>NW_024356504.1:7086844-7544858 GCF_014805655.1 Passer montanus
CACTCAGCCCTGGGTGGAGCAGAGTGTGGTGCTGTGAATGCTGGTGGCATGGGACAGCCCTTTGCAGACAGGGACTCACTCCTTGCTGTTGGCAGCACTGCCTGTGCTTTGTGCTCCCAGCGAAGGAGCCGAGGCTGTCCTGGGAGCTCTCTGCACTCTGGGCCCTGGCCTGGGAGGGTCTAGCTGCCCACCCAGGCATGCTTTTCAAAACCATCCATCTGCACATTTTCTGTTTAAAAGGGACTGTGCTAGTCAAAGCCAGAGATGGCTGAAACATTTTTACTGGAAAAGTATCCTGTTATTCCTCAAAATGTTTCACAGTAACATTTCCCACTTCACTGATGTTTTCTAACAGGAACAAGACTGGAATGCTTTATCAGGGGAGTACTGAAATACATAATCAGGGCTGGTATGTATACATAATGTTCTAAATGACAAGAATTGAAATAAAATGGTGTTATTAAAGAAAAAAGGTTGCAGCATTGTAGGATCTGATATAGCAATTCCAAATCAATACGCCTTTTTTATGTGGGAAATTTCAATTTTTTTGTCTTGCCAGAAGAGTGCTTTTTTTAATGCCAGAATGTTGCTTGGAACTGTAATTCATGCTCTTCAGCTCTGCCCTTTCCCTGGCGTTTAGCATCGTTAATTGTAACAAAGGGAAGTAATTAACCCTCTTCACTTGAACATTGGGAACAAAGGAATGGCCATAAACTGGATCGTAGCTAAGCCAGACCAAATGAGCTTTTTCATCCTGGCTAGGGCTAAAGGCTGGCAGGGGTGATGCAGTCCCTTTGCTCTGAGCTAGTTAACGCTCGGGAAGGAAATGGCACCAGCCACGGGGACACAACAGGTCACCTCTCAGATAAAGACTGATGGAAAACCCAAGTGAGCCGGGCTTGAATTCCGTAAGTAGCCCTGAGAGCCGGGCGCCCCAGAGCCATAGGTTGCTTGTAATAGCAGAGGAGATCTCATTACCCACGCTGTCTGTGTGCACATTCTCTCTCTCCCCCAGATATAGATGTACTGTAACACGCACTCTTGTCTGTCTCGTTCAATTAGGAGAAGGTCATAATGGCTTGCTTACTATATTTAGAATGTTTAAGCCGTAGATGTAAATATACAGCATGGCACAAAGGTAATGATTTCAGAAGGGCCTGATTTATAAGTGAAGTCATCAACCCAAAAAGTACCTATATGTTGGAAGCAGCACTATTGTTACCCATTTTTTTTCCCTGGATGTAGTTCAAATAGCAGCTTGGATATACCCACCATGACAGTGCTTTACTTACCTGTTTCCTTTTTGAATACAACATATCCACAATGTACTATAAAATATATTTGAAAATAAATGGATTTGAAAGTCAATTTGAACCATAACTTTTCTTTGGCTATCATTTAGACAATATTTTCAAATTATATACTTTCAAGTTCTTACTTATGAAAGGTGCAATTCTCTTGTGCCCAGCACATGAAGTTAGTCCTCCATCCCTATTCAAGTACTTATCTGACAATTTGGCAGCATTTTTAAGAGCTTGCTGAGACCTTGGGAAGAGTAAAAGGGGTGGTGAGTGGGTTTTTTTTGACACATTAATTGTAGATCTTGCTGAGAATATGTGCTAAGATAACAAAGAACAAGAAGGCCTTCTTCTAAACAAAGAACTGCAGCCTTTATTGATGGGCATGTGCAACTTCTGCAGACTTTTAAACATCACACTATTAAATCATCTTTCCCAACAGGTTATAATGGACCATTAGGGAAATTGAGAGCACCACCTGTTGGTGCTGTTAGAACCCTGCAGCTCATCGTAGTATTTTACATAATTAAAAAAAAAACATGAAAAAATTGAAATGCACAATCTCTGCTCTTTTACTATTTTACTATTGAAGCAGACAATTGTGCAAGTCATCTCAGTCAGTTATTCAGATAATCAGGGAATGTTACCTAGAAATATTATTTAATAAACTTTAAAGAATAATTTGGATAACTTTGTTGGGAGACAGGAATATGTGTTTGTGCAAGACCCACTCATTCTGTGGCACATAAATAGATGGTCTGGAGGATGTGATGATAGTGAGTCAACAGCAAAGGCATTGTGAAAATATAGGAAATCTCAAGAGTCCATGGGAATCTTTCCTTGCAAAAAGTACTTTGGAAATCTGCACTCCTCTTGCAGAGTGAGTGATTAAGCTGTTCCAGAGCAGGCTGCGTGGTGCAGCAGGGCAAGCCCCAGCCCTGCCAGGGGCTGTGTGTGCCAAGTGCTTGGGTTTGTGCAGGTCCTGCTGAAATCAATCGCTCCAGTTGCAGGTGCAGATCACATTGCAGGACCAGGGCACTGGATGTCAGATTTATAGGCCTATTGCTTTCAACCTCATTTTTGTATCCTTTCCCTGCTAGCCTCCAGCAGAACTATTTTACTTGTTTCCCAAACCCCCTTTTCTTGCACAATACAAAAAGTCTGGCAAAAAATAACTCCGAGCAGTTCAATAATTTTTAACCCAAATCTCACATAACACATGTGAATTTAACTCTTTGCTGTCTTCTGCTGTGTTCAGGATGCCACAACCAAAGTCTGGGAGTGAAAGTAGAGAAATACAGGAACTTACACAGCACATAGGCTACTTGTAAAACCTTGAGGCAAAGTCCTTTGGGGAAGAATGGATCTATGCCTGGAATGGATTTCTTAAGGCCAAACCTTGGTTTGACTTAGGTGGTTTTTATCTCACAAGACATACCCATAACACTGCTTCTGTCAGGCTCAGCTGGGGCTGGAGGGTGACGGGTGAGTTGGCGCAGGGACTGACTATGCCCAAGATCTAGAGGAATTCTTCATCTTCTCTGCCCCATCCTAACTGTGGTCTTGTCATGTGTGTTAGGATCTAATTCTGTTGTATCTCTGTATCTATTGTTTTCTCTGGTACAGAATTCCTTTTGGGTGGTCTTCGCCAGTGTAGCTGTCAAGCAGCTTTTTGCGTGTGCTGTTTATTCATCAGGAGGGCTCCCCAGAACACTAATTTTTACCAAATAGTAACTCAAGCTAATAAAAAGTTAGCGAGAAAATCTTATTGGGAACTGAGGCTAATGTTGCATTTGGCTTTGCAAAATTGCCATACCTGTGTCATCTGGCAGACTTTTAAATAATACATGCTTGGCATTCAATTGAGATTTTCTTTGATACTCAGCCCAAAATCCATCCAGGGTTGTTCTGGGTTAATATTTTAATTTCTCTCCTGTTCTGTTCTAGTATATAAAGTCTTAAAATATCTAAACTAATAGATGCAGTTTTCTTCAGCATGTTGGGAATAATGTAGTCCTCTACAAATTCTATGCACAATCTAGGGGCATGAATTAACTTCTAGACCCCCTGTTTCTGGAACTGTGACATCCTTGAGTCACTCTGACAAAGGCATCCTGTTTCAGAAGAGTTTTTGTTTTTTTCCTCAAGGCTCTGCAAAATAACAAGCATATCCAAAGAGAAGCTAAGTGAAAACATGGCCATTCAAAAATCAAGATACTTAAACTGGAGAAGAGGTTTTCTTTCTCTGATTTTTTCATTTTCTGTTTTTTAGGACTGAGTTCTAGTATGCGATTATTTTTAAACTGAGATTGTAATGTTTTAGCCAAACTGGCTTTGCTTAAGAGTGACAGGATACCCACACTGTCCCTTTATGTTTTGGTATATTAATTTATTTTTTTTTTAAGTCTGTCATGTGACAGACTGGATCATGATGATATCCTGCCATCCATTGTCCAACAACTCACTCAAAATCCTGAAGAAAAATATTTTGTTTTCTTGCCTTAGTTCTGGGAATTTTCATGAATACAAATAACAAATGCAAGTGATATAGGGACAGTGGTATTAGAAATTGAAATGCCCATTGTGTATTTTGTACAAATATATTCATTATGCTAGAAATGCATGATGACTGAGCGGTGGTCCCTGTTGGTCTATGGTGGCTACAGTTGATGGATACAGATTATTAAATTTTATATTAATATCAGGTAGTGACAAAGTGTCTCAGAGCTTAACAATGCATCCTAGTATCTGCTATACAAACGCATGCAAATCTGTAACAGTCAATAAAATCCTATTGTGTCTCTTAGGCTGCAGAAGAAGCTGATACATGAGTCCACAGGCATGGACTCATATACCTTTTATATACCTTTTCCTTTAGGTAAAGGTATATAAAATGAATAGAACTGAACAAATTTTTAAATGAGTGATCCAAACTGTGTTTCCTCACAAAGCCAAGGTGGTCAGCACACACCAGGTCTCTGGAGCAGGCAGGGTAAGTGGATGAATGCAGAGACTCTCTGCCTGTGTTGCAGCTGGGGCTTGCCATTGCCAGGGAAGACAGTCCTGCCTGTGCCAAGCCCAGTGCCTCAGCAGGCTTCCCCATGGCCACCAGCACTGCCTTCTGCTGCCCGGTGTCCCCAGCACTGCTGTGAGCTGAGGACAGGCTGCTGGGGCTGCTTCTGGGCCAAATCCTGCCAGCACCACCTGCTCTCTGCTCTGGTGCCTCTAGACCCCTCAGCACATCTGGCCAGAGGTGTGCTGCTTAACAGCCTGAACAAGGCAAGGAATGGTCGTCAAAAATGCTTGCTAAGGGTAGCCCTTATTCTCCAATGCCATAGGCTGCTTTCAATGAGTGGCAAATCTGTCACTGATTTTGGGTAAATGGAAACAGAAGGCAGTACTTGTGAAGGTGCTGGGCCAAGGAGAGAGACCCCTGTGAACCCTCCCTGGGCTGTGTGGCCCAGTCAGTACGTGGGGCTGGAGCTGTGCTGCTCACCAGCTTAGCCAACGGGGCTGGCAGGGGTGGAATGGAAGCTTTTGTTGTCTCTAAATCTTTCTGCAGTCTCACTTTTGAAGCCAGCAAAAGAGAAGTGAAGGGCTTGTGGGAAGAGGAATTGCACAGTATGGAAACACGGTGTTGATGATTTGCCAATAAGCGTTCTTCAATTACAGCTTCTCCCACTCCTCTGACCTTCTGGCCCCAGTGCTCATTGTGAACAAGGTCTGAGCTGCTGTGAGTTTGAAGAACTGAGTTTGATTCAGTTTTTGTGCTCTGGTAAACTCCTACTGCCTTCAGAACAAGCTTGATTTAATATAAGGACTAAAATCCTTAGGGTTTGGCTTTAGGAGAGTAGTAAATGCAATCATCAGCTTCTTTGGTCTGACAGAATGAATAAAGAGAGGCTCCAGAGCGCTGGGCATCAGCAGAGATGGCAGAGATTGTGAGGGAAGATCTGGATCACATTACGGGTTCCCAATTCATGGTGAGCACTTGTGAAAGAGATGTGGGCATCACCCTGGACAGCACTGGGAAGGCCTTCTCTCCATGTATTGCAGTGGTTAAAAGTCAATTGAATGGTATCAACTGGGAGAACAAAATAACAGTGAGATTGTTAGAATGACATTATTTTAAAAAAAACCCTTACTTTTCCTGAAGTTCTCATTACTCTAACTTGAAAAGGAAATAGCAGGAATTACAGAGCTTGTACTGGGATGATAGAAATTTGTGGAGATGTGAAAAGACTTCTGAATGAGGAGAGAATGAAAAGATTGGTACTATTCAATTTAGATGAAGATAAACAAGAAGAGACATGACCAAGGTACAGCAGATAACAGCTGCTATTGAGGAGGTAAATCCAGAACCATTTTGCCTCTTCTCATAACACCTGAACAAAGCAATTGATTAAATGGATAAAATGCACATTTCAGCCAAAGAAGGAAGATATTTGAACCCATCTTAAAAGACTTATTGCAGTCAGCTACAGTCCCAGCCAAGTAGCTGGTGAATCTTGAAAAACAGCTACAGCATTTACAGTGTTTCCTGAGTTACCTTAGACATCACGTACATGGATTGAGGGGCAGACAAGTTCTCAGGCATCAGGCATCATAACATAAAGAATATTCCAGAGGCTCTAGGAAATGATCTCCCAATGCACATTAATTCTGTTTTCCTGCCTTAGAATTCTTGCACTGACTCTAAAAACCCGAAGCTTTGGTAGGAAACTCTGTACGGGTTAGACAGACCATTATTCTGATCTGGTGTGGCAGCTGTCTTTATAGAGATTTGGTTAAGTGCTTTTCAGCACATGCCATATCTAGGTTTGACTCAGAGAAGTACCAACAGAGTGCTGGTATTCCTGGATAGCTGAGGTCAGTGGTGCTCTCCCAGCTCTGCACCAGCCCTGGCCATACTTCACCGTGCCCGCTTTTCTGCCCCAGCGTTTTTCAGGAGAACAGCTATTCTCTGAAATTTGCATCTGGCTTGGGATTTGCACCAAAAAATGCAAAGGGGAGGTGGGCTGGAGGAAGAAACACCCACTAAACTCTTTCTAGTGTGAGAACCTTGTGTCTCAGGAGTTTATATGGCATGGCTCTGTCCCTTGGGTGAACTGGAATGAATGGTTTAAGCTCACACACTCAGTTTTGTAATTACAATGGGTTAAGAGAAGGTAGGAGTAATGCTGCTCAGCTAATGAGCAGTAACTTGTTTAGGCACAGAAATTCAGTCTCCATACACCCACATTCTGTCATAGCAGGGCTTTCCATGTGAATAAAACTTAAAGAATTAAGTAAAAGTGTGAGCAGAAATTTTTCTTATTTTCTTTCACTATGTTGGTGCTCATCCACACTGCTTCTTCTTTCATCCAGTATGAAATAAGGCCAGTCCATAGACCTGATTTTGAACACCTGGGCATTATTGGAGTGAATAGCAAACACAGCTGGAAAGATTTTAGTCGAGATGATCAGTCTTTGAGGGGTAGGTCTTTGCAAATGAACCAAAATAAGAAGAAACAGCTGATTATATACCTAGCTCTGAAAGCTGCATGAGGAGCTGGTCAGGATTACCTGCTAAATTCATTTCAGGTGCAACTACTCAGGTCTGGGCTAGTTTAAGGGTAAGGAGCTTAAATACCCTTTTTTTCCCAATTCCCCCCTCTCTGAACATTACAGAACACCTTATCTCTCTGTGGAGTTACTCTCTTATGGCTTGCACAAGCACCTGGTGAGCAGAGGGTTAGCACTTTACTGCCTCAACTGTGGTAAGCACTAAAGTTTATCTTTTCTCTATAGTTCAGCACTATCTGCTAGGAGGCACACTGCGTATTATGTGGTTATATAGTAAATGTAAGTTTTCAAGATATATGTGCAGAAAAGAGTGCCACAGAATGAATTCCTGAAAGAAGTTATCAGTATTAAGAGAGATTTGTCAGAACTTACTGAAAATATGATCCATTGTGTCCCAGTGGAAAAAAAACTGGGCAATTTTATTAGAGTTGTGTTGGTGGGGATTCAACTCTGTTCCTGTGATGAGGAGCAGAATTGGCAGTCTCTGTGCTGGGAGGTGGTTTCACTGAAGTTTTCAAGTGAACCATGCCTTGTTTCTGCAGAAGGTTCTTGTTGGAATCCTAGATGCTGAGAATTTTAAACTTTCTGTGCTGAAAGGCACAGACTCACCACAGAGCACTACATTGGACCTAAGGCTGTGGAGAACACTCCCAAAATTGATTAATAGCACTAGGATTACAAGTGTATAATTAGTTAGAAGTGTGTAATATCACAAAGTAGAAAACTTAAAGTTTGAAGTTTAGAATATGGTAATAAATATGAAACAAGATGAAGGTTTTAGGACAGAAACAAGTTATTCTTCACCTTCTTCTTCCTTCTTTTTCATGGGATTGGGTGATATTTTGTAATTAGACAGAAAAGACACATTGCAGACTTCAAAAGATCAGTTATTAAGTTAAAAGAGAAAATAATCTAAGTATAATTTCTTAATTAGACAGTTTAGTCTTAAAAGACCTTGTAACAAGAAATAGTTAACCATTTTGTACCTTACTAATGAAAAACTACAAAACTCATAGTTGTGAGGCTGTTGCACTGATAAGAAATAATAAACACCTTAGTCTGAGCATGAAATACTATTTCAAGTAGCTTCAAACCCAACATCAACAACAGTAAAAAATGCAAACAGAAAATCCACAGGTTCCCTATGTGAAAATGTCACTGCTTTGTGTGCTGCAGCTGAAGGGTCTTTAGGGCTGCACTGGGTTTCTCAGCACTCTCAGATGGAATTTGACTGGAATGATGCTCCAGAGAATTTTCTGAAAAAGCTCAAAACCAATTCATTTGTTTTTCTTAAGCATTTATTGCTTTCATTTGGGCCCATGCTCTCAGCAGGCTTGCAGAGAAAGGCCAGATTTGGAAACAGCTTGGTGCTGGTTTTTATTCAAGCTGGTGCTGCAATTGAAGCAGGGACCTCCTGAAAACTGGGTCCTACAACCCACAGTATTTGTTGCTGTGGCTTTCTATCTGTAGGGAACTGGGAATGAGAGGGCAGGAATAATAGTGATCAATACAGTTTGGACTTTTATGTATGAGGGTGTTGTGTTAGAGTGGCAATAGGATTGGTAGGTGTCAGCCTTAGGCCACACCTGCAACACTGCGTGAAATCCTGGGAGCAGCATCCTCACGAAAATATTGACAAACTGTTGAGAGAGTGAGAGGAGCAACGAAGCAATCAGAGCAGAAGGGACCAAATGATGAGAAAGGATTAAAAAAAAGCTAAGTGCCATATCTATGACTTTGCTAGAGGATGATTGATGGGAAACATAGATAAGTTTGAAAGGAGACTGAATTAAAAAAAAAAGAGTGAGAGAATAGTTAGGACACTACAAGAAGGTATAACTAAGAATGATGGGGTGAAATTAAGCAAGAGAAAATTTAAGGTGAATCTTAGGAAAAAAATCATTACTGAAATATATTAGGCTGCTGAGCGATTGTCCGTGGGGAGCAGTGCACACTGCTGCCTGTATATTGTTTAGCCTGGGCAAAATGTTGTCAGGCATGCAGCCAAGGAAGCTGCAGGAGCAGCAAACTGAAGCATTCATACTTTTATCAGTGCTTTTATGGTTTCATGTATATCATTTACAGGTGTCATTTGGTTAAAACTATAGCATCAAAGCATCTTTGACCACTCATCCCTGCTGAAATTGGTGAAAGCAAGATGCATAAATATCTAACACGGACTTTGACCTGAAGGGCCTGATGCCCATTATGGGTGAGGATGACAGCAGCAATGTGTTTTGTACCTGAGTGCTGGTGGAAGCAAGATGCATAAATATCTAACATAGACTTTGACCTGAAGGGCCCATTATGGGTGAGGATGACAGCAGCAATGTGTTTTGTACCTGAGTGCTGGTGCATGACCAGAGCCAGCCCTGAGCAGTGGGAGCCACCCAGGCATCTCCCCAGCTCAGCTGGCTGGGCAGTCTGGACCGCTGGGGCTGGTCCTCCCCAGCCCCTGCAGCCACAGGGACAGTGCCCTGGGGCTGTGCTGCTTTGGCTTTGGGCACAGAGGAATTGTCCAGGAAACAGCCACAGTTTTAATTCTACCAGGCAGAAGGAAAACCTTCCTCCTCAGCTGGTGTTCCTGTCTGGGAAAACTCAGTGTCCATCTGTGCTTACCTGGCATGTGGGATCCTCTCTCCCTGAAACCTTCCCTAGGAGAGGGGCTGAGGGTGGCATCTTGTCCTTCGTGAGAGTTCCTAATTGAAGGAGAGGTTTGTGTGCAGGAATCTTGCACTTTTGCTAATAAACTCCACAGTTTTGTGGAAAACTTAAATTTCTTGTGTTGAAGAGTGGCAAGAGGAAACCCAAATAGTCTGTGGGGCAGCCCCTGCTGGGAGCAGTGAAACCTGATTTTCTTTTCCTGCTTTGGTGATATCTTTGAGAAGTAAGGCTACTGTTAGCATTTTGTGCATGACTTGCCTCTTCTGGATCTGCTGTGACTTCAGGGTGTCAACAGAGGAAAAAATTGTTTGTGGATTAGAAAAAACCATAGGAAAGAACAGGCTGGAGGTTTGTCAAAATTGTCAGAACCTGTCTGGAATCAAAGTACTTAGGGACATGTTAAAAATCAGTGGTGAAAAATGGAAGACATCTGAGGATTTTGGGTGGCTTTGGAAATAGCTGGTAGCTTGATGGCAATATGAGAACTTCAGCTTTCATAAAGGTGAGATAAGCAGGTACTTGATAAAAACACAAAGATGCCAGGGTCTGGGTGGCCAGAAGTCCTGCTGGTCATGAGATGGCACATTTCTTTGTCATGTGGGGCTTGTGCAGCACTCACCTGGCATTTGTGAGGGACAAAAGTAGGAAATAAGCCTTGAAGGAAGCAAACCCAGCTGTTTACCTCTCTTTGCTCTATAGTGTTTCTTACTGTTTCCAGAGTTCTGGCTCTGCTTTATAACAATTTGAAATAGTATTGAGGTATTTTTTTCCTGTGTTGCTGCCCTTTGCCTTTTGTTCTGTATATTCACTACTCCCTATCTAAAGAAATTCTGACTAAATTCCTTGAGGGTCTGACCCTTCCCTTAGCTTTAGTTTATGTTCCCTTGTTCTTGTGTTTGACATAAGCTCAAACAGCCTTGTAAAATCTCATTTCTCTTCCCTTCAGGATTGTATATTCTTGTATGAAATATTTTCCCCACCCTCCTCTATCCTGCCACTTCCTAGAAATGTGATTCTATTTTGGTAACTGTTTCGTTCAGTTAATTGTTGGAGTTCTGGATTATTTTGACACTCAATCTGTTGCTGTCTCCATTACATGTTATTGTTCTACACAGAGTTTTAATTATAATATAAGCTACATCTTTTTTTTGTTTGTTTATCCAGCACTCCATATGATTTCCTTTATGTTCTTCTAATGTTTCTCTTCACCAGTTCAGTACAGAGCTTAGCAAACTGTAGGCTGGTTGCATCACATTTTCTTTTCAGAAAGGTGTGTTCTGGTCTAGGTTGGCTGCTGCTCACCATGGCATATGTAGTATGCTTAATTCAGCACAATGATTTTATACAAAATCCTGAGTTACAAAAACATGCAGGGAAATGGGAAAGTAACTTCTGCAAAATCTATTTGACTCTATGGTCTTATTTGTCAATAATAATAATTTTGAGCCCATACATTAAACTAGCACTGCAAGCTGCCCTACTGCCTATATATAATACAATACAAATGACAATAAAGACCTGTTTTAACAATAAACAGTGCTGAGTAGAACATTGTTGAATCCAGATGAACACACTGCTGCAGATAGCTTAAAATGAAGAGGAATTTGGCAAGAAGAAAGCTGATTAAGAAGGGAATGAAAATTCACAGTGAAATGTTTGCTAGTCATACAGGGGAGCAGAAGGCTCCTGCAACACACGTCTCAAACAGCTCACACTGCTTTTTAGAACACAATTTTCCAGTTTCTTTTCCCTGGAGTGTGCCATTAGCTTTGGTCTTCCATTAACTTCCTTGGTAACTTCTTAAAAGAACTCTCTAGAGATGAACATGTCTCTGGAGGACAAATACCAGCTTGAAGAAATTGAACAAATGAGTGGTTTAAGTGTGAAGCAATTTTGCTGTTTGTCTTTTTTATTTTAACTTCAGTCAGGGAATAGAAAATCTGCTATCTTATGTCTTCTGAAATATGGAACAGATATCAGTCTCAAAACCTCATGATTAGTTTACAGGCAGCACCGACCAGGAATTGAAAGAAACCCATTATAAGCTCTATGAGCCTTAGTATTTGAGATAGATGTTGTTTCTAAAATAGGATCTTTTATTCTGCAATTCTGACTGTGAACTTTACATGCTTCCTAGCCTTCGAGCTGTCTACAGAATTTTTTCAAAATTAAATGCGAAACCCAGCACAGGTTTTTTTTTCCAGAGATGGATATCTCCAGGAATACACTTTAGAAATATTGTAGCCCACATCTTAAATGATCCTTTTCCTTTATCCAAAGGAAGTACAGCTAGAGACAGAGCAAACCACTTCATCTCTTCAAGCAATATTTCCCAAGTATTGTGTAGAATTTTCTAGCAAACATAATTTTCAACACCTACAGTATTTAGAAAAGAGTTAAAAAAATTTGTTATCATCTGAAATGTATCACAATATTTTCTATCTTGAGCAAAGTTATGCATTCAAGCCTGTTGGCACAGCTCAAACATAGTTTTCTGAAAAGATCATGATGCTTTAGTGTGATTTGGCTTCAGGACAGCTTTGCCTGAGCCAGCTCTGTGGCAGTTCCTTCGTGTGTTCCTGGGCTTGTTCCTACAAAGGCACAGGCTCTGTTTTAGGAGCAAAGGGCTGCAGGTCTGCTCTCTGTGGCTGGCACAGCGAGCCTTGGTCCCCCAGCTAACTGCTGGCAGCTGGTTTGTTTTATTGCTTGAAGCTAGGGCTTCCCTGTGGCATTCCACAGGGAGCCTGCTCTGGTGCAGTGCCTTCCCCAGAGCCTTCACAGAGCCAGCCCTGAGCCGCGCTCCTGTCCCAAGCTGTGCTCCTGCCTCCCTGCAGCCAATAATGCTGGTGCTTCCATGCAGCCAGCGCTGCACGTGGCTGCTGTTTGGTGCTCCTGCTCACCTCCTGCTCCACCAGTAGCCACTGCTCAGAATCTGATGTCTCACTCCAAAATACACACACACCCACATGTACATACAGATGTGTTTATATATGTACGTGCACATATGCATGAGTACTTTTAATTCCCTTGATGACATAGACACTGCAGGATGTGTGCCCTGGGCAATTCAGGACTCTTCAGGACCTGTAGGCTCAGAGGTGGTGTTCATCAGGTTGGGATCAGGGCCCAGCTAAGAAAATTTCCCAGCAGTGGCACCAGATTCAGGGGACATCCCAGGAGATCACAGCAAAGTCCCCTTGCTCTCTCCAGATCCCATGTTATAACAGGTGAAGCCAGATGGCCAAATATTGTGAAAGCTGCTTTGCTTCCTGACTTTTGTTCTTGTGGTATGCTGTGAGGATGTGTCAGGGTGTCAGACAGCATAGGGTCTGGCAAAAAAATGATGGAGAACAGTTCTGGGTGGAGGGAACAAAACCTGGCACAGACTGTGCTCATATCCTCCATCAGTAAAGTCATCTCTTCTTTACCTGGGTGGTTTTACCTAATAGAGCAGGAGAAAATGAACATACAACGATCAAAATTTTCCTTTAGCGAAGTCTTTCCAAATCAGTTGGTTCCCAAGTTGTTGAGTTGGAAGTGGTGATGGTTTGTGAGGTCGTGATCATATTCTGAAGCATGGGGCATTCTCCTCTCTTTACCTTTCAATGTAAGAAATAGGGATCCAAGCAGACCTTACAGTTAGTAGGATTAAAGGAAAACTGATAGCATTAATAGCTGAGTATAACGTGTTTTATTTAATATGAAAGAAGTTTGCATGACCGAGAAACTTTTAATTCAAATTCTACTTCTCATACATTTTTGTTTAAAGAGAAAAGCATTTTGTTTTATTTTACAGCTAGCCAATACAGAGACAAAAAGTAGTTTGACGTTCAATAGGTACCATTCGGTTAAGGAAGAAAATGTAAAGAAATCCAAATGTCTCCAAGTAAAATTGTCTGTGTGGGTGACAAGAAGATTTCTCTTCCTGAATTATTTCATCCTGAATATATGTTTCATCCTGAATATCAGGATGATCATTCTTGTCTAGTTTTTCAGGAAAGAATGTATTTATTATTTTTGAAGTCGCATACAGAAATCAGGAACATACTATCCAGGATCAAGCTCTGAAACTTTCCATAAAAATAGCCATTGTGATGAACAAGGCTGAGTTAGGGGGGTTTTGCTGTGTTATTTGCAAATCATCCAGTACACAGAGATTTCCAACAAAGCAAATTACCTGGGCATTAAAAGTGTACATTGCCATCTCCACGCTGGATAACCCCAGCAAACATCCCCCTCTTGATGGGAGGGGATATCTCCTTCATGCATGGTACAAAAACTGCTCTTGGTTTTGTTTGATAAAGGCAAAATTTAGTTTGGCTAAAGAGATAAAGTGACAGTTGTGACTGTGACTAGTGTGCTATCATGGCTGTACAGAAAAGATTGACTCTAGCATGTTTCTTGCATCCTCTAAGCTCTTACAGCACTTCTAAGAAAACAGATGCAAATATGATGGCTTTAATATAAGGCTTTGCTTTTGTATTGGAGCTGGATTTTGTGGTTTTATATGTGATGTGTACACCACATTAGAGTCTTTTGTGTTCCACAATAATATTTTTTGTCTTTATCACTGTGCAGCTATCACATAATCTAGGAGCTTAGCTGAGCTCTTGCAATAGGTTATATTTTATTGACAATCAAAACCTAAATCTTGGCGTTGTGGCAGGAGCTGATCTTTGCCTTGCAGTTTATTGGGCAATATTCAAGTTGTTCATACAGCTCTGTAGATATTCTGGATACTTTACAGACAGATATAACACCAGGCTCTGCCCCAAGGAATTTACACTCAAAATTCAAGGTGGCACAGGACCAGAAGAGAAAGCAGATGATGTCTGAAAGGAAGACTGTGAGTAAATCATCAGCCTGTAGAGCAACATTAATGTCAGCATTCTGAATATTGAAGTCACCAAAAAAGCTGCTCTTTTTGTAGATTGTGTTCTTCTTTTCTCATTAAATATTCAGTTTTGCAGTGATGCTAATGTGTAAGCACTATGAGAGCATGTAGGTAGCAGTTGCTGGAGGTCTAAAGTCACAGGTCAGTGTACTAATCACAGCATGCTGCAGCAGCCAAGCAGCCACGGGATACCAGGCACAAGGCAGCAGCACTGCCCTGAGCATGCTGCTACCACATTGCTTCCACACAGCAAAATTCATCGCAGGACGCGGTGCCAAATCTTCTGGTCAAAGCTCTGTATAAAATAGTTTTCTCTTTGTCACCAAACAATTTTAAGGACACAGTCCAGCACAGTAGGGCTGTAATCTTGTTTGTTCTTTGCAGACACTACAAGGCTCTCTAAAAGCCTTAGAGATCATCACACCCTTGTTATCTTAGCAGGTATGTGCCTTGTAATCTCGCCGTGCTAATTGTTGAGAAAATGTGCTTGGTAGTCTACACCAGCAGAATCCCAATTGCCAAGGTAATTAATAGTGTTACAGGCTTCAAGGCCATAATGCTCATCAGTTATTAATTAGCAATTCATTTTGCTGAATAAATAATACTTATGATTGATGATGGAACTTGTAATTGGGCACTAGTAGTGTTCCTCAAGGGAGCAGCTTCTCTGCCAGTATTGACTATGACAGTAACAGCTCAGAAACCCAAGATCATTTAAGAAAATCTACTCTAAACAACTGTGACACAATGAAGGCATTTACATTCAAGGTTGTTGGAAACATAGAACTTAAACACTGGAGACCTGCCTATGCCAACCAAATGCTGCTATTTTTGTCTATTTTTCTTATATGTTGCTTCACTTTAAGCATTGCTTCCTTATAAGGAAATTTCCTATATAATTTAATGGCATGCATTACATTGTCTTTATGAGCTTTCATATGCATTCTTCACAAATTCCAAAGATAGTATAATAAAGGAAATCCTTCTCCAAGCACAATAACCAATTTTAAATAAATTTGTTCAGATTAAATCTATTTCAGATTGATAGATTGTGGAAATCACTTTTATTTTTTATTAGTTGGCTCTATGTGGAAATCACTTTTATTTTATATTAGTTGGCTCTACCTTTTGACATAAATGAAATAGAACTTATAACCTCCACTCCCCATGATGGAAGGAGAAGCTGGTTAATAAAGCAATAAGCTGTTAGTTTTGACTGGTTAGTCAACAAAGACAAGTATGGGAGGTCAGCTGCTGACCAGATGCTGCCTTCAATTAATATTCCAACCCTAAAAGACATTTATCGTTCAGTTTAGAAGGCAGAGCAGCTGAGTCATAAAAGCAGTCCACAAAAGATATTTTAAAGCATGTATAATGACTAAATTGCTTGAAATAAATTAGCCCTGAAAATAAACATATTTTGTACAGCCTATGTAAACCAAATTTCTTCTCCCTGTAAATTGCTTGGACTAAGTGGGAGTTTGTGTTTGACAAGAGCATACATTTGCTTCATTACTACGTGCAGGTTATTTTTTTTTCTCCTTTGAAAAGGGTTAATAAACTATAAGATATCATTGCTAAGTAAATGAGTCTTGCACCCTTTTAAGGGAGGAAGATGCTGCTGAAGAACAAGTTAAAAAGAAATGCAGAGCCTGTGTTGTAATGCTAACAGGCAATTAACAAACTCATGGGTGTTAATTATCTTCATACTGTATCATGTTCAATTAGCTCAGCCCCTGCAACAAAGGCAACCATGAGCAATTGCTTTGATAGGCGTACAGTACTTCATTTGTAGTTAATCGGTTTAAGCCTTGCAGTTGCTAGGCTACACCAGTCTCCAGAGGTAAAAAGCTGCACAGATGCACTATGTTTAAATGACTACAGAGAACTGTTTAAACTCAAACCATGTATAACTCTTTATTGATTTTTCAGAGAAGATCTCAGCTCTGATGATAAGGTTTTGATATATTTTCCTGCTACAGCCGGTTCCTTGGAGTATTGCAGAAAAAATCTGTCAATATGCTTCTATTATGATCTCTTGATCTGTGGCTATAAAAACCTTTAGCTGCAGCCCTTATTATAAAATAATGGAAGAAGCGATAGTTGATTTTTTCCCTTTTTTTTCCCCCCATCCTCCCACTCCATAATACATGGAGATTTTTTTCCCCAGTGCCTCTAGAACAAAATTAAAGTATGTTCCTTCTGTATTTCTGTATTAGAATAATACAGAAGAATTTCTATCACTAATTAATTTGATTGACTCTCAGCAGGAAAGGATCAGCTGTAGCATCATGAACTTTAACAATAACTACCAACTGATGGGCATTTCACATCAATAAGACCATCACTAGCCTCCCTCACCTGTCACCAGGCAGGGAATGAGCAATAACCACCCCCTGCAGATGCACTGCTTAGCTCTTTCTGCCCGATTAACAATTTATAATGGTGATCAAGAAACAGTCAGCGGCAAATCAAGACAACTGTCTGACTGCCTGTTTAATTGGCCTTGTTTGCTTTTTGATAAATGGCTCATGACTGCTACAGGCCTCCGTATTTTGACTTTTAATAGGCCACTGTGATTAGACTACCAACAGATACTAGGTCAAAGCTGAGGGAAGGTGCAAAAAATGTTAATTAATATCAATAATAGGCAATTATTAGTTAGACAGAAGGACCTACTAGCTGCGTGCTCTAATGACTCAGAGCTAACTTGAAGGGAAACAGTGCCAAATTAGCATAACTGTGTATGCAGGCTGCATTGTGGATCCTAGCAAACATCTGTTATGTAATTCAAACAGAATTCTTCCTTTTTGCATGATGCCCACAAAATTATCAATTCTTTTCAGTCATTTCAAGACACTAATGATACCATGGGGGTTACTGACCTCACAGTTGGGTTTTGTGTCTGTCCTTCGTATCAAGAGCTAAATTGAGAAAGTTAATATTTTAGGTGTGGTTTTCTAGATCTCTGAATTAGTAACTCCTGCATAAAGGTCACCAATACTCTAATTGGAGGAATACATGCTGAGCAATCATGTTAGTTAAAGTGTTGCTCTCACTACAAATAACTTTCCCCCCACTTTGTCTCTCTTATGAAAACAAGCACACAAAACACTAATGGATACTGAAATATTTGTGTATCTGCTATTTTTTACCTGCTGAATAGACATGAAGCAATGCAATGGCATATGATGATAGAGTCAAAATTCTTGCATGTGGGGATGACACAAAAAAGCAAAGCAGCTCCTTTGAGTCTCTAATGGGTCTACTTTTCTATGGTGGTTTTGAGGATGCTCGGTGTGCCACCTTCATTGCAAACACGAAACAGGCAAAGCACACCCAAGGGCAGAGGAAGCACTTCATTTACAAGAAGTGTTTTAAGCAAACTATGTAGAAGGATAATGGCCCTAGATTTTAGGGAATCCTTTATTCTTGCAAACTTGAACTCTAAGAGAGATGAACTCCTCACAGGAGTTCATCTAACCTCATACAGAGGTTAGAGGAGACTTAGTTGAGAGTTGATTATCTAGTTTAGGGATTTTTTTTCTCTTCACTAAAATGGTCAGAAATCCTTTACAGTGAAGAGTTAGTGACAATCAAGCTCAGATATAGCTTTACTCTGGCTATTTCTGAGGCAACTGCAGTGCCCACTAATATGGCTGAGACACTGATGGCAATTTGGTCATGGCTGAAGAAGACACACTGTTGCAAGTAGAATTGAGAACTCATCAAGCCCAGAAGAAACAACTGTGATGAAGGCTCAGGAAAGTGCTGCAGTCTCTGTAGAGTCTTGTCCTGATGGAGGCAGAAAAACAATCTCATGTTAAGGGCCATAACATCATCCATCTCTCTCTCTAGCTCTCTATCTGTCTCTATCTCTCTCATCTCTATCTCTCATTCCTTTACCATTTTGTATCTATATCTCCTTATCCAGATGTAAAACCAACAAGTGTCACCAATCCCTGATTTGCCTGGTCAGTAACATGCAGCACCAATATCAGGTTGATGGGCTGTCTGCTTTAGACAGAACTGTCCTCCTAAATACATCAAAAACTTCCTACAATATTTTAAGTAAGCCATGTTTATGTGCACACATATAACCTATACTCATAGTAGTTTTCTATTGACATGCATAGGCTATATTTTTATATTTACAACAAATTGTGACTCAAAGATGTGACTTGAAAGAATTATTTTATTCATTTAGAATTGTCTTCACTTTTGATTTTACATTGAGTAAACAGTGGGAATTATAAGAAAATGTATCAGCTAGGTGTTCCAGGCAGTTGTGGCCACTTTTCATCTCCGGAGGAGGATATTTTACTGCCTATTTATCTACTCAAACTTCACTTACATGAAGAGAGAATTGCTTTGTACTTCCAGCTTTTGTAGCCAAAATGCATGTTGTGATGCTTATCAGCTTGAGGAGTCATACATGTCAGTACTTACATTTTGAAATTCTTGTTGATGCCACATTGAACCATCATAGAGGTACACTGAAAAAATTATAATTTTCAGGCATTAGAAGAGTTTGTTTCCCACAGAGAAGTCTCTCTGATAAGTTTCAGAAAGAAAAGGTGAATAAAGGTGTAAAGTTTGTTACAGAGTATTTACATGCTTAATTTTTTTTACATGCGATTTTTTTTTCAGCTATGACTATCATGTTATTACAAATATTACTGTTTAAATACAAAATTACCTGAATTCAGTAAGTTTTGACTGTTTCAGGATCTTTTTATAAAGAAAAAAAGTTTCATTATCTACAGCTGAAAATATTTTTTTAAAAATTTACATGGAAAATTTGAAGGTGTCTGACAGAGCAAAAGATTTTTAAAAATTCTGAACTTCTATTTCAACAGAATTTGTCTTGAAAGTAATTTGTTCAATATACCAGAGTTTTGGAATCTTAAGGGCATTTAACTTCAGTTCTGTTGCTGTCTGTTATCTCTCTCCTAAGCATTCTTGATGTCTAGAGATTTAAACATTACTCTGGAGGAAGAAAACAAAACCTGCAACCTCCTTCTGTAGTATAGATACCCTGATTGACCTTTCTGTATTTTCATTTATTTTGCATAAATTAATTTGCTAACCTCATTAGGGAAAGAATTGTGAAAATGCATATTTGATACAGCATGGAAGCATTGCACTGAAAATCACACATGATACAACACGGTTTGGTACATAAGGGCTACTGCTTGAAGAGCTGTGGGAGGTTTTATTTTCAGTAAAATAATCTGGCCCAGCTGTTAGGTGTATTGTTTTGCTTTCCAGTTCCCTCAAATTATGTGAAGTGAGTTTTAGAATGCACAGAGAAGTCTCTTTTGATGTTCAGGTCTGATAAATCTGGAGCACCAGAGGCCTGTGCTGGAATATTACACCTGTGTTATGAGGTCTTGGTCTTTCAGGTGAATTCTGATTAAACCTTTCCTGGGATGCTCTGAAAGGACACATTGTCTTCATCACACATAACCCCAGGAAGTTATTTTTGGTTTAGCGAGGAGTCTAGAGAATATATATTCTGGAACATATATAATAATATAAGATTTTTGTTCTCACCTGGTCTTCTAAACCATCTTTTATCTTCTAAACCATCTCTTGTGAGTCTCCTGGTGACAAGGTAATAGAAAAGTGCAGGGAATTTTTGTCTTATTTCAAAAAGGAATTTGAGAAATTTACTCTGGTGTGAAACAGGAAAAGCTCTGCAATTCCTAAAATAATTTGAAGTATGAGAAAAGTACTTGTAGTTAGCTCTAGTAACTGTGCCAGAAATGGATGGGTTTACTATGTCGGTCAGATTATCATTTTCCTATGAGCCCAAAATTACCAGCCATTGATACTTGTGACAGTGAATTTCCACACTAGGTGGATGTGTTTGAAAATCTTTGAGCAGGATCTTTAATTTACTGGATGTAACAGGCTACAATAAGCTCTGAAAGAATGGTTGTTGTCAGATGGTAGTCAACATTTTCCATATTAAATATGCTTCTATTGTATAAAGTAGTTCAATGGAAAAAATACACTACACTGCAATCTTTCTCTTGAAGACTTTATATTCTTGCATTATGAAGTACAAATGTCTGTAAACCTCATCCAGTGAGCTCAGCACAATGTAGAAGCTGCATGTGACTCTGGAAATAAGGAATTTCTGTATTGCACAACTTCCCATATCAAAACTTAGTTTAATAGTTCCTTGGTTTAGTTTTTATAAAAGCAGAATCACAGAATCATTAAGGCTGGAAAGATCTCTGGAGATCTTCCAGTCCAACCACCTTGTAATGAAATGCAGCCCTGATAATTTTTGTTTGTTTTTTTTGTTGTATCAGACATATCAAACACTTAATATCCAACATGGACAATTCAGGAACCTTGAACATTTTGTCCTCAGATTTTGCTTCATGTGTGGCTTTTAAACATTAAGGTCTCTGGAAAGCTGTAGGCTTTGGAAGGTTGTTTGTGCATATCCCAATTTTACAAACAGGAATGTGAAGTGGGTTTGTCTGGTTTTATTTGAATAGTCTCTTGAATGAGATTTTGACTACTGCATACATGAAGTGAGAAAGTGTGTGTTTTTAATACTATTATTAAAATGCATGTCAAGCTATTTATGGATTTCATTTTTAAAATCGATGACTTTATAAGACTTTCATTTCATTAGCTTTTTTTTAAGCAACAGAGAACACTTTATCACAAGCTGTCATTTCAAAGCACTGGGTTGAGATTTGGTAAAAGATGTCTATCTCTCCTGTTTTGCACAATCTGTTCATTGGCTGCTGTTACCCCACCTCCTTGATAAGATAATAGTATGGCTCTAGGTCACTATGGCTTTTGGCAAGATAATGGAATTTAAAAATTCCCCAGAGGTTTGTAGTAGTAGTCATTTGTGTTCAAAACATGTGTTCTGCAGCCTTAGAACAACAGAATCCATGAAAACTAGTTTTGATTTCCTGGAGCCATAAGAACCAGTTCTGCCAGTACTTTGCCTTGTGTTCAGCAGGTTTGGTATGGCAAGCTTTGCAGACATTCTGCTGCTCTTTTTGTGCTGTGCTGATGAAAATTACTCTCTCCTTCTATGCTTGCTTGGTTCTTAAAAATTACTGTCCAGACTATAACTACTAGACATTTGTGAATGTAGGTGGCATGATGGGGGTATAGACTCTGGTGTATTAGCTGCAGAGTATTGAAATGAAAACCTGAACCCAGCTACAGAAGATTAAATTAGGGCATGGTTCTGGTCGTTAAAATTAGACAGGGGTTGAATTAAAGCCCTCTAAATTCAGAACAAATACAGAATTTTGCCTTTCTCAGTTGTTTCATATTGAAGTTATTGGGAGCCTTAATCTCAAGTTCAATTAAAATATCTTTTAAAGCATAATGTATTTCATCAAAATTGTCTTAATCTCAAATAACATTAGAAAAACCTCAAATGAGCAATTTCAAGTGCATTGCTCGTGTGTATTTTAGGTGATATGTACCTTTTGTTACAGATAAATTATCAAATACAAAAGTGTCAGAGGAGAAAGTTCTCTTTATATTAAGTAATGGTCTCAGAACTTTGTACTAGAATTTATGGTTATATGCTGTGAAGAAAGTACAAAATTTCAGGTGCTACTAACATGAAAAATACAATCCAGCAAAGATTAAAAAAAACCAAACCAAAACTGGAAGAGGAAAATAAATGGCTTGGGAAGCATTTGGAGCCCAGTAGCCCACTGTAGCTTTTTTCTTCCCAAACAATGTGTTACCTTTGTATACAGATTATATCATCTTTGTGCTTTTTATTATTCCTGATAAAAAAAAAAAAAGAAAAACTGTAGGAACAAAATGAGAGTTCTTGATACTTGGGGATTTATTTTTGACTGGATTAACATGGAAACAATGGCCTTTAGGGGGACTTTAGGGGGACTGATGAGATTGCATGGCTGTCCTCAGACCCAGTCATGTGCTGTGAACTCAGATGCGCAGGATGCACTAGGGAGGAAAGTAAAAATTCTGCTCTCATCTAAGCCGAAATCCTGTAAGACTCATTCAAAACAAAATCCTTCAAGTGTATCCATTTAATCTGTGAGACCAGATACAAGATTAATTTGAATGTACTGCTAATCTATAGATCTCAGGACACTGGAGCTTCTTGCAGGGACTGCCTAATGCGCTGCCTGCCATAGTGGTGCTCACACAGCTCCAGGTCTGAAGAGACCTGAGCATCTGCGCTCTGCAGATCAGCCTTGCCCAGAGGCTTAAAGCTGCTTTAATTTGTTTCAGACCCAGAGTGCACAAGATTGAGTGCCTGGACATACTTTTAACATACCTCAAGTTTTCCTTTGGACTGTCTGTGAGCAGACAGAGCAGGAAAGCCATTCTGGTTTCCTAGCATAGATACTCTCTCTTACGAGATACAAATTAAAATTGCTGTGAGAAGAAAGGTCTGTCATGCAACTTCTTGACAGTTATCATCTTGTCATCCAAAACCTTTCTTAAGTAAAATTACAGATAGTTAAGAAGTTTAGACTTCAAGGCAAGTAGAACAGGCTTCCCTGAATGTGCAGATAGGTGAGATTAGGCTTAGAAGAATGAATGTCTATCTGGATTGCCTGATACCACTTATATTCACATAAAACCCCACAAATAGCTAAGAGCATTAAATTATATTGTTTTCTGGGAGAAGAATATTCTTCTCTTGGCCAGCTCTTCATCCTTTTTGGATGAAGTTCAGATGAACGATGCAAACAAATGCAGCATCTTCAAGCAGCAGCTTGAAGATTTCCAAACCAAACAAAATGTAACAACTAATTCTACCACCTTAGGGGAGAAAAAAGCTAATGATGCTTTGGTCTTACCCTTTATTATATTACATATAAGATCTATTGGTCAAAATAAACCAGGTAATTTCTCCCTGACCGCAGAGAACCCCAGACCTTGTGTCGAAGGGCAAGCAGGGCCCTGTGTAGCCCAGTCTCCGTGCTGCTGCTCCCCAGGGCCCGTCATGAGAACGGGTCTATTCCACTTTGCTCATACAAAAGTCGTCTTCTGAGATTGGCTGAAAGGCTTGTCACTAAGGACAAGTGCCTCCCAGGTGTTACATGGACCTGATGCCTTGTTTGTCTGCTTTTATGTATGTTCTTTCCCTTGCACATGGTTAGGCATCTTTGGCTTCCCAGACTTTCAGGTTGGAACGAGATCATAACTTAGGCTTTAACACCGTCTTCATCTGTACCTTACAAGCCCTTTCCACTGTATGTCATCTCTGCACTAAATAAAAATAAACTGTATGTTAAGTATATCATAAAATCTGCTGGTACATCCATAATTTGTTCATCCAACCACAGATTGTGTTATAAATAATTGTTCGTCACTAGACTCCATTTTTGGCAGTCAGGCTGCAGCTATATCTTTCCTCAGGAATTGTTCACCACATTAAAAATTACCACATGGTTAACTAATGTTCTGTTTAGCATTTTTGCAAAGAATAATTGACACAGAACCACAATCAATGCTGTCTATACGAACACAAATTTAGCTGTTTCAGCTCTCATTAATGCAAAAAATTGCATGAAATGCTATATTCTCACGGTGAAAAGTTTAATAAATGAAGGCCAGTTATGCTTTTCTGTCTTTTCTGTTATGCAAAGTAAGTGAGGATGTGTCTTTGGGGTAGGGAGGTGTTTTTTGACGGGGGAGGTTTTGTTAAAGAAAGCTTTGGGTGGGCCAAATACATGAGGAAATTCTCAATGAATTTCCAGGATCACTTTTTATTAATACAAGTTACTTGTCAAATTTGAATTCCATTCCTTCATTTTAATGGTTAGTATATCTTAAAACTAGAGAAGCTTAATTGTGACATATGAAAGTCCTTATTTGGGGTAGATTTTTAATTTGATTGCTGTCTGCCCTGCTGTGTAAATAGTCTCTTGGGTATGGATTTTTAAGAGTGTGTGTTCTCCTTTACATTTCGCTGTGTGACAATTCCTCTTTACCCATCCTCTCCATCCTCTGAGCAAGCTGAGAGCAGACAATAGATACATACTAATGGAGCTGTGTACTTGCCATCTGTAAGAGCAGCTGCTCTCCTGCATCTGTACAATATGTTGGAACTGAGAGCTTCACTAATCTGCATAATAAGGAGAAGGCTTATCCCACTCTAGCTAATAATCGCAAGCAATCGATGCACTTCATTCCCCCACTGTAGAACACAACAAAGTTTCAATATGTTTGCATATTCTCCAGATATACAGAGGTCAAGCAAACGAATGGACTGCTCATTCTGCCTCGAGCAAGGAAGAAAATTCCATTCTCTCTCATTTTTGGAACTGTTATCAGCAAACCCCCATTACTATATTCTTATTTAGCAATTCAAATAGAAAAAAAATATTTCAAGATCCAAATTAAAATATCCGTACCTCCAATCAAGCATATCCTTTAAACTCTCTGTAGTATTGAGTGTTTTGGGTTTGTACTATGACCTCTTTCTCTCACCTTGGCCCCTTGAAAACCCTGAATTAGCTGATATAGGATTTCCCCACCCTAGGTGCTACTGAACATAATCCATAAACAGAGAAGTGATTAACTTCTTTTGGTACAAGTATATTACATACAAACACTGATGGAAGATCATACAAATGCTCTTCTCCTAACTGTCCTGCACATAGAAGGTAAATTTGGAATTCATGGCCATTCCAGAATGGAAATTTGGTTCATGACTCTCACAGAGGCAGAAAAGGCTGTAAATGCTGTATTACACTGAGGAGCAGCAGAATGAGAGAGAAAATAGGCCAAGAGCAAGTGATCAGCAGTATTTATTTTCATTTCATTTACAACATCAGGGTGAAATTTATATCCCATCTCTACCAGCATCCTACAGGCTGCAAGGTTGAACGTAGAAAAATGATGAGAAAACTTGCACATAGGAAATAGAAAAGTAGAATTTGAAGGTAAATATCTGAAGTCCTGTGGCAAAAGCATCTGAAAAAAAGCTATTCTCTGATTTCTCAGGAACTGGTTGCAACTCTGTTTTCTAATATTGATAACTCACTCTAGATGAAATGAAAGAGGTGATGCTGAAATAAAACTGAATGCAATATCGTTTACAAAGTTGGAGTAATTTGCAATCAGTCTGGAACAAGTTTATTTTCCTGGCAGCAGCAGGAGCTGTAGCTAGCAGCCCATGGAAGGTGGCAAACAAGTCTTCCTTCCTCTCTCCTGGAGGAGAATTGTAACAGTTCTCACAGTGACTCCCTGGCACCTTCCCAGCTATTCCAATGTATTTATATAGCACAGCAACTGGGGTAACAACTGGCTTAAGAACAGTGCCTGTATTAATCTATGAACCTGTTGTGGCTAGAAAAGTTTATAGGACATAAATTATTACTTGTGGGGTATAAAGGATTTAAAAAAACTTAATGTCAGAATCTCTAAGAAGGGTGGCATCTGGCAAACCTCTTGGAAAATATGAGATGTGTGTGCATATGTATTCTACAAACCTACTACCACTCAGGTAACTTTCCAGCTCCCACAGGCTTGAATGTTTATGATCAGGCCCAGCCACAGCAATATTTAGAAGTTGCAATCAGTTTGTTTTAGCCCCAGCAAACCATGTTTTTGGTGGGTGAAGGCCATCTGCCCTAAGAACTGCAGAGGCTGCACATCAGGGCATGCCTCGACAGCTTTGCTTTGTGCCTGTGCTCACCTCTCCCAGCACAGGGAAATCCTTGTGGCAGCACTTCCCACTGCAGTTCAGCAGGATGTAAAAAGCTTCTTTGAAGCAGAAAATGCCAGGAGCTGGCAGAGATTATTTTACTTCTCATTGTAACAATGTGGGTTTTTATCTTTGCACGCTGGTAGAAGGAATCAGATTACTATCTCTGAATTTTAGTTTTCAGATTACAAGAGGCTTATCTTGAAAACATAAATCAAAGTATGCTCCAAAAAACCTAAAATTTTAATGTTAAAATCAATCTATTGTGATTTTTATTGTTGTCACAAAAGTCAGGGTTTAGACGTAATATTGGATAGAACTGTGTCAGTGGTTCTGAAGACCATACTTGTGAGAAGCTGTGTATCTACTGCCTGCAGTCTTGTGACAAAAAGGGGATTTTTGGAAGAGTATTTATTCATATTCTGGCTGTGGTTCTGGAACCCAGGCAAGCAGTTTTGGTGTTCCCCACCTGTGTCCGTGGGTGTGCAATGGCTGATGAAGCAGAGTTTAGAGGAACACATTAAATTATGTGATTTTTTTTTAAACCCTAACCCTCCATCCCCCAAATCCAGATTTTTGTGGTGTCCTGGACACATAGGAGACACTTCAACTTGTCATGTTATCATTCAATATTGCTGCTCTTGCTGCAGATGAAAACAGTGGCAGATCTTTTTGCATTTCATGCTCTTTCGATACACTGAGCTCTGCAGAATGGAAGAAAGCTTGGGAGAAATCTCAGATTTTGTGGATTTGGAGGTGGTGTCACACTCACACATCTGCCTTTTCAATACAGTCAGCCAGGGTCTTTGCTCACATCATGTTTAAAAAGGAAGCAGTAGCTCTAATGGGGGAAAATCAACAAAACCCAGTGGCATCCCCAGATGTCCACCCTCCATTCAGTTGCTGACAAATGTGGGCAGATGGCACAAGTGCTCCCGGATGTATTTACAGATCAATGTAAATGTAAATAAATAACTAGCAGCAAATGCAGGCACCTACCCTGCTGCTGGTGCCTTGGTGGCACTAATGAGTCTGACCTGACTGGAAACATGGAGCAAGAAAGAATTTGCTTGAAGTTACTTGTCCTAATGGACAGAAGGGAAATGGCAAATCTTAAAAGCTCAAGCTCCTTTTATTCCTAAGGAGAAGTTCAGAGACAGGTAAATGCATTAGTGAGTGTTTTTGCCACTTCCTTCACCCTGGGTGCAGTGATCCTACCTCAGTGTAAGGTGGGATCTCATTTTTCCCACCCTCCAAAAGTAAGAAAATGTTGAGCAATGTGCAGTCTCACCAGATGCTGCGAGCTTGACAAAAATCACTGGTTTTTCTCTGCAACAAATTCTCCATTTTCTAACAATGGGAGAAGAAGGGAAAGATGTGTTTGGCTTTTTTATTTCCCCATGCAGCAGCAGTGGCTTCACAGTGGTGCTGGTGGCAGGGACCCTGTGGGAGGCTGTTCCCCTCTCTCACTGCATCTCACCAAGCTTCACTCTGGGGTTTTGCTAAAACAATGAAGGAGCACTGACCTATCAAAGCACAGTTTTACAGGTTTCTTGTTTTAGAGAAGGTTTGTCATCCCTTAAAACTAATGGAAAAAAAATCTGTAAAACATTTTCCAGTGATATTATTTTAACAGCCGTCATTATGACATGGTCTATAAGCACCTGTAGGCACTGTGTCTGCCACTGAAAGACCTTGTTGTCTAAACAGAAGTGTTGTCTTTGAAGCTTCCAGGTGGGCAGAAACAACCCCAGTATTTCCCAGCTTACCTTAAAAGCAAGACAGCCTCACTTGCTTGGCCCTCCATTCCCTACTTGAGTTTTGATGTTGTCATGTCCTCTCCAAAACCAGTAACACATAAACTTGTACTTGTGACTGATAAACATTACTTGTGAGATGGCTCAAATACTTGAAACACCTCAGTAAAGGCTGTTAGAAACATTATTCTCTGGAAAATCCAGGTTAAAATTTTTGCCCTGTGAAGTCTATGACAACAACCTATTACTCAGACTGAAAAAAAAAAAATGTGTGTAGGAATGCTTTGAAGACCCACAGATACCAGCTGTGCACCATGACAATTTTTGAAATGATCTCCCCTAATAAATATTTTTGAATCCAGACTTTTTTTTCAGTTCAGAATTATTTCTGTGGCTACATAAAGCTGGAACATTGTGACTTGCCTGGTTTCTCTGAATTTGAACCTGTCCCTGTGGTTCCTCAGGGCAGGATGAGATTACTGGACAACCTAATTTTAAAATGTATATTTTAGTATGGATGTATTGATAAATTTAGCCTACTATTGTAGCACTGAGTTGCATATTTATTTGACCTGTGAACCTTCCAGAGCCACTTTCAGATTTCACCAAGGAGGTTTTTGAGCTGGAGGAACGATTACTCCATGTAGGAGTTTGATTCATTTTCCTCACTGTTTAAAATTAGCACCATTTGTCTGTTTTAAAATTGTGTGCCTTGAAGTTCCAGTTCTTAATAACACCAGCCCAATAAGTTCTATATAGTTACAAAAATATTGATTTTCAACATGTTTTGAAGTAATGGATGGTCTTAAGAAAACAACCACACAAAATGAACATCTCTCAAGGCAAATTGGCTCAGTGGAGTTTTTTCACTCAACTTCAATGGGCCCAGGATTATCCCCTTCTGCTCACAGGCATTAGGAGATTAGGCCTTTGCTAGATAGTTATGATTCTTCCTCTGATGAATATTTGGTTTGGAAAACTTACTTTCTGTGAGTTTTTTTGCACATTTTATACTTTGTATTGCACAGAATAAAGGTGTAGACCCAGACTTTGGACCTGAAATCTAAACAGAATCCAGGTGACAAAGTCAGATGAAGCTAAACTTGGGAGTCTGACATGAGGACAACAATATTCAAGGCAAAAAAGAGAGGGCAGTGGCCAAATACAAATTCCAGCTGTAGGAGCAGTGACTGAAAATCTCAAATGCCTTCTTTTTACCTTGAACGGACCTGTTTTCCTTAATGTCTGCCTGAAACAATTAGCATCTATATGGACAGTGTATACTGAATGAAGCCTTCTCTTCCTGCAGCTCTTTGGTTTCAAAGTTTAAATATAGTGTATTCTTTATTACTGACTATTTCAATTTGCCTTCCTGCTATCTCCAGTCTGTAGTGCACTCTTGCATGCATGCTCAGGTGGTGGGTTTTGTTTGTTTGTTTGTTTTGGGGGATGTGGATGTGTGGGTGTGTTTGATTTGTGGGTTTTCTTGTGTTGGCAGTTGTTATCTCTTCTATGTGTTTTAGCTAGAAAAACTGAAGGGAGATGTACTGCAACATTTGAAAAAAGGATGCTATTTCTGGAAGAGAGAAGTCTTAATTTTTGATTTTAACTTTGTTGCCATTTCTCTGTGCCTGCATTCATCCAAAGGCACAATTGCAAGCCAAGACATTATACCTAAAGTACAGCCTGAGGCAGCAACCTCTGCCCAAGGTGCTGGGTGAAATTTGCAGCTTCTGTGGCACAACACTCAGTTCCTGGGAGCAGCCCTTGCTGGTACAAGCAGCAGCCCAAATCTTTAACTGAATCATAACTGGAGCCTTGTGATCCTGGGTAACCAAATTTGATTCTTTGTTTCAATTTCTCCATTTGCCAAATGAGAAAATTGTCACTTTCATCACAGAAATAGAATGGAATTAAAGATTCAAGTAATATAGTGCTCTGAATTTAGAAAGTACCAAACCATGCCAAGTATTGTTATTGTAAAATATGCATTTATAAAAGAACCACAAATTAATCTTACAAAGATTAATTCAATTTCCTGGAAATGATACATTTCTATAAGGCTGCAGAAGGTCTCCTGTAATAATATGGATAGTGTTAAAACCCCTCTAGCAATTCAGTATGAATTATTTTCAAACCCAAAAATTAGCATGAGGTGTATGATATCTCTAGATATCCACCTATCTAGATATAATTTTAATTCTAATTCTATTCTTGTTTAATTTTTCTTTTGTCTTCCAAAACACCCAGAAGCTATCAACAGTATCTCATATCAGCTGTACTGATGTTATATCACCTATAGAGTACATGTCAGCTTTGAGAAAGTTTCTCTGTAAAACATCATGAGGGTGTCCCTGGCTGAGCTTCCAGCCCACAAGTGACCAGTACTGAATGGGGAAGAAACATTGAGTTCTAGGAGAAACAGTGGTGTGCCCACAGGACATAGCAGCCAGGGTGAATAATTTTCCCCTGACCTTCTGGCAACCCTGTAGAGACCACAAGAGATCAAAGCCAGCTCAACCATCTTTACAGAGTAATGGAGTAAATAGCTCACCCATTACTGATCCTGTGCTGAAAAAATAGCTCCAGATGTACTTCAGATGGCCTGACACCTTTTGTACAAAAGCCTGCTTACTTCGGCTGTGTACAAGAAAACAGGATTTTATTTTCAATATAGTTCTTAAAATATAGGAAAGCAAACGAATACAACTGCATATCACAATAAGTGCCTTTGCCAGTGTTAAATACCCAGTGAAAAGGAAACTCATGTTCTTCAGTGTAGCTTGAAAGTAGCACCTTTCAAAAGACAAATGCTGCTGTGAACCTTTAAAGTTATTTAGCTTTTCCTTAGCTCTGTGTTATAATGATTTGTTCTGTTTGAAAAACATGCAGCAAGGGAGTATATTTTCAGTTCTATGATACGTGGAGTGTGCTTACCTGAAGGAATACGAGCTCGTGGTGCTGGAGGAGGCTTGCACACACAAGACCAGCAAAAATTCCTTGGCTTAGAAATGTTAACAATGCTGCTAGCAGCAACAAAAATCAGACCTTCTTGCCTTTAACTTGGATCAAGGGAAAAGACACGAAAGTGAGAAAGACTCAAAGATATTGAATAATTGGTAAAGTCAAATTAAATTTTAAATGTATTGGGTCTTCTGCCTATAAATGCAATGGACCATTTTTTCCTCTCACTTGCACCATTACTATGCTGGCTGAAATAAATGATGCTCCTCTTTTTAGTCCGTGACATTGTAGTGATGCCATTTCACACATCTAATGGGAGCACATTTTGCTTGAATAAGCCTATTAAAAAAATTCCTTGTTTTTGTTGCACCAATGTATGCTGTGTGTGACAGCACAGCAGGTGGCTGCATGGAGGTGAACTCTAATTAATTCAAATCAAAAAGTGAGAGACCCAGATAACAAGCTCCACAATTAGCAAATTACATCAAGTGTATGCAACTATCCATCAGGAAGTAGCTGCCTGGACACCAGTGGTAACTCCAGCCAGTTCATGGCTGTGGCAAGCACTTCCCCAGGGGAGCAGCTGCCCCTCTGTCACTGCCACTGCTGTCCAGCCGGGCAGAGGGGCTGGCTGGCCCGGGCTGTGACCTGGCTTGGACAGGGTGGAGCTCCACGGACTTGTTGTGGCCACCCATTTTATGAGGAAATACTCCAGTGAACAACAGTCAGAGATAAAAGGGGTGGTCGCCTTGCCTCCGTGTCATTGGAGTGTCCTGAGCTGTGCCATGTACTCAGGAATAGTGTGGCCTTACGGTCCCTTTTAAGAGCTGTGCTGTGAGTGCTTCACTGTGCTTTTCAAAGCACCTATAAAACATAGGAAGGGCTTGGGGGAAAAGATTTGCTCCCACCGTAAATCAAAAGTGAGCAGACAAAGGTCAAAATACCAAAAGCCACAAGAACATTAACACTTAGGATATAAAGATTTCCTAAGAAACTAATGCCTGCTCTTTCCCCAGATAAAGCAGACACCTTATCTTGGGGAGTTTACAAAATGGAGCCAAGCTGTACAAGTAACCACTTAACTAAACCAAGGCCTGGCTCTTTTAGCAGTCTGCAGTCATTAAAGCTCTAGGAAAGTCTCCCAGGAGCCAATATGCTTGCTTAAGTAGATGCTGTAAAAGGTCCCTGAGATTTACAAGGAACTGCTCCATGCTAAGCTAGGCACCATCTGATAAACAAGCAATTTTAGCTCCAGGCTAAACGATGCTCTTTGAGGCTTTGATTTACAATGCTGCAGATGATATATTTGTAGTTCTAGGATAGGTTCTGCTGTGGACCTGCTGTGATTACTCATCCATGAACTAAGTTAGGGCTCAGATCTTCAACTAGGAGGTCAGAAAATTGTCAGTGGAGCAAGAAATGTTTGATAAGGTTTATTTAGATGCTAACCACATTAAAAAAACCTAAATTAACCAAAGAGAGGTGAACAATTCTTAAGCTTTCTAGGGAACAAGCATGGGGTTTTTTTTATTTCTCTTTTTTTTTTTTGGTAGCATAATCTTAAATGTATTTTGAGTGAAAAAGATATGAAAGTAACTCCCAAATTGACTTTATGGACTAATTTTACTTTCATTAGGCTATTTTTTCAAAAAGAGGGATGCATTTAACATCTTAAAATAGAAAATCCTAACTTCTTTTTTATGAGATTTCTCAATCCTCTTCTACTTCCCTATAACATCTGAAAAACAACTTTGAAAGAATCAGCACAAGAGAAGTCACACAAACTTCAAAAATTTAGATGAAAAACTTAGGGGAAAGAGCAAGAAGGAAAGGAAGCAGAACCTAATATTTCAGGAATGTGTAGCTTTCATAGTTTTTCAGTGATCCTGGATGTGTGGGCACAATCCTGCACACTGCTGGGTGCCTGCTGAGAAGTGGTGAGTTGTCTCAACTGCTGCTAAAGCTGGAATTCTTTAGACATGCCTTTAGTTTTGCTGTCAGGAATACAATTCATGGATTTTAAAAAATGTCATTTTAACCTTGCTGCTACATGTATTAGGATTTTTTTTTCCTCCAGAAAGAGCACGGATCAACCATTTTTAAAAACAGGTTAAACACAAAATTTTAGTTCAGGAAAAAACTCTTTTATTTTTTTGTTTTTAAATGGGATTTATGTGTTCTGAAATTCTTTTCTGTAATAGTAATAGTTGATCTTACCTAAATATGTCACTGGAAAAGCCTAGAAAATGGTGGTTTTTGGTATCACAAAAGCTGTAGACAAACTTTAAAAGTATATCTGATTTTTTACTTCTTTTTCTAGGTTGTTTTCAAAAGCAAACCTTAGACTTTTGAAAACTGTGTATCTGAAGATTTTCAGAAATGCTTTGCTTTTAAAGCCTAGTTTTAAAAAAATCTTTCAAACACAGAATTTTGTTTCACTTTTAAACCTATCCATCCTTGGCTCCATTAGGTACTTGTCCATGAAACACTCTGCCTTAGAGGTGCAGCATGCCCTGAATTCACTCCACCTTGGCTTCCTGCAAAGTTCAACTGCATTTGTATTGAAGTTTATGAATCATTATGATTTCATAATGCAAAGAAGGCTTTTATCACATGAACATATGACTGAAAGCAAACAAAACCTGTTGTTGCACAAAGCCTCTGGGACCCAGCAATCGCAGGAGGGGACGTTGCCAGCTGTACTTGGGGGAAATATTTAACAAGATGTTTTCATTTTCAGCAAATACTGTGCAGAGTGTGCATGTGGCAGTCAAGATACTCAGCTAATATAATCTTCTGTTGTATTATATGACATCCATTAAATTCAGAGATGTGGCACTTATTTAAATATCAGGGTTATAGGCAGCATCCAGAAATTGTTAAGAATTGCAATTGCAGTCACATAAGAAGCAATAACTGGAATTAAGTCTCCAAAACTACTATCTATACTCATTTTTCTTATTGTAAACCACTATCTTTACTCATTTTCTGCAATGCACTTTTTTTAGATTCAAATTTAGAGTAAGATATTTTGGCTGGATCTCTTAATACAGTTTGGTCTGGCCTATGAACCTAAGAATCAGTGTGTGGGGGGGGTGTCTTCTTTTTTGTTTGTTTGGTTTTTGGTTTTTTTTTAATATTTGTGTTTTGAATACCAGCTGGTTTGTGCCATGCCTTAAGTAAAAGAAAATACCCTGGCTTTTTTTCTGCTCACAATCTAGATACAACTAATTAAGTCTTGCATTTTCTGCAGATATGCATGTGATATAAAACAAATTCTGGAATGAGTCTGATAATGCAAATATCTTACAGAATATTTCTACTTCACAAATGTGTTTGAACAACTTCAAGAAAATAACTTTTAATTTCAGCTGTTGTTTCAACAACTCAAACTCTTCCATTGGCCACTTTCTAGAGGGTATGCTTGTGTTATGCTTGTGTCATTCCTAGTGACATCAACAGGGCATGTGGATCAGCAAATGAAGTCCCTATCTATCTGTTAGTTATATAATGTACAAAATACAATATCAAGGTCCAAGTGGCAATGTAAAAAGCCACTTAAAAGGTGCTTAACTTTTATGTAGGAGTGTAGGAGGAGTACATGTTGGTTTAGGTTTTGTTTTTCTTCTTTTTTTTGTTTCAAGACTTTACATAAAATTAAATACAGTAACTTCAATGACAGAAATACTAATAGAAAAATAACAGCATATAAGCCATGGCTTTTATTGTAGTAGATTTTTATTCTTTAATTGAGAAAGACTCTATGGGAATTTGTTTTCCAAGAGTATGATAAGTTAGAAGTGAGATTCTACAATGAAAGGTAAAAGCAGTGAAAGCTTGCAAAGCCGTGCTGTCACCCAGAGCTGCCCAGGTCCAAGTGGTTGGACAGCTGGAGGAAGGCTTTGTGAGCAACCTCCACTGCAGAGCTCAGACTTCAACTGCTTTAAAGCCAGGTGATTCTCAGTCCCTCGAGTCAGAGAAGCAGGATGCCAGCAGGGAGGAGCCAAACGAGGCTGACAGCAGCCTGGCTGGAGTGGCTGCAGGAATGATGAGCTGCATCCCTTTACGTCTCAGCTGTGAGCAAACTCTATCCCAGCAGCCACGGGTAGGTGACAGCAGGTCTTGAGTTGTCCTCTGCTGGTCAGAGGAGCTCATCATGGCTTGTTCAAGCAATGAGGAGCGGCAGAAGCCCTCTACTCCTTGCTGTCCCTGTCCTACCATGAGCTCACAGCCTGTGGGTGGGTGGGCAGCTGTCAATGATCCATTGCAGAGTGGTCCTGCTGCCCTCCCTGCAGACACCTGCCCTCTCCACAGCCTGCATGGACAGGGATCAGCAGAAATGCTTACTTCCTCTCTTATTTTGGAGCCGTAAAAGCCATCATGGCTTCTGCCAGGCTATTTATATTGGTTTTTCTTCCATAAGAGACTCTCCATCCAATGTCAGAGTATTGGTTGGTAAACCAAGAGTGTGCAGTTTCCTCTCTGCTCTGCTTCTGGGGTTTTCTGACCCATGGAGCTTGGTCTTTGAGATCCTCTGGCCTCATTTCAGCTGTCAAGGTCAGATGAATGTGGAATCTGAATCCTCATGAATATCATTATGCCCCAGAATTTTCCCAAATTTTGCATGCTGGGACCTTTTCAGATCCTTTGCAAGGCTACTCATCTTGAAAAATAAAATAAATTGGTAAATCTCTATGCCAATTGCAGAAGATAGAATCTAGGCAGCTCACAAAAATGTGAAAATATGCAAAGCAAACAGATTGTTTCTGACAGTAACAACTCTGCAATTGCATAAAGCATCATCAAATTGCAACCTGCACGTATTAAGCTTTGAGAACAACTGAATTCACAGTGACACATTCTCAGCTCTTGAATTCATTATCACACCTGCTCAGCTTGGAGATTTGCAGTATTGTACCTTGTTCTAAAAGGTGGTCTCCAAAGGAGCGCTGTATTACCCATGTAATCTCATTTGGGTTCAATGTTATGAATTTCTCTGTGAGCTGTACGGAGAATTGCAGTGAGGGCAGGGCAAAGGGGTACCAAATACAGGTAAATATTGGCAAACTCTTCTGTGGGTGCTGCCTTCTACAAAGATGTTCCTAGTAGGAGCAGGAGTGCTCCTGAAAGGAGACTGAAGGGGCAATGTGCTGCAGTGCCATTAAATCATGCTCTGACTCTGGCTGTAGACCCAGCTGAGCTGATCTGCATGCACCTTGCCCTCTGTGAGTTTAACAGTTTACTTTGTAGAAGTTTCTAAGAGAAAAACAAACCCAAAACTTAAAATCTAATTCACTGGGAAAATGATAATAACTAATCATCAGAAAACAAGCTTTTTAAGACAAAAGAAATACAAACAAAAACCAAAAGAAATAAATACTAACCCCCTAATAAACATACTTTCATCCAAATGCACAAAATACAAATTCCATGATAATGCTACAGTCTTGACCCTGGGCAATGTGCTGAGGATTCCTTAAATCAACATGTTAATGGATACTATTGCAGACATTTTTAATAGTTTAATATATTAACATGCTGCAGAATTTTATAGCATTTTAATTGCTATGAATTCTCTTAGTTCTGCCAGATATTTTACTAAAGTATTTTCCCACTTAATCTAACAAAATGTATATATGCAGACTTCTATTTGAAGCTTGTCAGTAAATGTAATTAATGTGTAAATAAATAATTTTAATGGTTTTCTCTTGCAGAAGTAGTTATTGTTTTTATAGTTAGAATGTGAGAGGTCTTCTGTAATAGCATTTATTTAAAGTCATAGTTAAAGTTAGGTTGTGATACAATGCATTCTTTATTAAACAAATGTGTACTTAAGCAGCCCACAATTTATTGTGTATTTATATCCATCTCCTTGTTTTTATATAATTGATACTTGGAGACAGATGGTATACTTAAGAAAAATACTTTAAGCTGTTAAAGACTTTCATTTTTGTTTGTTTGGGTTCACTCTAATGTGTTTATTTACCCGTTGCAGGTCTTTATTTCTCACAGATGTACAACAGCACAATTTTCCAATAACACAACTATTTCCTTTCATGAACAGCCCTGTGCTATTACAGTAAACAGCTGCTGAAGCCAATACTGGCTGGGAGCTGACAGACATATTTCTCCAGCACAAGAACTTTCAAGGTCTTGCAGAAGCAGTTGGACAGATAGAAGTCACCCAGCCACCCCCTGGAGGGGACACTGGAGTGCAGTGGGTTATGAATATATGACTTGGGTAGGAGTTTAGACAGCTTTGCAGCTTCATACAGAGCACATTTTCAGCTTTAGGTAGATGTGTTTTAAGTAGCTACCGATCTGTCATATGCTATGATTTAGTTTTGTTTTAGTGAGCTATAATGTATAATCAGTCATTTCAGATGAATTGCTTGATTAAATTAGTAAAAATGCACACACATTGCACTGTGAGTTATTTTAAAATAGCATGGTGCAGTAATGACCCAAGCTAGACTCTTGTATTACCTGCCTTATTAGAGTAATAATGTGCAGATCTTGTTTTGCACTATGGCTGCAAACCCTTCTTTACATGTAAATTCACTCATGTTCTGCATGCTTTTATTGATTTTTACAAAAGAGAATTGGTTTGTTTGACCTACCTTACTTTGATATTTTTTTCCTTTTTCCTAAGGAAATCAATATAATAAAGTAATTCTTTCCTGCTATCCTCTTCTTCACTAAGCTCTTCTGAGAACAGTCAGAAAATGTCTCCCCTTCAATTATTTCAGACTTGTTTGCATTAAATCCTTTCAAAGGGACGCATGTGGGTGTGCTACTTTTATAAGGATGCCTTCCTGTGATATAAGCTAAATAAAATTTTACATTTAAGGTAAGAACCAGTTATGGAGAAAATTGTTCAATATAAGTTCCATCCTAATTTCATTTTCCATGCAAAGCCTGCTTCAGCTCTAAAGTAGGATAGGAGTTTGATGATATAGTATGCATAATTCATGATTTTGGCCTTCTGTCTGCCCTTCTTTTTCTGGAATACTACATATTTAGATTAGGTAAACTTATTCTTGTCTCCTATCAATACAGTTTGTTTTCAAGCAGTATAATACAGCATACAGCATTGCACCTGGAGAGAGTGAGACAGGCAGCGGGAGCCTCAGTTTGCAGAGCAAGCTGTTTCCTCTCACAGAGTGCATTGGTCTCATTTGGAAGTTCACCTCTGTTTCATCCTGGATATTATCTGTTGATGGCTTTCCAGAAAGAATGGGATGCTTTGCAGCACCCTGACATGACTGGGCAGTATTTCAGTGGCAGCAATGAAAGTACTGGTGTATGCACAGTGTATACACTTTTCTGATGCTCATTGCATGTGGTCTGATCCAGAGCCCAGCTCTGTGTTCTGAGCCCTTCTTTTCTTTTTCCTGTTACGTATAATCACTACTATAAAATATTTGTGTATTTTTGGTGTTAAATCTCATAGACCTTCAAGGCATTAGTTTAGACTAACGTGCCCCTGAACTATTGAAAGTTCAGCAGGTCCAATATGATTTAGCAAGTGAAAACTGGCAAAATTTGATGTTGCCAAATGTTTCTGAGTGGCTTTCATGTTTGTAGTCACTGAGTGATCTGATTCGCATTGAGCAGAAAAACTCTCCTCGTGTTAAATTTGGTGTCAGATGTTCCTTTAAAAATCAAATGTGGCCATGCAAGGTGTTACCATACTGCAGAGAAATAGTTGAATTTGAATGTCTGAAAATAAATGATTACTGTTAAATTACCCCTTTGAAGTGAAAGCCTAAGATCATAATTGTTTAAATAATAATAATAGGTTGTAAAGAGACCAAAGTCAACAATAGTCTTGGTTTTGGGAATTCTAATGCTGACCTTCATTTTAGATTCCGTTCTTAATAATGTTGTTCAAACTTTCCAGAAAATTTACAAATTGGATTACTTGTTGGAAAAATTGCTATCATAGTTTCCATTTATAATAACATTTTTGAAATCAACTATGCTTCATTTTTCACAAAGGGGAACATTAAATATTAACAAACGTAGCTGTCTTTTTTTAGTGTAATTTTCTAATATCACAATTCTTTGTTTAGCCCAGGTTTTTTTACTTGGAAGGAACTTTGCAGAATCCCCAAACTGATCCCTCATAGCTTTGAAATAGCAGAATTGAATAGTATTCACAAGTAATATTGCCAGTCTGACATCTAAGCATAATGTTCTCCCAGTCCAGAAATTAAAACTTATTTAATTTTTATTTAACATGGTCTTTTGAATCTTTTGGGTACTTATTGGGTAGTATTTTTACCCTTCAACAAAATAATAAAATTTTAAGTTTCTAATAACTGCAGTAGCAATGAATCACCACTTTTCCATTCTGAATCTTTAGGGAAAAAACCCAAACTGTTCAGGCAATTGAGTGTTTGAAGCCCTGCTTTAGAGGGAATAGCTCAGATTCCTCCACTTGTTTGCAGTGGGGTGGGAGGTACTGGCTGTGCTCCCTGCCTGCAGTGTCTGATTAGAGCTCTGGGGCTGAGCTTCAGAGCTTGGAATGAGTTTGTGCAGATGCACCTGCAAGGCAGAATGTGTTCTTCCAAGTGCTTTTCCAAATGTCTCATAATTTGCCTCCTGCTCAGATTTAACCCTATAGAAAGAAAATGAAAATCAATGACTATTCCTGAAGTTATAAAATAAATAAATAAACACCTTTTTCCCATGCCTAGATGCTGTAGTTGCTCTGAGCCTTGGATACTGGAGTTGGGGCAGGAGAATGGCTGTGGAGATGTTTTCTATTCTCACATGTGGAATTTCCCTTTATCCTTCTGAAAATACTTGCTGAAAGACAGGAATTGGTCCCTGAAGGTTAATTCACTGTCACAGACAATACAAGCCCATCCTTCCCAAACAGATTTTATTTACCCATACTATTCCTTGGAAAGAATAATACTGGATGCTACTTCTGTCAAAGGTCCTCTGCTTCAGTATAGATCCAAATTTGTATAGATCTATGAATTTGTATTGGAGGTTCCTATGTGTGAGTGCTGTTTGTTTTCTTGTCTGCAGTCTCTCAACTGTCCCAGAAAGTGCAATAATTGTTTAGCCCTGCAACTGCACAAAGTGCTTTGATGTGTTATATGTTGCAGCTGTTTATTTTAGATCTCCAGATCCAAATTTCTGGTGTTATCTGCTATGTGACCCTTTCCTACTGAGGTCAGGATTGTGGCTGCAGACTTGTCATGGACTCTGAGTTCCATGAAAAAGGTTGTGGCTCTGCTTCTTTCTCCCTAGTGTGTTTTAGCTAAAGAATGATTTTCATGTTCCATAATAGAAATCCAATAGGCAGGGAGAAGCTTAAGGATATAAAATATACTGTTTAAACAACCCTCTTCAAAGATCCTGCCTTCATCATAGGTGTCTACAGTAAATATATCACAGTACCTCTGAGAAGAGTCAAAAGTGATGGGTGACTAAATCATAGTGAATATGCACTGCAAAGCTACTAATAAATACAGTTCCTAGCTGCCATCATAGTGCAACTATTAAAATCTAGATTTTTTTCCTTGAATTTGTGTTATGGAAAACATCCTCATGCTTATTTCAATCTCTCCCCTTCAGCATTATACCTCTAATCAGAAAGCAAAATAGACACATCAGGCGAGGTTTAAAAAGGGGAAGAGGAACATTTGGTTTTGTGCAGGAGCAATTAGAGGCTGTAAATGGAGTAAGAATTTGCCTCATCAATCAAAGATGAGTGTGTTGCAGAAGCTTCTTCTGTGCAGCAGGAGAGGAAAAGATCTGGGGCAGTGTCTGTGTGTGCAGGTGTGTCTCTACCATACAAGTTAACATTTACAGTTATGATTGCCACTACTTGGGAAAACCTTTTGTTTTCCATCCCAAACTGCACATTTGAGTGCACCACATCAATGCAAAAAGAAGGCGTCAACAATAATAAAATAAAAATAAATATATGTTTATTTAAGAAAAATGCTAGAAAGGTGAATTCCTTGCTCTGTAGTAACTTGAGCTTTTAGTAGGTTACTCAGCAGCAACACTGGGATGTGCTGGGAGTCCCAGTTAGAGGCTTTGCCCTGGGTGCCCTGAGCTGTCCCCATGATGGGGACTGAGAGTGGAGGGAGGAGTGCATCCAGCTGCTGGAGCTGCCCTAGATGAGTGAGCAGGAGCCTGGCTGCCTCTGGAGCTAGGCTGGAATACAAACTGTGCTCAGTTGGTCGGCTTTGATGATGACTCTGCACTGTACTTGTTGTACAGCTTGCAAGGGTTTTTGTTTCCTTTCGAGTATTTTTTTCTGCAGTCCTTGAGTTCAGCAGCATGTCTCCTTACCTAGAAATTACTGTCATAATTTGAGACAGGCACTCGCTGAATTTAGTACTTTGCAAAGGCAATAATCCTAAGTATCAAAAAAATTTCAGCATTCCAGGAAGTAATAGAGGCAGTTCTTGTATTCTTAATATACTGTAGCATTTTTTAAAGGTTAAAAAAATTTCAGTATGTCTCAAAGTAGCATCTGAATGATAGTAGTCTCCAGCTGATTGCTTCTTTGACATCCAAATGACATCCTGTGTTGCACATTCATAATTTAAAATATGAAATGTGTTGCAAAGCAGAGAATGGAAACTGGAAAGAATGGAAATAGGATTTAGAGTTTATATATAGCTTTTCAGAAAAAATAACAACAAATAATGTATACATTCCTAGTATTTCTATTTACTTAGTACATACACAACCAGAATGAATGTATTATATCATGTTGTATATGTTCTTGTACATAAAATGGAAACCATAAATATTTGTCAATCATTTAATATGTAGAGTGCCTATTTTAAGCCAGTAGACTTAAAATGTTTTACATTTTTTACTAATAAATTTTTTACTAGTTGATGTTTAAAAAAAAAAAGTATCCAACTTAGCTTCAAAGACCAAGCCTGTTTTTTTTTTTAACTGCAAGCAATGGAGATGACCCTTGATTACTTGTAGAACAAGTTCTTCCCAATTATGCCTGCCATGTCTGCTTACGTAAAATTCCTTTTGCAAACTCTACGTTACAATTTTTTTGCTAGCTTAGTGATGTTGGCTTGTGATATTTATGTTTTGGATACATTTTGTTTATGTTAGAACTTATTTTGGTATAGGTGGAATTAAAGGAGTGCATACCTCAGTGTATAATATGGAACAATAGAAGCTTCTGCAGAAGCTGAGTGGATAATATCTTGTATTATCCTACATCATACCCATTAGATGGAGACCCAGCTTTTTGAAATAGTAGCTGGGGCATTTGGTAGCATCTAAAGAACTGGTTCAAGTACTTTTTTCTTACTTCCTTCTGTCCATCCCTGCTTGCTAGAACTGCCAATTACCTACTTATGAAAAATGTTTAGAAAACTTGTACATTCAAGCAAAATTTGGCTTTCAGATTTGCACATCTTTATATAGTTACACCAGTGTATGATTTCAATGCTTCTCCTTGGAAGAACTTGGTTTCATATTCTTGATATTCATTTTTATCTGCCCTGTATTACTGCTCAGTCCTTTTTGTCCAATTGGTTCTTCTCTATTTCTACATATAAAGGTTCAAAAGTGACTGTGGTTTAACAGACATTTCTCTTTTTCTCCATGTTTTTACTTTAAGTAGTTCAGCCATAGGTTCTGTTAGAACAATCTGTGAGCTCCTGGAGCAATAAAGAGAGCAAAAATCTATTCTTGGAGATGTTTGCTTTTCTTGATTTACCTTGTCTTTTTCCTATAGTCTTTTGTCTGTAGTTATTAATTATAGTCAGGGAAACATTTTCAGTGATTAATTGACTGCTTCTTAAAACAATAAGGCTGCTTAATAAGCAAAACACAGTGAAAACTTCTATTTTTGTGAGGCCTTCTTTGATAAGAAAGCTCCTATGCACACTAGCAATTTTAGTGCTATAAAATGAGGGAAAAGCTTCTCATAGATATGCAATGTTTAGAGTAATAAACTGCTTGTTTTAAAAATGCCCTCACCCCAGTATTAACACATTTTTGGCTTGATTAAAACTTGAACTTATTGGCATTCTTTAAACAGAAAGGGGAAAAAATAATTGAGTTGGACTCACTAGCACTGGGAGAAGGAGATCAGAATTACAGCCTTGCATGACAGCTGCCTTCAAAAGGTGCTAGGAAGGAATGATAAACTTCAGAGGAAAGAAGGATGTGATCAAGCCAGTCCCTTCCTAATTTCACCACGGGATTGAGTTCAAGGCATTAATTAATGTGTAGTAATGTGTTTTGTCCCTCTCCAAGCTGTGGTGTGCTCCAGGTGCTTTTGAATACTGTTGACTTCCACTGCTTGTGTAAGAGATTAAACATTCTTCATAATGTATCCAAAACTGCCTTTTCAGGTGCCTTGATGTGCCATCAACATACTGTTACTATTTTCAAGATAGTGCCAAGACCTTGCAAACCCAACTTGGTGCTGGGTAGAGCTCAAAGGACTGCAGGGAGTGCTGGCTTAAGCCTGGCTAAGTGAGCCAAGCCAGCACATCCGTGTTTCTGTGCCACAGACCCCTCCTTTCTGCCTGCAGGCTTTCTCCATGGGAGGGACCAACAGTGCTAATGTCTCTTGCTAGTTGAAGGACTCGTGCAGTTCTTGAGGAATTATCGCTTTATCCACTCTTGTGAAATTTAGTACCTGAAGTGGCTGCCATCTATATGCAGCATAATTTTCTCTGGAGTACTTCTAAGCCTTGTATTTGGACTTCTTTCAGCTCTTTTATCTCCTTCTATCACATGATTTTTTCCCTGCATAGTTTGTTTCATCATGTTCCTTCTACTTCCACATCTTTTACCAGGGATACAAATATAATACTTGAATATGACATCACAAGTATTGGAAATCAGGCAAAACTGGTTCCATCCTCTCACCTTCAGCCGCTAGCCCCTTGTGATGACACTGCTTCCATTTAAAAAGCCTCAATGACATTAAAGCTTGTCCCTGGCTCTATCTCTTAACCCATCTTGCATTACTGCTTTTCTTCTGATACTGGAAGGGTGCAAGCTAAAAGGGCTGTGATGTTTGTATTGATAGAGATATTTAAAGTGTCTCCAACACAGTTAATAGCAGGGTTTATGCTATTTATCCTGAAATTTGCTTGTAAGCCTATATGTCAGCTAAAATGAATCTGTTTATAATATGGAAAATGAAGGCACTAAGCATCTTGCATATTGCCTGACCTATATCTTTCTCCACTAATGGACCTGACAGGTCTTTCCCCGGGATGTGACAGAGGACATTATTTGTTTTCTTGAGTGCTTCTTGTAGCTTCTCTGGATCTTTTCTTACTGATGTGCAAGGTAAAACACAAAGACAGCCTGACTGCATTCTTTAGAAGTCTAATCAGAGATTAAACCAATCAAACTTGATAGATCTTCCCAGCTTCTGGCAGAGTAGAGCCTCTCTTGGAAAACCTTAGAGCAAAACCCCACCACAATAAAAGCAGATCTGGCTCGACAAGAACAAATATTTCCATGGGTCTCTAACCATAACCCAGAAAACTCTATTAAGTAATCAAGGAAGGAAAATTGAAAATGTATTAAGATTTCTGCTGTCACTTGATTTGAATGCAAGAAAAGAAATGCAGACAATTGAGTTTGCTGATACTATAGTAAACCACCCAGGTTCTACTGGGTTTCTGAAAAGGTCTGTGAATACAGCAGCAAACATTTACATCCTCTTTTGCTGGCAGGATGAGACTTTCCTACAGGATTGAAATGAATGACAAGTTGCATCACCAGGCAATAATTTCCCTCCCAGGATTGTCCTTGGCATCATTTGTCTAGTTCCTGAAACTAATCAAGGTGTAGGGAACAACAAAAATATCCTTACAGCTGTACCTTTAGCTTCTTGTCTGTAAACTTTCAGGTCATCTGTAATATATTGTAGGTGACACTGCTTATCAATAAAATTGACTTAAGTATCTTAAATCAAAGCTACAATTAGACCAGAACTGGCATTGCTAATATATGTTAGTAATAGGATGAAAACCTCATTTTGTGAAACAATAATTATTTGTAATAGTTTACAAATTGAACTTTTAGAATGTTATAATTGGTCTAATAATGTACTGTTGTTAATGACTGAAGCAAGCCAAGTTGATCTATGGTTAGGCAATAAAGCTCTTGGAAACAAATGGTCACAATAAATCAGAGTTTTGTAAGCTTTTTTATGTTAAAGCCAGAGGATACTTCCTTAGAAAGGGATCTCAGAGAATATCACTGGAAGTGCTTTGTAGATATGATTTAAAGGATGGCTGTGTTGAGCCTTCTGCTGAGCATAGCAAAAAGGAATGACCTGTCTAGAATTCTTTTAAAGTTCTGTACATTGCAGAAAACCCATGTTTAGTGCAGTGCAGGCACTGTGAACAGTCCTGGAACTGTTTGGCAGTGTCCTTTCATAGTGTATTCAGTTACACCCCTCATACTCACGTAAACAATCCTCAGTAAAGTGACAAGTCCTGATACAAAACCTTTTCATTTTTAGCATTCTTATGTAGTCTGGAGAATAATAATTACTTATTTAAAAAGAAGAGTTATTAATCTGGTTTGATATATTGTTTGTGGGTGATGTCAAATGTTTAATATTAAAGATATTAGTCCTTACTTTCAGCTGATTTAATATTGCTATTCAAGAGGAATAAAATTCCACTGAAACTCTTCAACATTACCTATGTTTTTAAAATAACTTCCCCCTACTAAGTAGTTACTTATCTCTACCATAAGAACTTTAGTGTTTTATATTGATGTTATACATTCCAGTGAAGAGTGTAAAAAATCCCCAACCCCAAGCCCTTAGAAAAACAAACAAAAAAAACCCTACAGTGAATTAAAGAAAGACGAGTTATCATTTTGTTGAAACAAATAGGATTTCTTTTTTCAATTTAAATTGCCCTCTGCATGCTAGCAAAAATATTCCAAATTTTTTTCATAACCCGGAAGGTAAATTACCATAGAGGAGAAAATTTTCAAAAATGTTATTCATTCATAATAAAGAAGCTGCAGAACAAATCTAGTAGTAGAGAAATGCTAAGGAGATGAAAAAGCTGATACAGAAGCTGTGAAACACTTGGTGATAGGTGGGAGTTATGAGATGGAGGAGGAAGGCAACACATTAGTCGGAGCTCCTTAGGGACTTTAATGCATGCAAATAATAGGGAAAAATAAGAAGCCAGATGTCCTGAAAGACAAACATTTTCAGGGTTTGTGGTTGATGCCATTTCAGGGAATACACTGAAAACAATTTCTTTTCTGTATTGGCAATTTGCTGCGTTTCTGACCTAAATTTTTATTTTTACACACAACAGACTTTTGGCTGATCACTCAGGATATTTAGTTGCAGTACTCTTGCCTCAGACAGTTGTGTTAGGGTGTTAAAGTTGTTATAAATCTAGATTGGCACAGGGACCCATGAACAATCATTGTGGCTCTGACCAATGGCCCATTACATGCACTAGTCTTTCTAAAAGCAGTCTTTACCTCTACTGTTTGAGCTATGTGGAAAAAAGCTAGAAGCTGAAATGGATAAAAGTCAGTTGCAATTAAGCCTACAAATACTGTTGTGCTGTTCTTGAAAATTCTTTGATACATTTATTGTGAATTTTGCTAAGCCATATTTAATGTATGCTCAAGTAAAAGAAAAAATTTCTTCTGGACCTGTGCAGAGCAATAGTGAGGCTATTCCACAAAATTACAGTTGTAAAATACAGTTTTGTCTCAAAGCCAGAACATACCAATGCTTTCCCTCAGTATATCAAGAGTAACTTAAGCCTGTAGCCTATAGAGGGGATTCCCTTTTTTCTCTGCAGTTTTCATACCAATTTCCATACCAGTCATATTCAGCTGCCCTGGAGAACCATGCCTTGAACTACTCAAACACCTCTGTTTCTCCTTTGACTTGGAAATTGGGACAAAAAATTCCTGGGCATTCTGTGCACTGACCTTATAGGATTGGCCTAATCCTGCCTTGAAATAAGGGTGAGGAAGGGGATGTGCTCTCTATGGGCAGTCAGCAGCAGCCACAGCTAGGCAAAACCCAACCTCAATAAAGATAAATCAGAAAGAAAAAACTATCTCATGGATCTGCCATGGGGCTTGCAAAGAATTTGCTGGTGCATCTCTGAGCTAAAATGCTAATACATACAGTGTGTTTATCAGCTTTGAGGTAGATAAATGATGGTGGAAAAGTGATGTGAGTACATGGAGGGGGAACTGGCATATGCTAATTTAATTTTTGTTTAAATCCCCTTATTAAAATTCAGTCAGGCTCAAAAGCATGGGGGAAGGTCTCTACATTTAAAAGTAGAATTTATTCCACCAAAAAAAAAAAAGACATTTCAAACAAACTTCTTGGAGGTAAAAGGGCTGGAGAATGCAGGGAGGAAAGGAGCAATCAGCAGGTTGCAGCTGTTGGAAGTGACAGCTCAGAGGATTTACAAATGTAGTTGCTATAACTGTATTGCTTGAGTCACAATGAAAAGTAATAGAAGTGCAGTTGTTGAGAGGTGGTGACTAAAGTTGATGGAATACTAGCAATTCATTTAAACATACAAAGGACTTTGGAAATGGAGGAGCCACAGAAAAAGGAAATAAAGAAAAATAAATGAGAGAAACCCAGAAAATGGATGTAAGAGTGTCTCAAGCTGCTCAGGATGTGTCTGATGTGCATTCTAGGGGAGAGTATTTACTAAAATATCAGGGCTGTTCATGTGGCTTTGTATGGTGAAGCATATTTTTCACTTTGTGCAGTGGGGAGCAGCTGGGAGCATTTGCACTCTCACAAATGACTGCTGCTTGTACCTGCCTCTCGTGAAGGTCGGTGTTTCTACAGGGACAGGTCACGTGCACAGACTAAAAAGTGACAGCACCAGGCTGCCAAGGTCCAGCCCAGTCCAGCAATGGACCTTGCATGGGGTTTGAGGGCTCTTCCTCTTGGTGGTGGAATGCTCCAGCAGTGTGGGTTAATCCTTCAGTAAAAACCACGGGATCCCAGTACTTTGCTGCTCGTGGAGGTGAGACTGAGAGCATGCAAGTGGATGTATTTTGGGTAGGTGGCACTGGCAACTCCTGTGCTGGAATTGCTCACTTTTGGGAGTCTGCTGAAAGAATGGGTGGAGTCCTCACAGGAAACCTTGAATAAGCTGGCATCTTTCCTGGTGTCAGTCTCTTGAAGATATAGTGGATTAAGTGGGTGTGGCAGAGATGCTGGATGAAGGAAAATGCAGCATACAGCCTTCGAAGTAACACAGCAGAAAGTGTCAAGCATGGCCATTTTATGATGGTTTCACAGTCCAACCTGGAAGTACTCTGAACATTTTATCACTATCAGCTTGGGAAACAGCAGCTTTGAGAGAGACCACACAAAATCTGTAACTGCCTTAAATCCACTGAAAGGAGCTAAAAGAATTAAAATAGCTTCTGTGCACAGTAGATGAAATGAGTAGAAAGATGCTAGGTTTTAAGTTCAGCAAACTAAAATGACCATATTAGCACAGCTGCTTTTCAAAAGCCAAGACTGTTACAATTTTTATATATGTCCCCTGTAAGTGAGATGATATTAGAGCACCATAGTAAAAGCCAAGGAAAGAAAAAGAGTACAAATCATTGGCAAGGCCATTATTCTAAGGCAGAAGAATTGGTGATATTTACAGAAGCAATATGATCAAAAGAGTAAGATTACTGTGTGCTGGAAAAGGCAGTCTGAATTTCTTATATTTTCGTTTATATTTAATTTTTATCAGCATATACTTATTTTTTCTCAATTTGAGCAAAAATACCAAATTAAGGAGCTAAGTGTTATCCAGTACTTCCTATTTCTCATCCACAGGGACTTAAAATATGTAGCTAGCAAGTAGTCTGTGTGGTAACTTGAACTGGAGAACTTTTTGAAGCCTTTCTGCAGAGCACATTTCTTTAGTTTACTGTTAGCTGTTGCACCTTTCTATTGCCACTATTATCTTTTTCTTTTTACATATGTACAGTACACCAGTATACGTTACAGAGAGGCCTGAACAAAGCCCAGGGGATGAATTCTACCTTCTAATGCACTGCTAATAGTCAATAAGAGCTTGAAATGTTTTATTTTAAAATAAAAGCCCCTACCCTATAAGCCAGTGTGCCACAGTGAGAATTTTTAAGAAGTCCTGCAAAATTTCATAATAAAACCATCACTGGTCTGTTCTGGGCTCATCCACAGTGACAAACACAGGATTCAAAATAAGTAGGGATGTGTGAAATTTTTAATGACAGCCAAGTTCAGCATCTCGATGGGGTCTGTTTTCCTATGAGTCATTGCAGAATTGCTTCTGGCTAAAGAAAAGTCTTCCAAAGATACCTGTGTGAATCAGAACCAGCTACACCCAGGCTGAAGTGTTCAAAGCAGAGTTTAATACAGCTGTGTGAGCAGCAGCTCTGAGCAAAGAGTCTGCTCACACTCCTGCACTGCTGATGAAAGTGTGCAGGGGAGATGTTGTACAGCCTGTGGAAGTGTCAATTAGCCTGGGAGCCTGCATGAAGCAACTGGCTATGTCATATGCTCAAACTGTTTAAAATTTCAACATTGACAAAACAATAATGAAATACTAATTTACCATGTGTCTGCACGACTTGCAGGGCAGTTTCAGCCTCTTGGAGAGAAAAAAGCAGTTGGGGATGCTGCAAGCACACGTTGTGGAGGAGCTGGGAGGGACAGGTGACACTGAGAGCTGAGCAAAACCAAACCATTTTTGCAAGTGTTCACCTTCTGAAATGAACTTCTAATTTTACTAAAAGGAAATGAGAAGTCTTGCTCAGATACAGATTGTCAGCCTAAGTCTGTGCTAGGACAAGACATTCTGTTGCAGAAATATAAGCATATTTATACTGTCCTAATTTAACTTACTGGCAGATACATTATTATGAATAAAACTGGCATATACATTATTATAATTTATCTTAGCTAAAACTTTCCTATCATGGATAGATATGCAAGGAAGGCCAAATCTTCTAAACTGATTTTTACAAGAGACAAAACAGGAGATAATGATTTTGTGTATGTCCTCTGCCTACTCACACCTTTTAGTACCTAGAAACCAAAGCTGGTCTTGAGATGCTATTTTCCCTAAAAAGAAACTGTTGTTGCTTTTGCATATCTCTGTGGGTTTCCCCTCTGAAATACTTTCTTGTCTGTACTTTGAAATATTATTTTCCTAGGTTTATAGTATCCTCTTTTCAGCTCAGTGCATTGTAGCTTTTCTTACCATTCTGTCTCTTTGTATCTGCTCCTGGTAAGTGCTTAATTCTGTAATTTTTTAGGGTTACTTTTTGTTTTGTTTTGGGTTTTTGGTGGTTTTGGTTTTTGTTTTGTTTTGGTTTTGTGTGTATTTTTTTCTTTGTGTTTCTGTAGGTTGCTCTTAGTCCCCTTTCTGTTGTAACCCTTTTTTCTTCCTCCTCCCAAAGCCACACAATATGTATGCATGGAAGTACTTCAGGCCAGATTTATTTATGAATTTACCAGAAGCAGGTATTTATGGGTATTCTCTGTTTGTTCTTTCACACAGCTGATGGCTGCTGCTGCTTTGGTTTAGAGCCACAGGAGTAAATGAGTCCTTGAGTGAATAACTACGTGTCACCCTAAAGAGAGCAACCCTCATGTACTTCACCTACAAAAAAATCAGAAAACTGGAAACTGCATAATAGCAACTAGCAGGATAAGTGGGCCAGTTCAAGACTTTGGCACCAGAAGGCTTTTGTAGCCATCTTTGATGTGTCCAAGTCTCTCTTGTGTTTTATTCCCAAAGGTATTTGCCTCATAAAAAAGGCAGAGATTAAATTATACCAATGTGTAGAGAAAATATCACCTAGCAAAATCAACAGAGGGGAAAAACAGTGTGTTGAGAAAAGAATTCTACCACAACCAAACAAGACTTTAAAAATAAGATACAGTAGTAACAGCACTAGGCTTTTTCTGTTTAATCTGGAGTCTTTGTGGAGTGGTGCTGAGTAGAATTTCAGGAGTTCCCCAAGTAGAAGGAGAATGTGCACAGCTGTGTCAGGGTTTGCTGAGTGCCCCTCTCCTCTCCACTTTAATGACAGGGCTTTCTTTCTGACACCAGTTTCAATTGTAATTAAAACTGTCCCTCAGAAATGAAAATGTGAAAGCTGTAATCCAAATGAGTTTCAAAACACATAGTTCAGAAACAAGAGCTAACGTCTACCACAAGTGGTAAAATACAAGGTATCTCTGAAAGTATTTGCTCCTGTTTCCTTTCTCTGCCACTTTTGCTTTAGTAGAAAGAAGGTTGCTTCCACAGGGACTGATGCTGCATGAATACTTCCTGGGCTATTCCTATAACCATTCAGTGCCCATCATAGGATTTATATGTATCAAAAGAGCTTGATATGTCGTGTGATATTACTGTTAACTTCAAAGAAAAACATTTGGCTAAGAAACACTGACAATTCCTTTAAAAAAAACCCTCTTTAATATCTGGATTTTATTATCATGAAGTTAAAAGTAAAATAAAAGAAAAAAGAAACAAGATTTTCAGCCAGAGCTGAATGGCAGTGATGACTTTAAGTAATGGTACAAAATGAGACATGGCTTCCTCAGGGACACTTTTCTATGGATTTATTTCTTACTTGGCTTCTCCAAAGTGCTTGGGTAAATTCTGCAAACAGGTCTTCAGAACCAGGCTCTTTTTACTCAAAATTTCTGCTTTGACATCATTAGATAGCTCAAAGTAATGAACTGTTTACGGACTGTTATTTACTTTGTTCACATATAACAATCATGCTGCTGTTAAACTTGGCTTTAAATTGCTATAGATGAAGATGAACCTGTCCTATATGGCAAATGTCTCATACAGCTGCAGATGGAGTGTCCAATCTAGACAGATGTATGGCACTCTGGGTGTTTGATAACATAGCATTGCAAAATATTAAGGAAAGGTAAAATGTTCAATAGTTTAAACATGTTTTTCAAGTACTAAAAAAACTAAGCTTCCCCTGCTTTTCTTTCGGAAATAAATACTGCCAGGAAAAAATTTGCAGATACATATTTGGCAAAAAAGTGGTTTTCTTTCCTTTTATGTCTCATGATGAAGTATGAATAAAATGAGTACTTACAGCCAAGGTCAGTTCTTCTGTACCAGTTCTACTTCTAAAGTGTTCTGTTTTCTAAAAAAAGTTCTTTTCATATAAAATATATTGAATTCAAGGGCTACATCATTTAGGATTCTGCAAACTGGACCTTACCCTGTCATCTTTTTCCTTAGCTCTAATTTGCAGAGTAACTGTCTGCCTCCACAGTGTGAATTAAATGCTCCCTTCTGAATGTTCCTTAGTTCTTAGACAGCCCTTACAGCCTCTGATCCCCCCAAGGAGCACATGCTGAAAGAGGAAAAGCCTGTTTATATTAACTGCATAAACTTTCTAAACACAACACATTAAAAAAAACCCAAAACAACAAACTGGGGACTTTGATCAGTTTGGGCTGGGCATCAGAGTGATAGAATCACTATGATATGTATGAAGCTCTATAGATGACTAGGAAGTTAAAAAACTTAATGTTTTTGTCAGTGATCTATAACTTCTGGAGCTCTCTGTGGATTTTTGTGTTGACTGTTTTCTCAATTTTTCAGTGTTGAATAGAGAAAGCCAGAACACCTTCCACTTTCCAGGAGGTCAGCTGTATGGGTGTGTCGGAATTATGAAAACCAAACCTTTTAGCTTCTAGCTTCAAGATGCAGAGTTTGATCCAGGTTATATACACTTATTCAGTTTGGGAAGATTCAGATTCTTGAAATACATTGTACCCATTTAAAAGAAGGATTTCTAAAAGAATCTACTAGTTGACCTTATGCTGATCCTCCTCTAATAGCTCTATCACATATGAAAATAATAGCTTTGAGACCTTGCACAAAGGCATTTGCCTGCAATTATTTTTGTGAAGGGTCAGTCCACACTGAGTGCTGGACTTGCAGATATTGTGTCATCCTCTGACTAAATCTGAGTGAAGATACCTTTTTTTTTCTCTTCTGCTTCTAAAAAGTATAATTCTTGCTTTTTGGTGCTCTGCATGGAGTCTCTGCACCCTTAATGGTTCACAGAAGCTTTAGAAAGTGTGAGCAATATGATACAGAAAAAAAACAAACAAACTCGTTTTTGCTGGTTTTAACACCTATTTTATTGATTCTGGACTCATCAGGGAGTCAGATGAGATGGCTGCCTACACCAACAATATAATTTATGGCTGCCACAATGGACAGCAAGGCAAGTGAAGAACCTTTGCTACTCTGGATGTGAGATCCTGACTGTTGACCAGCACTCTTGGCGCTGTCTTAAGAAACATCTTCTTATACCCACCTTTTGTTTTCTTTGGCTGCAGTGCTGACCATGAGGAGTTTTCCTCATGAGACACCAGGGCTCTGACTTGGTGGAACCAGCTCAACTCCATTATAATATAACTGTTGATAGCTGCCTTGCTAAACTAAGTGCACCTAACTTGACATGCATTTCTCTAGCTTTAGCTTTCCTTTCTATTAAAAATAAGTTAATGTGGGTTTATTTAACGTTTTTTCTTCTCCTTTACTTCCAAGACTGTACAGGAAATAGTTTCATTTCTTAGGGTTTGCATGTGTTTGGATGAAGTGTGTGTGGGAAACCTTACTGCATCAAAGTCAAATCAGTAAGAACAGCTTATTCTTTTACTGCCAGAGAGTTAAGCTGAACTTTTCACTTGGCTCCTGCAGCACTGAGTTCCATAGAGGAAATCTTAGAAAAATTATCTTTTGTGCTCCAGAGACTCTTGTTTGACTAACTTTTGAGATTTCAGTGCAAGTCAGCTGTTTGAAAACTGTTATGGTTCTTGAGGGAAGGAGTCAAGACAGACCTCGAGAGGCAAATCACTGCTTTAATTGGTGCATCAAGCACAGGTCATGCTTATAGCTCTCTAAAAATTACTGCTCAGCTAGGGAGGATTCAAACTCTCTGAAAGGTGGAAGCAGGGTCCTCTCAAACACAATATTGTGGTAACCCTGATAACTCAGAGCTTGAGCGTCAGGGAGATGTTCTTGTCTGTGATGACTCTGGCAGGACTATCTGCAAATGTTACTCCACTGGGCTTCAGTGCCAAAAGGCATTTTGGCAGCAGAGGCAGGGATTGACCCTCAATGTGAAATAGAAATGAGACAAGCAGACAGAGCTGGTGATAATGTGATGATGAATAAAAGAATCCAACATTGTGTTTGCTTCTTGCACAATTATTTGCACACAAAAATGCCTTAAGAAGAAGAAATAGGTAAGTTAGAAAACATGAGTACTGTTTTCATTTGTTGAGCTGCTGCTGTGCATCCTATAGGTTATTAACAGTACTGTATTTATCCATGTGAGGATTTATTTGGGAGCTCTTCAGTTCATTAGCAAGACTGACTGTTCACTTCTGTTTGTTTTCTCTGGCATTGGTATTGGTGAAACTCTGCTATTCCTTCTGACTTTTGATGCCCTCTTTTCTTTGTCTGCTAAACTGAAGATGTGTTGGTAATCACTACTGCTGTGTGCTCTGGAGAAGTACATGGCTGCTTGGGGAAGGGTAAAGAAGATGTGCTGGGCTGCTCTTAGGTCGAGATATCTGTAGTTTCCTTTCCCTGGAAACCCTGAAGATATGATTCCAAAAGGGAAAAATGAGGATACAAATGTGTTTCAGCTCATTCCTCATTCTCTTGCCATGAAAAAATAAGGGGGAGAGGTGAAGAATGAAATAAGATTTCTTCATGTGAATATTATTTCAATTTAAAAAATTACGTTATTATAGGCAGCTACAAATCTAGAAGTATTGTAAATTAATTTTATTCCAGTACAAAGTACTGTGTCGTGTTGATGATTCTCTAATAAATATTATCTTCTTGCACAGCTTTTTTGTTCCCCGTAAATATGATTTTAAGTTTTAAGATCTAGATTTCAAATAGCATTCTATTCTATCTATAAGGCCTGTGAAAATTTTTACAATCCAATGATATAAGTACATTTTATTTTCAAAAAGTTAATTCCCCTATTTAATAAGTTAAGGGAGGGTCCTCCACACATAGCTGTACTTAGTTACATCAGCATCATTGCAGCACATCAGATGCAAAAAATAAACTCAGAGAAACTGCTTTATACATGTTCTCAAACTATACTTTTCACTCTAGAAGATAAAGGCTAATTTTTCAATGGCACAGTTTTAGAACATGCTTTTGCTTTCCAATTTTCATTTACAAAGGGTTTTTTTATGCCTTCAGAAAATAGAAAACCTTTCTTAATCCAGAAAAGTGTCCCTGTGAGATTTGGAATAATGTTTGTCAGCTGATATTATTCATATATATGAAAGAATGGGCTTAGTTATTATCTGTGCTTCAATCTGCTCTTTCAAAAAAGGTCCCAGCAATTACCAGGTTAGTAAGTTCATCTTTCCAGTTGCCTTCAAGTGTTGTGGTTTTAAGTGCTTGTTTGAATGCAAGAACTGTGTTCCTTCACTGCGTGAACAGTATCACACTGTGAGATTTACAAGCAAGCAGCTTAATACTTTCCCCAGTATAGTCTTGAAGGTATTTCACTTCCTTTATTTTCCTTCTTTAGTAAATAAGGCTGCAAGTTGCAAATCTGAGTGCTTGAAATTAGACTTTCAGGTCTTACTGAGGCTTTTAAATAGCAGCATTCAGATTTTCAGAAGTGAATCTGGGTTTATTTTGGAAGCCTACAGAATGTATTGGAACAATAAGTTTAAGAACCTAGCTTAGACACTTTTTTAACCTCTGTTTCAGGGTTTGTACTGAGGTGTTTTCTTGGGATGAAGGGGGAGGTATTTGCTCCTCTTGCTGCTTAAACAGCAGCAAACTCTAAATTAAACTGGTTTTATATATAAAGAGTTGGAGCCTTTGCTTTCTTCCATGATCACTGAGTATAGCTGTCAGATCCTAAATTGCCCTTAATTTATTTTACATCGTTAAGTTATTCTGTGCTTGAGTGTCAAAACGGGGTAAACTGCTCGGAGCGTGTGAAACGAATTTTTCATTCTCTTTAAATTAATAATGAAGCTCGGATGATTCAAATATGAAACATATTAAAAAAATAGTTCTCACCCTGTAAAACTGCTGTTTCACCTCTCTCTTAAGATCACATTGCTTAGAAACCCATGACAGATGTTCCTGTCCTACCTCCTTTTGGGCTGCTGTGCAGTGCAGAGACTCTCAGCAGAAAGTGGCTGTGCAGAGGCTGATCCAGGTTGGAGGGTGCTCCTGGACTGTGGGCCAGGGATGTGTGTGCAGAGGCAAGAGAAGGCATCCTGTGTTTGGCTTCACAGCTGTAGAAATGGCTCAAAAAGGCCTGGTTTGGAGCATATAATGGGAGCCATCCCTATGCATCTACAGCTGCCCATGCTGCGTGGTCTTGCAGCATTTCTCCCTGCCAGCGCTCTCTCTGATGGAAAATTTATGGTTGTGGTTGTGCTGTGGCTGGATCAAAATAATATTCCTTCATAAACAAGGAAAACATTGTTTATTTAAGTAAGACTTCCAAAAGAATGTGAAGAAATTGTAGCCACTGCACTTGGATTTAATTGCAAACAGGTGCCTTTAATAACAGGTTATGGCATCATTTAGTCAGGTTAAACCCCACTTTGCTGTGCCAGGGTGAGATTGGCTCATTGCACCAGGAAGAAGAGATTTGCCAAGCTCCTGGAGCTCCAAAGCCTGAGTCATAAAAGCCCTTAATGTTTACATTATCAGTGCTGGGTTTTTATGGCCAAATGGGGTTACACAAGTAAAAGTAATTGAAGCATCACAGACTGCTTTTGGACGAGTCCAGCGTATACCGGAAATATCTAGATAACATTTATTTCATTTTAAATATAAAGGTATTTATTTCATTTTTCTCCATGCCTGTCCTGTTTGTCACAGTAAGAAGGCTCATGACACCATTGTCCTCCTGTATCACTTCAGCTGGTGAAAAATGCTGCTGCTTAGACAAACAACTTTTTGCCTGTGAGGTTGCTTTGTTGGATTCATTTCTGGTGGGTTTGCAGTGGATCACTGGATGTAGGAGAAATGAGCCCAGCAGAACTCTGAACCCTATTGGGCACCCAAATGGGCCAGAAAAAAATAATTTGAAACCAGCCTGGATTAGCTCTACCATTCACCAGACTGTTTGTTGTGGTTTAAGATATGGAGGATTACAGCAGTCAGGCCATTGGGTCAGACAGGAAACAAGTTTCAGTCTTGGAGTTGAAGGGAAAACTGGTTTTCCTGCCTCTTTTCTTTCCTCTTTCATCTGATTGGCATTGTCCCTCCCCCTTCTTTGAAATTAAAACTTTTTAAAAGCACTTTTTCTATAGATTGATATTAATGGAGAAAAAAGTTTGGAGTTGTTCATTTGAAAGAGTCAATAAGCTGAAGGGAAGGAGTGTTTAAGTTACCTTCTACCTGAAATTCTGATAGATTTTTAACACTCCCCCTCACCAAAATTAGGGAAATTAAGAAGTCTTAGAGGGAAGTCCTTTCACAGAGAGATAATTCCTTAAAATAGACAGGGGAGTCAGTGCTTGGTAACTGCAGCAGATGGTGTTTGGCAGTAGTGTTCCAAGGGTTCTGCACTGTTTATGAGAATGTATATAAATGGTTTTGGAAAGGGAGGAGAGCAGTGAGGTGACTAAGTTTGCTGTTGATACACAATTATTCAAGGTAGTGAGGATGAAGGCAGACTGTGAAGAATTACACAAGGATCTGAAGAGACTGTGTGACTGGGCAATAAAATAGCAGCTGAAATTCAGTGTAGATAAATGTGAAGTGATGCATGTGGGGAAAAACAATCCTAGCTTCACATATAAAATGATTGGCTCCAAGCTGTCTGTTGCCACTCAGGAGTGAGACCTTGGGCTATGATGGATAGTTCCATGAAAACATCAGCCTGTGCTTGACAGCAGGCTAAAAAGCAAATCAAACTTTAGGAATTATGAAGAAAGGACCAGAGAACAAAAGAGATAATGCCATTATGCAACCATATAAATCTATGGCTCCCCTTTACCTTGGGCACCACAAGTGGGTCTGACTTGCTAATCTCCATGAGGATGCATTAAGATGGGAAGATTCAGAAGTGGGAGAGGAGTGTGTGTGCAAAGGGCTGAGTAGGCTGGGACTCTCTTGTCTGGGGAAAAGTCAGCCAAGGATGGTTAATGATAGGTTAAGAAAAAATGTGATTGGGTAGAGAGGGATGGATCTGTCATCGCCTCTTTCAGCACAGGAGTTAAGGGCCATTGAATGAAGCTTGTGCAAACTGATTGAGAGCAGGTGAAGGCATCTCTTTCAGAAGGGAATAATGTACCTTGCTAAAGCTGTGCAGAGGGTCTGGGGGAGAACGGACAAATAATTGGATGAAATGCCAGGTCAAGGAGGGCCAGATGTAGAAACCCTAACAAGCTTGAGAAATCTCTTGAAAAAATGCTGGAGACTGCAAGAGCTTTGTTGGAAATACTGTACATGTTTGTCCTGTAGTTTCAGTTGTGACTGCCTTTGCTCTCTGCTTGAGACTGGTAAGTGGATTTGAGAGAGCAGGGTCTATAGACTGACTCTTTGAGCCCTGTCAGAGATCTATGAGGGGGATGCAAGCAGACAATTCATACACCAATTGCAGGCTACTGGGACTTCGATTTCTCGTTATCCAATACTGAGTGCAAAGATCATTACAGAGAAAGGACTCTGATAGCACAGCAAGCCTGTTACTCCAGTCTCATGTAGTCTTAATGTTAATGCATCTACAAGTGCTTGCAGTGCAAATTCAAATGTGATTGATGCTGGAATCTCTGAGCATATATCAGTAGCAGGAAATTAATTCCTTGTGAACAGGAGTAGTGTTCAAGGAAATCAGAGTTTCTGAAGTTATGCAAGAAGGTATTCACAGATAGAAATCAAAGATTTTGGTAAGACCCCCCTCCAAATGTATAAATATGTAGATAAATATATTTTTGGCAAAAAATAATAAATGCATCCTCCTTCATGCATTTAATTTTTTTCTAAAGTCAGTCATCTGTATTGACTGCACGTATTACTGCATATAAGCATTCATTTCACTACATAATTATTCAATTAGAGAGATCAAGTATTGCTCAGTCAATTCCAATAAATTGAATACTATCTAAGAATTGTAGATCAAGCACTCATTTCCTTACCTGTTTCCTAAGGAGTGCTGATTTACATGAATGGTGCTGCTTAGGATTGAAGAGAAATCTGACTGAGGGATGAGAACAACAAAGTAGCCTGATGTGTATAGCAAACATTGTGGATGTGACAGCCTGGTCAGAGAGCAAGAAAAGTGGTTAAGTTTTCCAGAATCAGCTTGTGAGGCTTTAGGGAGTTGAAGAGAAACAATGATAGCTTGTTACTATCAACAACCTGCAGGTGTTGCTTTCCTACTCTCTGTTTTTTCTCAAAGATTGTTTATAAGAAAGGTGTTTTGTTAATTAACCAGTCAGGTGAAATGTATTAACTAATTGACCAATCTGGCCTATCTGTATCAGAGCAGTGTGTAAAAAGAGAGAATTGGCAGTAAGGTGAGCTGCTGAGCAAACCAGCCTTCTGGGGAGTCTGTGCTGTTTCTTACTTAACAGTGACAAACATGACAATGCAAGTTTTAGGAAGATGGAGAGGGAGCAAGGATGATGTGCAATGTGTGTAAAGCCTGTGAAACAGTAGCTGAGGTGAGTAAGGAGTGTTTTCTTGAATCTGCCTACTAGTTTTTTTCAATATTACGCCTTTTTATGCAAATCAGAATGTGCCTGTTGAATAAAATGGAGATAAATACTAAATTCACCATTTCTTTTGTGTTGGCTGCTGCAAAAATTATGAAAGCTGTGTGGAGTGGATATTAGATGTGCATGGAAAGAAGAAAGGGCTGAGCATCAAACATAAAAAGGTACAGTTGATCTAAAATTCCTTACCCTGATGGAGAGGGAAGGACTTTGGTTCTGCAGCCTCTCTAGAGACTCCTTCTTCTGCTTTGTTCTCACAGTGAAGGATATGAGGACGTGTCAAATTAGAGTTTAGCTTGTTAAAACCTGTGCCCATTGCCTGGAAAGAACAGATAGTTGCATGACAAATGTGATTACAAGAAGGACTAGATGTTTCTGCTTAGGACGATAAATAAGTTCCTCCTATGGTTTTAGTGACGGGAAAACTTAAACCTGCAGTGGCATGCTTTGCCTAAACTTAATGATCAATGTCTGTCTCCATGTGTCCTGTACCTGTGACATGTACTCTTTCCAAACTGGTTGGTAACATAGAAGATGTTCCACATCCACCGGCTCATGTAGGAGCCAGTAGAACAGGTGTTCCACCTAGCAGGTTATGTGCTCTCTGGAAAACCCTGACCACATATGTCATGGTCTTCTGGCTCTGAACTATTTTATCAGCTCTGAATTGTAGAATGTCTATATTTTGCTGGGTTGTTTGTACTGGATGATGCAGATGTGATAACGTTCATGTGAGCCTAGGTTTCACGTGTTGATCAGCAATACTGGCATGGCTATGGTGCATTCTTCTTTTTGGAAAGGTGATAATGGACATTTAAATAGCTTTTGTGCTACTAAAGGTAATAAGATAAATTACTAGAAGTCTGTTTCATTTTCTCGACCTTTCTACTTCCCAGTATAAATAGATGCAGATGCTCACCCAGTCATATATAGACCAGTTTAACTGGAGTATGGTAGAATTCCCATCATCAAAAGTTGTCAGCTCAGGACTGAGTACGAATCTGAATGCTTTTAGTTTCATCTGGAGTTTCTTATTCCCACTTGATGGTCCCTGATTGCCTTTTGGCAGGGCCAGAGGTTTGTAGCCAAAAACCAAAAAGGCTTAAAACAAAAGGCTCTGATCTCCCAATGATAAACTCTTCTGAGCAGTTTATAGCACTATGTCACAGCTGGTGAGTTGAGTTTGCAGCTTAAACTATTTTGTTACAAGGCGAATCCTCTTCATATTTCAAAACTTTCACTGTAAGTTTTGAAATGTCATATAGGTCTAGGATAAAGCAAAATTTAAAGAATAAACATTATTAATATTTCTTTTATTTTTGTGATTAAAAGTACTACTCTGCAGTAGCATAAAGTTTTTTCTTCCATTTTCTTGGATAAATTTTTCTTTTAAAGTAATAGTTTGCCCAGGTCTGCCTGTGTTATCACTGTATTTCACAGTACTACTCATGGAGCAGCACTTCAATTTCTCGTTTTTTGTTCTACCTATAGAACAAGGACCTCAGTTCACTTTCTTGACCCCTTGATTAAATATTTCTGGAACAGAGACAATGTCCTCAGTCAGCCCTTTAATATTTCTAAGCTTTAATTGATTAAACTTATACCAATCCTTGTAGAAACACACCTTCAAAAGAGATAATTTTGGATATCAGATGGGCCTGATACTTTGTTCTGCATTTGCTGGGTTGCATCATCTCATTGCAGTTTGTGACAAAATTCATGGTCCAAATTCAAGGTACTCTCAATCACTCTGAAAAGTCAAGTTTCCTTGTGTTCTGTATATGGTTCTGCTGAGTAATACAAGCTAATTAACAGCTGTGGAGTGCTTTAGTTAGGCCACTTCTGTGTTCACAAAATATGTTCACAAAATTCAAAACTTTTACTCAAGCTAAGGTCCCAGGAAAGATAAGAGGAAAAAAATGGTTTCCCAGAGCTACTGTATTTCCCCATAGAATTAAAATTAAACTTATGGCTCTTACAGCATAGTGAAGAAATCGGAATGATCCATGTGAAAATGAAATAGTAATGTACCACCTCTCCTTACTTTGTTCTCCAGAAGTTCCTCATGTTTGAACAAGAAACATGAGAAAAAATCTTGCATGAACAGAAAGTGAGATTGGGAGGGCCGGTGGATTAGCAGCATTCAGTCATTTGAAAACATATGGCTTCCCAGAGCTACTGTATTTCCCCACAGAAGTAAAATTAAACTTATGGTTCTTACAGCATAGTGAAGAAATTGGAATTGGAATGGAATCACCTGTCCTTACTTTTTTCTCCAGAAGTTCCTCATGTTTGACCAAGTAACATGAGAAAAAAATCTTGCATGAACAGAAAGTGAGATTGGGAGGGCCGGTGGATTAGCAGCATTCAGTCATTTGAAAACATAACTAGAGATGCACTTTCTTTTGATTCTAGAAATTCAAATATGTTTTTCTTTCTCAGTTTAATGGTGGTTTACTTGATGCATGTGGTGATGAATACAGTAAAAGACTCTTACTTAGAAAATGGCTTCATGGAGCTGCCAATATTTTATGAAGAATGAATCCAAATTTTGGTCAGATCTGTCACTGGAGTATTGCTGAATATTGCTATATAAGACAACTGATGCTGACCCATTAGGAGATATACTGAGAGGCCTGTGTGTGCATGGAGAGTGCCTCTTTGATTAATAGTCCTGCTGCAAGTGTGACATATCTGTGCTGCTGTGTAACTTTTCCTGGATGCTAGACACTTATGTTTAATGATATTTGCCACTTCAATAGCAGGAAAAAGATTGAGATGATCTTAAATTGCTTTCCTTAGTGTGTGCAGTGTAGACAAGGAAATGAAACATTAATTCAGTGGGAGGTGGTGGGTTTTTTTGTCTTTTGTGTGTGAAACAGGGGCTCTGGCTTTAGCTCAGCAGTGCGCATGTGGGCAGGTCAAATTAAATATTACTGGTGTGCCCAGCCATGCCCTGTCTGGGAGGGGGCTGTCTCTGTTCTGGGCAGGGTAAATCCCCTGTATACAGCCTCAGGACAGTCCTGGACAATTATGGCACTTCTTTACATCAGAAAACATTCCTATAAGTTTAGAGCAATCCCCAAAAACCTGGGATCCGTACAAACTCAGAACTCAGGCAACAGTTTAAGGGCTTTTGGGGCTCTTCACCCAAAACCTGTTACTATCCATTATTGCCTGTACAGCCCGAGGCCTCGGAAAGGATCGTTTTGGAAATGATACCTTTAAAAAGACGGCATTTTCGCCCCGCTCCCGGGAAGGATGCGGTGCCCAGGGGCTCGGCTGCCACCTACCGCCCGCTGCTCCGCGGCCGCTCCGGCGGGATGCGCTCCCGCCCAGCGCGGCGGAACGGGGCAGAACGCGGGGCTTGAGCCACCGCCTGAACTCACAAATTAAATATCACTGGTGGTTTACAGTCTGTCCATTCCCGGCGTAAGAGATGCTGAAGAACTTGAGACATGTTTAGCGTATGGAGCCGGTAAAAAGTTGAAGCAGCTCCGCATTTGAATTTCAAAGGCAAGAAAGTTAAGCAAAGGAGAAAGCTTGATTTAGAAGGCTCTTGGAGTTTAAATGAAAATACAGGTTTTCATAGGTTATTTTAGCACCTAGCAGTTTTTTAGCGGGGTCTGCCAGTTAATTTTCAGCCAAGCATTAATTCCGGGTGAAGGGGAAAACGGAGAAGCTGTTTTCTGCTCACAAAAGGTCCCCATCCTGCCTCACACAGGTCTGCCTGCTCTCATGGGGATCTCGCACTCATCTGGGAACACCACTGGAGTTCTGAAATGCAGGACTCCAGTGCAGTCTTGAAATCCTGGGAATCACTCTGCTCATTTCAGACCCTTTTCATGGCAACATTTGTGAGGAAAAAAAACCCCAAAACCTGAAAACCAAACCCATACAAATGTCAAGAACAACCCAATCTATAATCTACAGACCTTAGGGACATCCAGAGCTGTTGGTGTCACTTGGTGCTCTCCAGTAATTATAACAGATATTGCCCAGAAAACACTGGGCACATGCAGATCACATGAGGTAAATGATAAGCATGAGGAGCTAACTGTATTGCTGTATTAACCTTTACTAATGAGATCCAAATACGAGGTGAAATAAAGTTGCTTCAGAAAAAATACAGGTGTTGTCACCATAAACTACATACAAAGGAGATTGGATGTAATTGTCTTGTTGATAGTGAGCAGGTTCATCTTCAGTTTATATTTCTTTTCACATTTTAAGAGCCAGTATTGGAAAATGGATTTAATTCCTGTGAAAACCTTTCAGTCTGTCCATAAATAAGAGCTTATTCTCACTACGTTTATGATGATGTGATTCTCCCTGCTATGATGCTGGGAAAGCAGGCTAAGCTCCTGTGCACGAAGTTCAGTCAGAGCCCTATCGGTTATTTCAGGAGTAAAGGAAAACCTATTTAATGCTTCCCAAAGAGTTAACCATTAGGGCCTTGTCCATAGAGACAAATCAGCAGTGTCTTTGTAGGGCTAATGTCACCCAACTGAGCAACAGAGAAAGAGATCCTAGGATTTAGGCAACTGATCAAATTACAAAGATAATGAATGACTGCCATGTGAAGTGAGCCATTTATACATTATTCTGAGTTTAAAATTCCTTTAAGTAGATTTCTTGGAGAATGGCAAAAATCCAGCACTCTTCTAATAATTGTGACCTGTATGTGGGCTTTCCAGGAACCCAGAAATGTATGTACTGTGCCCATTGAATTCAACTCAATGAATAGATGAGCTAGCTGTGCTTGTAACTTTGGGAAAACATTATCTTTTGTTTGGTTGTCTGGAGCCCCTGTAAAGGTAGATGTTATTTTAATGATTAAGAGAAAATACTTTTTGATTTGATAATGTTAATTTGCGTATTAGAAAACAAATAAAACTTCTCTTTGAGAGGACAAGTGGGAAAACTTGATGACCTTTAAAGTTTCTTTTGTATAAGTAATATTTACCAAAGCCTAGATGACCTAGTAAATTTTAACGATCATAATGTGAGATACTAATAAAACAAAAATAGTTTACCCTTCCAGTTTTACTTTTAAGAAAGCAATATAATAATAAAAAAGTCTAAAGTGTACACAATGCAAGTATACCATTAACTCGTTAAAGGTATTTTCTAATGTGTGAAATTTAAACAAAAGTGAACAAAACACAGCAGATCAAATATTACTGAATATTTTTTGGCATGATTAAGTGGTTAATTTTTTATTGTACTGAAGAGTGTGCAAGATCCCTCACAGCTCAGATAAATGAAAGCATGCAAAAAGCTTGTCACTAGATTTCACAGAGGGCAAGATGAGAAGACAGAACTGCAGGCTTGATGAGTTAAAGGATTAGAAAAGGTTGTATTAATAAGTTCATATGGTTATTCAGCAAAGTCTGGCCACAGAGTGATTGAACTGCTGTTTTTGGACACAAAAATGTTGTGGCTGAGTACCTCCCTGGTAAATGGCAGAGGGCTGGGTTTTAAAGTCCATTTGGGATGGGAACACATGCTTAGACACAGCTCATCTCTGAGCTAGAGCTTTGTCTGCCAGAAGCCTGGGAGGACTGGGTCCTTCTCCATCGCATGAGATGCTATCGCTGTAAAAAGTTCTCGGGTGGAATTCAGGGCTGTATTACTCAGGAGCGAATTACACATTTCATCCCAAACCAGTGCCAGTAAATCCTCTGAATCTGAATTGCCAAGAGGTAGTATAATGGCAAAACTGACATATACTTGATAGCTGTAACCTTATTTACATTGACTCTGACAGAACTCATCACATTAGAAAGCAGTATTAATGAAATGTTAATTGAACTACTAAATACCATCAACCATTAAAATTACCAATTGCTGCTGTAACCCACTAGTAGAATATTTACTGAAAACTAAAGGGAGAAATTATTTTGCTTAAAATACTGGTAAAAAAGCTGAAAGAATAAAATTAAGTTGACCTTTTGATAGATGTCTGTTTATTGATTTAAATTCACCATTTTGTGAACAATGTCAAAGAGCTCTGTTAGAATAGAAGCATGTATAATAACATGAGCTAAACAATTTTTATTTCTTTGTGTGTCATTACAGAGAGATTGAAGCAAGCTTCACCTAAGTGTAGTGATGCAAAAAAAATAATAATACCCAGTCTGGATGTGAAAAAGCAGAGGAAAACAAGAGCTTCATATTAAAGTGCCTTCTAGGTAGCTGACATGACGCATCTAGTCAGACGTAAATAATGACAGACGGAAACTATCATGAGGTCTGTGAAGCATCAACATGCTGCCATCATTTTCTTTCTAACCTTGCTTTGCTAGCAGCTCTCAGATTACAGGCTGAGAGATCATTTAAAAAGCAAATCCTAATGATGCTGCCCACTGTAGCAACAGCCAGTGAGACTGGCATCAACTCAGCTCAGTTTGGGAACTCGGGGCTGCAGCCGTGGCTGGCTCCTGACACCCCAAATGGGAGCTGCCCCTCACTGCCTCCTTGGCTCCCTGCAGCTTCTTGTGCATCTCACTGAAAATTATCCACCTGTATGGGCAAGGGGAAGAGCAGGCTCTCCTTCTCCCACCTCTTGGCAAATTAGCCCTTCAGTTATTTTCTGTATTGGATTAGGCGTATTTGGGTGCAGGATGCCCAGAATGATTTTTGTTGTGCACACTTTATTTGTAGTGCATATGGCTGGGAAAAGAGGGTGTTCTGTGCTGGTATCCCTGCAGCTTCAGCAGAGCTGTGTTGTGGTTCAGATAAACACATCTGTACACAGCTGCCATAATCAATGTGGAATAGCAGAGCAGTTTTGTAAATTCAACTTAAGGGAGCAAAAAAGGCAAAATATAAAAACCTTACAGCAGGTCACCAGTCTTGTCCAGCTCAGTAGACTCTATTCATCAAAACAATGTCCAATATAACAGTTGTACATTTTATTTAAGCTGGTAACTGCATTGCAAACCATTGGGAAACAAAGCTGGTGTGAGATAACGTAATGGCATTATTACTTTGCAAATCAGCATGTGGCTTTGCTTGGGTGCTAGCAGGGCAGGAGGGCTCAGAGACAGATGACAACATGAAAAAAGAAGTAGATCAGACTGCTTGTTTTTGATTGTAAACATTATTTTCATATACAACAATGAATTTCATCCTGTTTGGTAAGCCTGACCTCAGGCTGTATAAATGTATTTCCATTGTTTGTATGTAAATTAAAACATGACAAAAAAAAAATCCTTCCCAACCTTCCCCATCAGAAGGCTATTTATGCTTCACAGATCTTTCCAGTACTTTAAGCACAGCTAAGCAGCTACCTCAGGTAAAGAAGATGCTATTTTTCCAAGGAAGCATTTTAAAATATTTCCCCACACACACTTCTGAATGTTCTAAATACTAATGCAGAATTTGTGACTCTCAAAGTAAATAGATGGCACTTAATTATGCTGGTGATGTCAGGTATTGTATAGGTTGATTTCCCAAGGCGTAAGTGAAAAATGTACTATTTGGTCTTAAATTTAGACTTAATAAATAGCTAATTTAGGATCTTGCTCTATATGCAAGGATATAATCACAAGGCATTCATTTTTAAAAGGTTTCATTTATTCTTGTGAGCTTAATTATTGCAAGGAAACTGTGAGCAATTTGTTTTTTTTTTACCAGTGTCTGATTTCTGAGAATGGTTATTAAATATTAAATGGATGCATAATTCAGGCAATTAAGAAAGTAATCACACAAAGTAATGTAATGGAAGTTAATTATTACTGCATAAGCAAATAGTTCATTAATGCTAGTAGTTGCTATGGCTGCATTCTTAATACATGCAGAACTGAAGCATGAATCCTCTGTGTATTCAGAGGTACCAGAAGTATGGTACTGCAGAAAGAGTGTTCCTAATGAAAGGCCCAGGCAAATAAGGTCATATTGACCCCTGACTTGTCTGAATGCTGCAGGATCATCATTACTTAAGAGAGTTTTATCAAAACCATGGCTACTTTAGATGCTTATAATGCCTTCTGTTTGTAATACAGGCTGTGGCTTAAATCAAGGAAGAACTTGGGGAATTCAGCTGTTTTAAAATAAATTAATAAATTGCCAATCCTGCTTCTCTTGTTAAAATTCTACCCAGTGGTGCTCCTCTTGTTAAAAGGCTATAAAATCATTATATGTAACTTAAAAGGGTTGTACAATTTTTCAGTACAAAAGCATAATAGCTGACAACCACCCTTGTTAGATTTTGTTCTTCAACGACGAGAGCAAAATCTGACATTCCTTTGCTACCATTATTTCCCTAAAGTAAAGCTTTTCATAAAGACTATTTTAAGCCGAGAGACACTCGTGCAGCCACATTCCCCCTAGTAGGCTGTGATGCAGTAATGTTAACCTCAGTGCTGTAGGATTTAGCGAGGCATGGCAGGATCTGTGACTGAGGGGTGAATGGTGCAAAATGGTGACGAGGTTCTCACTGGTACCTTGAAGGTGTGGAGATGGGACACTTGCTTCCTTCACATGTGTCCTTAGAGAGGACAGAATGTCACTTGTCCATTTGAGGCTATGTGTTGCTTTAAAAGGGGAAGGAAAGAAGAAGGCAGAATTGCCATGCTGGAGAACCCCTGCAGGTCATCACGTGCCTGCTCCTGCCAGCTGCTGGCTCTCACATCCTCCTCCTCCCTCAGAACGCTGCCATGTCAGATAAAAGAAGGTGGATTTTGTCACTAACTGTGCACTGCAGCTAGGCAAGAAGTGCAATTGTGCTAGTTCTGGGTAAAGACTGTTGTGAGCTGCCTGGGCCATCTGTAGAACCAAATGGCCATGTGACAACCAAGAACACTGAGGTTCACAATTTTTAATGACCTGCTCTGCTCACTTCAGTGTGTGCCACAAAAGGACAGGAAGCAAACAAGTGTGTTGAATCTAGCTCTTGCTAGCTCAGTGCTCTCTGAGTTTTCTGGAGAAATCCTCAAAAGATTCCTTTATGCTCCCAAGATATCTTGGGTTTGTGCCGACTGGGGAACCTAAGGAGGGAGTGGGGGGATAGCAGTGTGGTGACAGCTCAGCACTGCACTCTGGTCTTCCCAAGGAATAGCAATCAGCTAGAATACTGACATGATGAATCTGGAAATAAAACTCTTGTAAACCTTTGTGACTGGCTAGGGGAGAAGAGAGGTTAGACCTTTGGATTGAAAATGTGCCCATGCACAATGACATGTTTTAATTTATTTCAGGGCCATTCAATCTATGAAAAGTGTTCATTATTTTGAAATACTTAATGCTGCTTCAGAATGAAAACAAATGTTGAAGTATAGGAAATTCCTGTGGGACAGAAATTGTGTTTTTTACCAGCTCTAATAACCACCATTGCAACAGCATGAGCAGTCAATCAAACAGGAATTGAGCCAGCACAACCCCAGGAAAGTTCCTTTCATCCCTTCTTTATTTGAGAAGCAAACCCTTAGTCTTTTTGCAAGCGCTATTAAAAGTACAGCTTTTGCAGAATGTCTGGGGGGGCAGGAGAGTTGTCTGCTTGGGGCTGGGTGTGAGGGAACAAGTACCAGACTCTCCCAAGCCCCACAAACAACACCTTGCAAATGGTGCTGCCATCTGAAGCTTTCCGCGTTGGGTGCCTCTCCTGGAAGTGTCACATAGGAGGGCGATGAGCCCCTCTGACAGCCCCCTGGAGACCTCCTGTGGTACCTGTGGCTGATAGCTGGGTCCTCGGGTCTCTCAATGATACCCACACCGGTTTTGGAGCTCTCCTGTCATCTGACACAATGTTTTTCTGCATAAATTACTGAGCCTGGTGCAGCTTTGCACCCAGACTGGTTTCAGGGTACAGCCCTTTGCAGAGGGCAGTGCAGCCACCCAGAGAGAGAAAACAGATGGCAGAGGTGGCACTCGTGGGTAACAGACTGAAGGATGCCTCGTTCAGTTCAGGCTTGTGGTGCTGCCCTTCCTGCCCATTCCTGCTGGGAGGTGAAGTCAAGAGGGTGTTTAATGATCAGGGTGGTAGTGAGATTGACCAGGTGCAATAGGACTTTCATATTACCCAGAAGATTATGAAGCAGCACAGGCTGTTCTGTTAGAAATGTCCTCTGCTGCTCTGCAGCCAGACCTCACCTCCTGCCAGTTCCTGATGCCCTCAGCAGCTGTGGCTGGGATGGGCAAGCAAGGCTCCAGCACTCACAGCTTCCCAACACGTGTCTGCCACCCAGTTCTGTCTGACAGCCCTGGGCCTGCTGCTGGGTGCTCTGCTGGTTTTCTGGTGGGGTTCTATACCTCGTGGCTGCATCAGAAATTTTGATAACTGCATTGAATGAAGTTTTATTTCTCAATATGCTGCTTCTCTGTTTTTAGCAAATGAATGTGTGCTAAGTGCACTAAAAGGTTTTCCTTTGAATGAAAACTTGGTTATTACATACAGAGAGATATGACTAAGTAATTCCTAAATAATAATTTTATTTTCTTTCATTCCAATGACACCACTAAGAACGTAAAGGTCTCTATAAATAATTACACAAATAGAAAATGTCTTATTAAAATTATAATCCTCTGAAATGAAAGAATAGTTCCAAATACAAAATTTAGTAACAATTTTCTTTATCATATGCTTTTATTATGCTGTATCTTTGTAATCAAGTGATTGTAATCATTTTCAGCTACAAATTTGAAGTCTCATTTTCTGTCATGTATTACAGAAATAACCCACAAAACTTAATAATTTAACAGCAATATTGCACTAAATATTTTTTTTCTTTTACTGAAACAACAGAGTAATTTGTGAGGACAAGCAATCAAACAAAACCAAACACAAAAGCTGATTTTTATTTTAAATCACATTGTTGTAGCTCCAAGTTCTGGCTTAACGTGAGTGATTGGCAGATGTTTTGTTTTCACTTATGTAGCAAATATGAATGCTGAGAACAGTGCAGTAGGCCAGGACACTGACCTGGGCTCATAAACCTGGGGACATGTTCAAATTAAAACACTGGTAATGGCCAAGTATTTTTATTTAGCTGCATAGATTTAAAATTTGAAGTAAAAAAAGACAACTTTGAAATTCTACCTGTCTCTGTCTTGCCTATAAATTTATCAATTTCTAGGCTCAAACAAAGCATGAAGTCTAAATGCTTTGGCAGATGTCCCCTGTGTGAACAATTCCCTGTTGGCTTCTTATCTATACAGAACATGAGTGTTCCCTGTTCTGCTTCCAAACGTGGCTTCACATGGCAGGAAAGACTTACACCCTTGCTTTGTTCAGGAGGCAGAATCTTCACAGCAAATACTTTGGGAAATTTTTTCTTAACTAGTTCTAAGAAGCTATATTGGGGCATCTTATTTTGAGTGATTTCTCCCTATTTCTGCAATAGTCCTGTTGATTTAAGTCAATATAGTCAAACAATAAACATTTCAATAACCAGGTCAGCATGTAGTATTCATAAATTCTTGCAGAGCTGCTCTATATCCATCATGCAGTATAGTAAAGGTTGAACACCACAGCCTTATCCTATTTTTCATTTTCCTTAAAAATATGCACATCCTTTAGAAAAATCTTACCACGCTGTTATTCATAGTTTCTGGGATGCTGTCATGAAACATAACAAAAAGAAGTGTACATATAATTGTAGGGACTCTAGCAGAGATAACAAGGAAAAGTTGAAGTTTCAAGTACTCATTCAAGTCTTGGTTAAGAAAAATTATTTCTGTTTCTCTTTGGTCTTCGGTACACAATCATCAGAGTAAGGAGTGCCCAGCTGTAGCATGTCTGTCTGTGTAAGCATGGTGATATTACTGTTATCAGTTATTTTTGCAGTGTCTGTTCACACTACATTTGTTCTCATTGTGATAGGATTCCATGTAGGGATTCAGAATATCTAAAGACCTTCCACCTAAGTTTTAAAAGAGAATGCAATCAACTTAAAATGGTTCTGGGATGAAAAGTTTGAACAAAAGCTGAAAAAATTATATACTTGTGATGGTTCACAATAATTTGCTTATTCTGTATGGAGGTAGGGTTTTTTTAAATGCAGAAATTCTTCATTTAAGTATGACTTCATTTTCCTTCAGAGTTTTTCTTAACTCTCTGCTAGCTTGGTAGTTTCACTGGGTGAGATAATTAGCAGAAACATTTTTTATTCCCCCTTCTTTGCTTCTTCTTTATTTTTCAGCAACTTTTGCTTAAGAAACTTAAACAGGTCATTCACTAGCTTCCCTTCTTGTATACATTGTCCTGGTTCCCATGGTGCAGAGAATTGTCTCACTCTCAAGAGAAGACGAAGACATCCTGGGAGAAAGTGGGCCTTGGCTGGGGAGCAAACCAGCTGAACTTATGGCACGTGGGTCGTGCAGGTTCTGGCCACCAGACACCTCCCAGTTCACTGGATGTCACTCAGAGCCCAAGGCCCAACATCCAAACCAGGGATTAGCCTGTGTGACAATGCTGTGTGCAGACACCGTGTGAGAGAGAGGTGGTGATACATGCAGTGATCTGGGAAAGGAATTTGAGTGCTATTCCTTGCCAGACCTGCCCCACACCAGGCAGGCTCTGCTCCTCCCGTGTCAGCCCCATCAGCTGCTCTTGCTGCATCGCCTCCCTGGTTCATGGAGTGCCTCTGCTCTGAGGGAATGTTTGGTCCACTCAACAGAGTTGTAACTGCAAGTTTGAAGGAATGAAAGAATGAAACTGTACAAAAGTACAAACCAAAGGTGCTAAGCAAAAAGAAATGTCACAGACATTTCAGCTGAGGTTGGATGTGACTAGGGTACCTGTTGGTTGCTGGTGGGGTTGCAGTGGTGAGTTTGCCTTTGTATAGCGGGAAGACATTCATGGCTGTAGAAATTTGGATGAGATTAATCTCTCATCTCAATTACCTTTATTAGCATAACTTTAAGTTAATACTTCAAAATTGGCTAATGGGATGAGAATAGAGCTGCGCTGGATAATACTGCGCTGGATAATTATCTCTATTCCAAATACAACTGGAAATGCCTTGATATGATCCTATGGATAGATAAATAATGATCAAAATTATTCAAATGGAATTATTTTTAGTTAGTGTTCACTACCAAAATACACTGTGTGCTATACAACAAACCCAATAAATAAAGGCAGAAACAAGAAAAATTTAAGGGGACAAGACAGGGCTCCAGATGACATCTAAAGATACCCTGTTTGGTGTTATTTTAGCAATTTTCATTCCTGGTTTCTCTCACAAAAGCCTTGCAGCAGGAGCCAAGTGCTTTGCTATGCCTTTGGAGCTGCTTCTCATCTTGGTTCCTTATGAGCCAAATGTCTGCAAAGTTTGCTTGGTCCAGGATACTCACCAGCAACAGTTAATTTCATGTGCAAAGACTAAAAGATGGTGCTGACTTGGAAAGGGAAAAAGCTCCACTCTACCATTACCTGATTGCTTGCCCCTTCAAGTGAAGGAATTTAGGCAGAGGATGATTCACTTTGAACTTGTGTGGACTGGTTCTGATTGCATAGCTGTCCTGCCAAGGGAATACTCTAATGTCATGGGTAATTCAGTGTCATGCTAGTATATAACATTTATGTACAACTTGCCTGGGTCATTCTTAGAGGTGGAAAACCTTGGAAAGCACTTTAGGACTTGTACTTGGAATATACAGGCCAGTTACTGGATCTCAGAGTTCAAGAGGTGCTTTATCTGTTTTGTGGATGGCACTATAACTTTCCATAGGAAGCGTTTGCTAGATCCAGACCTCATTAGTGAACTGTTAATGGTTCATCTCAGGGTTTGGCCCTGAACTGAGATGCTGATGGGCTGCCAAGGCTTGATCAACAAAACGTTTCCAGAGAAATTCTCAGGAGTACAAGATCAGCAACCACTTCTTCCCCCATCTCTGTAAAAATATAAAAGCTATTTCAAGGCATGTGATGCTAGAATCTGTTACTAAAATAAAAACAGTACAGGATTTTTTTCCCCCCACTCTCTAGCTCCAGTCCTCCTTTTTGCAATTACTTCCTTTTCCAGAACACTTCGGCTTCATATCTATGGCACCTAGCAGCCATGCAATTACTCTAGGATTATTTCATAAGATGAAATATGTAGCTGAGCATTAATATTTTTAATAATATAAACAAGCAGTTGCTGCAAGCCAATTTTTTTGTCATTCCTCTTAAATGAAAAATTGACGTTGAGTGCAGATTCCTATTTTCAGTAGGAAACAAAATAGTTCAGGACAGCTTTTAAAAAGCCTTCCACATAAAATTTCAGTAGTCTCACTGAACAGAGGAAAAGACCTATAGGATGTTTTTCCTCTCTGGACAGCAAGCCTCAGGTCAACCAGGACACAGAATTGTTTTACTCTTTTATAAAACAGTCACTGAAGTATTCAGGAGTGAATGAATCCATGTGTTCTGAGTCACTCTTTATGCTTTGTAGATAAGGAGCAAAGGACAGCTGAAAACATGGAGGAGGTGGTAGAAAAGCAAGGCTTAAAAATACATTGATGTCATCCAGCAGATGATCCTGGGTAACTCTTGCAGATGAGAAACACAGGTGTCAGTTAAGAGTCTGAGCAGCTACAAGTTTTGGTGAGAGGAAATTAAATGTAAGACAAAGAGCAGTAGTGGATCAGGATGTTCTACAGGAGCGCAAACAAGCAAAGGTGGTCTCTGCAAGATGCTGTGTGCCAGGAGAGATGTACAGTGTGTTCTCTTTTAAACAGGTGTGAAGCTGTAGAATTTAAATTTTTTGCCTCTAAAGTGACCACAGGTCTTGGCAGAAGTGTAGGTCACGTCCTTGCCCATCCTGACCCTAATCTTGAACTCAATGCAAGCAAAGGAAGATGATTCCTGTCAGCTTCAGAGCACTTTGGGTCAGATCTGCTGCACAGTACTTGGCAAGGACCAGGTATCACTGCTGTGGTCTTTGCTGCAGCCAGCTACAGTGCTCAAATTAATTTGAGAACCACATAACTGGTGTGTTGCCATTGCTGCTTGGGGATAATAGCTTATCCCTGCAAAGACAATAAGTGTGAAAGTCTCTGCAGATGCTGTCTGGGACATTCCTAGGCAGGAGAGAAAGCTTGGCGCCATTTTTATAGTTATGCCTGTTAAGATTTAATAGATGGAAACTTTCATTAGTGAACTGTGTTGCAATTAACTTGAAGGAGGTTCCAGCTTACTGTATGCAGTCCTTCCTCAGAGAAAGTTGTTTACATTTCCTTTTGGAAATTATTGGCTCTTCAGCACTTGATTGTTAGTGAATAGCAAAGGCTGTGATTTAACAAAAAACCCACCAACAAAACAACATGATTTTCTCATTACTCTAACAGAAGATTGGGTCAGTTGTATAACTTTTTATTCCTTTGTGAACACCCCAATTGCTGAAAGTCAAAATGAGTTGATCCAAGGGCAAGGGATAACACAGAAATGCAGATATCCAAGAAAGGTTTCCTCCTTGGTAACATCTGTAATGAGGATTAATGGGGTAGTGGCCTGACTTTTGTTTGGTTTTTTTACCAGTCCACCCTGAGGCCAGATCCTGCATGCTTCACACAATACTTTCATTGCAAAATAGATTAGGATTTAGGCCTGCTCAGTCTTGTGGGTGACCTGCCATAAGAGAAGAGGCACACAATTCCTACCAAATTCAGAGCTGCTGCAGATGGATTTTAGTGTCCTTATGGGGGATTTGCCCTGTGTTAATCCATTTGGAAGAGGAATATGTGGCCGCATGAAGCTGATGGATGTTCATAATAACTGAAGATCATGTTCTTTGAACCTTCTGGGTCTTCTTGAGAAGAACTGTATCAGAGCAAGCAGCGGCTGAGCCCAGCCCTGATGAGCCCACCCTCTGCCAGCACCCAGCAGCGAGCCCTTGCTGCCCTCAGGAGCCACGAGCTGGTGCTGGTGAGATGTCTGGGGGAGGCTTCCTCCTTTGGGAGGCTCTGAGCATGCTTTTGCTGCCACCATAACCATGAAGTGTAGGCAGACTGCTCTGAAAAATTTTTCTTGATTCAGAAAATACTTCCTCTGAATTCTGTCAAAGACTTTGTCCAAAGAAAGAAATTGATAGACCCCATTTGGACAAGTGTAATGCTAGCAAAATCATGAAACAGAGATTGTGTACTTGACCATGAAGTTGTGGTGACCTGAATGAGCTCTGTGTGATGGCAGTTCAGAGCACCATAACTGGTGGTTGTGCTTGTTTTCATTGTACAGACATTTCTTCTCTGAGTGAGATAGTGCAGAGCTGGAAAACTGGTGTCAACAGGAGCTGGAAGGTTTTTGCATTCCTTAGTGAAATGGGAAATCTCTGTGCTATGTCTAGTGTGTGATGTGTGACTTGTTCTAGGCCTGGTATCATATCTTGAAAATGAACTAACAGAAATAAGGAAGATATTACACTATTTTATGCTAAATTAACCTATCTGTAGAGTATTAAATGTCTCTGGAAAGATGTTATAAAACCTAAGTATTTTCAGTGTAACAGTGGTATTATAAGTATTTAATGTTTTCCTGCTAGGATGTAAAATTACTAACCAGCATCTTAAAAACCCAGAGGAAAATAGGAAAATGTGAACTAATCAAATAAATAGTTTTTAGTTGAAATTTCAGTAATTGTTTCATTTAGCACCAAAGATATTTTTTTTTTCTTTTAACATATTCTTGTGAAGGGCAAGATCAGATTCATCAAAGCTTAAATACTCTGTAGGAGCAGAGTGGCCTGTCTAAACTGTGCAGTGATCGAGGTTTGCAGGGCTGAGGGTGGAAAGCTCTGCCAGAATGGACACAGACAGGATTATCCAATGGCCCATGTGTGCACTCTGGTCTGGACCGCGTGGGTCTAGGTCAGGGCTGGAAAGTGAAAATTGCTCTTTCTGCCATTGCTAATCCAGCCAAGTGTCTTTTTCAGAATGAGTGCCTCCACCTGCAATGCCACAGAGGAACCATTTTGTATTAAAGAGTTAGTTTATGCTGCTCCATTCTCTGCTCTCCCTATCTTTTACTCTTAGCTCAGGGACCGATTTATAGGAAGGGAAACTGGAGTGTCAGAAATGGGTGCAAGTAACCTCATATATCAGGTTATTGTTCCATGAGCTCCCTCAGTCTACTGGGAGATGCTTTCTCTTCCCTTTTCCTTCTGTCATGGTACAGTGACTTTGGGAGATCTTAGTATTTTTGAGGAAAGTCTGAGAAAATCTGAAAAAAATTTAATTCATATTTTCATATTTGATTGCAGTCTAGAAGGCTGAGGGAAAAGCTTTGGACATGTACCAATAATCCTTTACTTATTTTTATGGATTTAGAGTGGAAAAAAAGGATGAAGTGCTATGCAGAGGAAGTGGATGTGGATGTGAGAGACAGGGCAAGGTGTATCCATTCAGAAAAAGAAGTTGTGATTGCCATGGCACATTGGCTGCATAACTATGATCCTGTCCAAGAGCAGGACATGGCAAAAGTGCACACGTGCCCACACACACTGCCACCACAGATCTCACTGCTTCATTCAATAAATAGGATGTTGTTAATTCACACTAAAATTCCTAAGAATCAGAGTAAGTTGAAGTGTACTGTGGGGAAAGAGGCAGACCCAGGTCAGTGTGAGTAGGATGAAGAGCTTCTCCAGAGTGGTCCCCAACACAAATGATGAATCAGGAGGTATCCTGGGGCAGGTGTTAAGGTGGTGCCCTCACTGTGGAGGGCTTTGTCACCAAATGTGTTTGAGGCTGAGTTAAGGCTGCAGAGCTGTGGCTGCAGCTCAGTGGGACAGCAGTGCACCAACCCACAGCATGGGATAACCTTCCAGCCTTCCCTGCCTCCATCAAATTATTCGTGCTATTTGAGTGCTGCAATCCTAGAAACAATACTTCCAAAGGCTTAAAAGACATGTCATGTAACCTTTATTAGTTTATCACTGCAGCAGAGACACCTCCAACTTGCTTTGATTTAGTGACACAACTTGTGGTTAAAAGCTTTAGGCAAGGCCACACACATGCAAGTGGTGACTAGTGATTTGGATAATTAGTAAGAATGGCAGAGCCCTGTCTCTTTACATGAAAGGTAGCAATGATAAGCAATTAAAAATGAGCTGGAAAAGGTAAAATCGTGTGGCAATATGCAGTGCAATAGACCAGGTTGAGTAAAGCAACATAACAGCTACACCAAAAAAAAAAGGAAGGAGAATGAAAGGAAAATGCACTAATTTTGAGTGGTGTTTTCAATGAAATTGTTTCTGAAAGTGGAAAATCATCAGCTTTTCTGACATAAGGAGTAGCTCCATCGAAATGGCCAGTGTTGTGATGCTTGCAGGATTTGTTTTCTCAGAATATAAGATGTTAATGGAGAACTTTGATAGTATAAAGAAAACCACCAAAACACCACAATTGATCAGAAAAGTGTGAGGTACAATTAATGTTTTCTCTTACAATTATTTTTCTACCTCATAGCTCTTGTTCACTACTTAAGTGAGCCCTACTTGGCCCTACCACCTATTCTCTTTGCACTGGGAAGGTTTTAAATTGGCCCCAGCATTATTTGCTTTGACAAATTCGGGCTGTACGCCCTTTTTCTGTCTCCTCCTCATTTGCCTTCTGAAACTGGATTTCTGACACAGTACCATTTCCTTGGCAATAGCCTTCCAGTTATATATAGTGTCAGAGAAAACATGAGAATAGTTATCAATTATTTCTTAATGTTTGGCTCTATCATAGTACAGAAGTTGTGATCAATAGAAGAAATTAGAGTATGATATGCATGCATTTGATATGGAACTTCTTTTTGAGGGAAATATTTCTGTGGACATGAGAATTGATGTGTGTCTATGACTTAGAACCTTATCTGGAAAAAAAAGAAGATGATCAACTGTGTGCTGAGAAACAAGGAATTAAAATTGTTCAAAAATTTCAGAAAGATTTGGCATAGAGTTGGTTGATCTGAAATAGTTTGAGACTTCCAATTTTGTCCTTCTCAGCTCTCTGGAACATTGATTGAATCACGCAGGGCAGAATAAAATTGCAGACTGCAGCAAGACTGTTAAATGGCATGGTTGGAAAAGATCCAAACATGCTCACACATCTAAAATCTGTTATTTTGGGTGAAAACCTTGCCTAACAGTTTACATGTTGTGTTAGCTTCATGGAAATACTGCATCAGTTTGATTGTAATGTGGCTCATAGAGCAGTATTATTCAGTGCACAGTAGGGCTGGGTTTTCAGGGATCATTTCCTGATTTTCAGGATGTCTGCCGAGATCCGCGGCACAGTGTGATGAGAGAACTCTTGTAGGCCTTTCTCTGTTTGACACAAAGTGTGCTGAGTGTTTGTGTTTGAGAGCATTGCATGGCATTTAGGTCAATGGGAATCCAGTTCTATGTCTCAAACACTGGGGTGCTGCTGCTAAGAAAATAGCTAATAAGCTCGTTTTATAGGCATGGAATAGCTTGCTGAATCAGTGATTCAGGTTTTTGGGAAGATATGAATTCCTTAAAATCAGTTACTTACCTCTGTTTTATATTATTTGTTTTTAATGAATGGTCAAATAATAGTCTAGGCCAGAGTTAAAGTGAGAGTGAATCTAAACTTGTGGCCAGAAATCCCTCTGGGATTTTCCCCTGTTTGCAGTGGGTGCATCCAGCCACCTCTCTCTTGGAAAGAGCACAGCTGTGATCTGTGTCAAGGAGTAAGGGCTGCTCTGAGACTGCAGTGATTACCTGATTTGCATCTTCAGTTGAAAGGGAATTCTAGCTAATCAATGGACTCAGCTACACTTGTTTCAATTTAAATAAGCAAGTCTAAAAGCCTTCTCTGCACGCCTGTTTGTTTAAGTTGGCTTTGTCTCTTTGATCTCATGTTAACATACCTTAATGACAGGTAATGATTGATAATGGTGTATTGTAAAGTTCGGGTAATAAATAGTGTTTTACTCATAATAATGCTGAATAATGTACTTTTTATGACCCAGTTTGATGGAAAATTTCCTTGTCAACTCTGCCTAATTGTCCAAACAAACCACCCATTACTTAAAGAGATACATGTCTAAACTAGACACATTAATTAGGGTCATGACTGAGCTACACAAAGGAATATAGTAACACTTCAGTTATCTTTAACTATGATCTTTGGACGGCAGTCCTAATGTTTAACTGAAGTTTAATGGGAAGCTATTGTTTACACTATCCTTTTGTAGCTCACAGGCGTGTTGGAATCAATCCATAGTGGCTGGGTGATGGGAAAACTAATGTCTCCCTGAAAGTCTTTAAAGGTCATAAGCAATATTAGTTTGAACACCAAAATTGACCAAATTGAGCAAGACTGGATGAAAGAGGAGGAAAAAATGGTTTCTGGGGTTTTATCCGTTCAGAAACTGAAGTCCATAAACATCACATTCCCTTGAGTAGAAGGTTTAAAAAGGGCTGTTTTTAGGTGTCAGCCTTCTGGAATACTGTCCTGGGGAGTGCTGTGCCAAGCCCTCTGTGAGTGCTGGCACTGCCACAGTGTCCCAGAGCCACTGAAGTTTGATAATGTTGTGAGGCCTCAGAAGAACCAGGGCAGACTTTAAAATAAATGCCAAACTTCAGAAAACTTTAGGCATAGTGAATCTCCCCAAATTATAAAGAGCAATGAAATTCTAGTTCTATGAAAACATCAGCTTCCAAGAGTAGACTGACCTGTAGGACCAAATAATTTTCTAATGAAGGGTTTCTTTGATGATGAGTTCTGATCCCTTTAAATAAACGATGCTCATTTCCATAAGTACCATAAAACAAGTGTAAGGTACTGCTGGTGGCAGAGAATTTGTATTCTCTCTCACTGCCCCCATGCATCAGCGCATTTGCTGGATATTGAAAGCAGCAGCTTCTGTGCAGGGCTGTGTCAGTGTGCTTGGAACGGAATGAAAAACTCCTACCTGTCCCTTTCCTACCTCTGTTGTTTCCATTCAGTATCAAAAGTGTAGAAGGTGTTATGCCAGAAGGGATTTGTCCTTTTTATCTAGGAAGAGAAATGTTTTTTGCTATTTGCATTTCTGAATTGCTTAGCTGCCCAAGCATGCTTTATGTGTGCTGCTTGAAATGTGTCATCAGATCACGTGCCCACTGTTCTCTGGCTGATGTTGGACTTTCTCCAACAAATATGGATTATGTTAAAGCAGGTTCTGAATTGACGAGAATATGTTAATAACTCCCAGATGGGCATCTTTGTGCAGGGAAATACAAGCAGTCTATGGCAGGAGCTAGTGTTTGGCAGGTCCATCATTCCGTCATTAAAGGCCACATTATTACTCCCAACTCTGCTTGCATGACAATTGCTTGCATAAACTTAGTCTCCCAAAACCAAATAGACACAATTTGCTTTTACAATATTTTACTCTAGTAAGGAATCTTTTTATGCCAGCTCATGTTTCCTCCAGTTTATAATATGGGTTTTTATAACTAAAGAATAGGGTGAAATAAACACTTATGTTCCACAAATGCACACCTAAGGTCATTTTTTCAGATGTATGATATTAATGTAAGCTCAGAATACTTATACCACCACTGTGAAGACTGTGTTATTCAATGATGTGTTTATCTAAGTTTTGCTTGGAGTTACAATTGGATATGCTATTTAAAAAAAAAAAATAATTTCATGCTCTTAAAGGGGTTTGAAGTCTTCCTATGACTTGATAAAAATAATATTGCTTATAACTAGATAAGTGCATAAACAATATATGCAAGTGTGAATTATATGATAAACATATCTTGATCACCACACTCATTCCTCATCTACTAATCCCTTTTACCAAAACATTCCAAACTCTGTTCATCCAGCAACCATTTCCAAAGCATGAATGGCTGGAAAACATTATTTTCTTCTCCATCTACCAGTTTTCCTCAAACCTAACCCACTGAGTATCCAGCTGTGAACTTACAAACAAATGTAAAATGTTAGGCTTTTTGTGGTGTCTAAAAATGTTAACAGGTTACATCTTTTGCTGCTAGCTGGAAGTGAAGCAAAGACTTTGGATTCTGGGAATGGGAAACGTAGAGACTCTTAGTTCTTGGTCTTGTCTTCAGTTCTAGAGCCATGTGTCCAGGAGTTGAATCCTACAAAGCATTGCCTATACTGAAAATCTGAGGAGTAGTTACCAGGTTAACATTTAAACACCTTCAGAAAATAATAATACATTGTTTTGTGAAAGGACCTGATATGATTAAATCACTGAATTTTCTAGATTATTCCAGCACAAGGTCAGTGATCTCTATACCCTATTTAATGTAGTCTCGTAAGCCCATATATGTATTTTCTCATGTACCTGTATTTGAACATGGATTTTGACTGACACATCCATGATAATGATTTTATTGTTCTTAACAATAAAGAGGGTAAAGCATACATTTTGAAATAACATCTTTAAGTCAGCTGATGAGAATTTCCATTTTCCAGCACATTCTAGAAAATACTGATGTGTTGGGGCAGTATTTGCTGGTAACCCAGAATGTCACTGCTATCAAATATTTGGGTCTGATTCAAGCATCAAATATATCATGAGGGGTCCTCTTAGTTTTGTGCTTCTCCAGTCTCATTCTGCATGTTCTGATATTATTACTCTCAAACTGGCACTTAATTTTCTTGGCTCTTAAAATGAGTGTTGTAAGAGTAGTTGAATGTATTATGTGGTATTTTAATATTGTGACTCTTAATGCTACATAAAACCTTTGTTTCCTACAGGTTTATTGAGCTGGTGTATTAGATTTCCTGCTGCATGAGCAAGAAGATTATGGTGGCTTACGTCTAAGTATACTTTTGGGAGGCATTTTGTGTTTTCTCTATAAATAGTCTTTCTAAAACACAATTGTGAAACTATTAATGTTTATATCACATTATACATCTCTCTAAGTTTACTGTGATGAGTATACAGGGTGGTAACAAGAGGAAACCTTTTTGCCTAGGAAACGTGTTCGGAATTGTTATTGTTAGAAGCCTACTAAAAGGCAGTTTTTTTAATATTTATGTTATCTGTAGGATAGTCTTGGCTTATTACACTGAGTCATCCCTGTTTCCACCAATAGTAAAATTACATCTTTTATGGAGTTAAGCACTCCAATGGAGCTTGCAAATTCTCAGCTTTGAGCAGAAATTTGGGTACTCTGGCTATTCCTATTTTTGTCAGAAAGTGGTGAAATGAGTCCACCGCAATTATAAGTTCTTCACAAATAAAATTTAGGCTTGGGGATGAGAGTGTGTGCCCAGCAAAACTTGGAGAAATGTCTTTACCTTAAGCAAAATAATGCATTTACTCTGGACTTTTAAGATTGCAAACCTTAGGAAGACCCTTCATCTTGCCACACATGGAAACTCTGTGTGGGGGCAAGGATGTAGAGGCAGTTCATACCTGTATTGCTGACCTCCATTCTGTTTCAACGAGCAATTTCTTCACAAATTGGGAGAAAATGCTATAGGTCTGGTTCTGTGAGCTCCCCTGCAGCCATTTTCCCGTCTGTATGCGAGCAGCCACTTTGATTACATTTTGGAAACGTGCGGTGCGCGACGTCCCCGCGCCGCGACAGGAGCATCGCTGTCCCCGAGCGGGGCCGGCGGCGTGCGGGAGCTCCCTGCGAGCCCCCCGGAGCTCGGCAGCCGAGAGGGCCGCGGGTCATCTGCAATTTGCTGGGGGCATCGTTATGGCGCTGTGCCTGCGGGGCAGGATCGCGGCGGGCCGGGAGCAGCTGCCCGCCGGGCTCCCGGGCAGCTGGGACCCGCCGCTCCCCGCGCTCCTCCGCCGGGACACCGAGCCGCTATTAGGTCAGATGAGTTACATTAAGTGGCAAGTGATAAATTCAAGATGACAATTCAAAACAGCAGTGTTTCTTCTGGTAATTAATTCCAGTGGTGCCTGAGGCAGTGCTTAGCTGCTACAACCAGTGTGGCCAATGCTGAGCAGCTAATGAGAAAACATTACAGCGAGGATTAGGGGCCGGTGCATTCTGGCAGGATGAGGTCACTATGATTAGAAAATATTAGTTCAGGCTTAATATGATAAACTGACTATGACAAAGAGACTTTATTTTATCTTGAGTGGTTAAAAGGCAAAAATTCTTCTTTTATTTATTTCTTCTTGTTTTTTCCCTTCAATCGCCGCTTACTTTCTGCCTACAGTCCAGTGGCACCAAGCACTGCTTTGGTGCTGTCACAAGCAAACCCTGTCAAGGCTAGTGACCTGCTACAGCCAGACACAAATTCTTCTCTTTATTTGTTTTAATTACTTCTGTCAGGTAACAACACTCAGTTTAGAGGAAGGAGATGTATGGTTGTCACCTATAAGCAGAAAGAAGGATGAGAAAGTAACACTTGTATGTTCCTACTGCCTTGGGTGGGCGGCACTGATGGAATCACATGGTTTTGTCTCATGAAAGACAATCCCAGCTCAAACTGTGATATGTTGGGGATGTGGAAAGGTGCCACAAGAACAACCCTCCCCTGCTGCTACAGCATGGCTCTGAGGGGGTGCTGGTGAAGGAAGACCTGTGCCCAATGGCACTTTAAAAACCATTTCTGTGAGTTTTTTCCAGGCTGTTATGCTATTCCCCTGTTACAGTTGCAGGGTCTGTGTTATTCATAAAGTACTGGTGCTGTGTGCTGGCCTAATGGAAACCTGTGGGTTATAATGTGCTTGCTAAGCACTTCCACCAGCAGAGATGAAACAAAGATCGTGGAATGAGACTTCTTTCCTATTAATTGCAAGGATATAGATGAGATGGGCTGCCTACTGTGGCACTTGGATTCTTCTGTTGTCTATAGCCTGAAGTAATTTCCACATTTTTGTTTTCCTCTTATCAAATTTATGTAACAATAATTTTTAAACTGAAATCATTATAAGTACTTCAGCATAAATGTTTCCACAGAGCAGATAAAAAATGTTTAATCACATCAGCAAGACTTCAACTGGTCCCAAGTGTCAAATAACATAATTAATTGGCAAGCTTGTAACCAAATTCTTACATTAGCTCAGAATAGATTGAGCTATCAGGGATGTTCTTACCCTCTGTCTTATTGGAGTACATACCTTCATCTTTTAAAGAAAAACAAAAAGCTTTTGTTTTGGTTTTTTTAATTTCATCAAGACAGAAGTGTTTTCTTCTTTATTTCACCCACCTAACTTGTCCTTTAGAACTACTCCAGTATACTCACAGAAAAAAATACAAGTTCCATAGAATTTTTTCTTCTAATTCAATTATTTTTGAATGCAATTGAACTAGTATAGTAAAAAAATATGGTCTCCAAAGTAAAAACTGGAATGGAGTTTGAGTTACAGCAGTAGTTAAAAATATTTATATCAAATACATTGACTCTTTCAGTAATTTCATAGACTTGCAATGACACTAATAATATTTTTCTGAACAATTAAAGCATCATTATGGCCACTATGCTGCAATTTGATAAACGACATTTGTTTGCATGGTACTGAAATAGTTTTGGACATCCAAGATTACTATATAAAGAGAAAAAGGAGTATGTTTGTTCAGGTATTATTAATTTTTTCTAGTAGAGGCATATGGAGAATTATTTTGTCTTCATTTTCAGGTAGAAGAAAAGAATATACTGCAGTTAAACCCTATAACCCTGCCTTAGAGTCTCCATTAACTGAAAGGTTGGAAACTATAACTTAAGTGTATTGACAATTTAACTTCAATCTTACTGCCTTTTATTTGTAATGTTTCAATTTTCATATAGACAAAGCACCTTAAGAGCAAATTAAACTTTCAGAATAATTAAAACACATGTTTTAGTCCTAGGTGGGCTTTGGAATTTCTGTCAATTCCTACAACATCATTCTAAATTGATGTTTCATTAACATTGATATCAAATAAGATTTCAGTATAACTTCCATACTTCTAAGTATGAGCTTTTAGGTAGGCATTTACGTAATACACAGTAAAAAATTAAAACTGGATTTTCAGTAGGGCTGTGGGATTTGGTTGCACATGGGAGGATAGCTAATAAATGTGATGTTAATCTGATATAACCATAGAACATCTTGAGCTCGAAGGGACACAAGGATCATCAAGTCCAACTCTCAGGGCTTCTCTCATTTAAGTCCTACTGTGATTTAAATACAGGCTTCCATTTAATCATAGCATCAGAACAAATATTTTATTTCAAAAGTTTGGCCAGGGTTTTGACCAGTCTGTGAGGTTTTCTGTCTTCAAAGCAAATGTACACCGATTTTATAAACAGATTCTTCCCCAGATCCTGGTGCCAAACCTGTGTGGCTGCTAGGAGAGACAGATACTTGGAAACATTTTGCTGAGTATAGTTTATACTCACTAATACCTGCATTTGTGTGTTCTTCTGTTCCTGAAGAGCCATTTATTGCAACAAGCGAGGAGTTGCCTGAACGCACAGGCGCTGAGAGACAACAGGGTTTTGCTGCAGTTGGAAACTTGGAGAAATATAATTGCACCATTGTCTCTCTCTGTGCTCCCACGTGTAAGTAGCTTAAATGTCATCTGGCGGTGCAGGCTCTCACTCTTCCCTCGCCCATCACCCTTGCTCACCCGCGCTCAGCCGTCATGATCGCGGCGCCTGGGCCGGAGCGCGCGGCGTTCCGGGGGGACTGCCGAGCAGGCGCTGCCCATCATCGACCTGGCTATTGTTGTTTGTGATACTTACTGGTAAACTTCTGCAATCAATACAGCGTGAGCCCGCCTAGCTCCTGGGAATGCAAACCTGAAGCAGCGCACTTAATCTTGAGGCTGGCTCTTGCTCCCTGCTCTGCTGCCAAAGCCGGTACTTGGCCTACTTGATGCGGCATTATTGCTGCAGGGGTCAGGTGTGAGCCAGCGCTGATGAATGGCTCTTCGTGATGGAGCACCTCTCCTGCCCAACCAGGGACATTCCATAATGATGGACCGTAAGTGTGCGCGCAAAAAACCTCGTAGCCTGGTTGTGAGCTCATGTAGTGAAAGCTAAAGAAGTCAGTGTGTTAGCTTGGAGCAACTATTTGGGAAAAAATAATGAATGAGGAAAGCAAGGTCTTGTTAAAACTTGAAGAAACCTTCCCCTTTGTTACAAAATTGTAGGTGTGGCTGCAAATACATATATTTTCCTGCCATTCTACCTGCAATGGTTCCTCTTTTCCTTGTGTGTTAAAAAAAAAGAAAATCTCTGGCCTTCAGGATTATTTCTTAACATAAATTATCTCTCCAGGAATTTATTTTATTTGAACTGTGCTCTCCAACACAAGGTATTAAATTTTGTTTGAAGCTGATAATACAGGATGAGACTGCATGCTCAAATATATCCTGCAAAAATTAAGTTTCTCTTCTCTAGAGAAAGTATTAAATTTTGTTTGAAGCTAATACAGGATAATACAGGATGAGACTGCGTGCTCAAATATATTCTGCAAAAATTAAGTTTCTCTTCTCTAGAGAAGAGAGAATCTTTGTGAATGAAATAAACTGCAGAAAAGCTCACTTTAATGCAGGAGAGAGCTTTCCATGAGGTTTCTTCCTTAAAAATAAAAAGCTGAAGTAACCAAATAATAATTTCTGGATTTATCTAGTCTGCTAGCCTTTGATTCCATAGGTTTTCCACATCTCTTCCCTCTTTTACAGACATTGATTATGAAGTCCAAACAAAACCCAAAGAACAGCTCACCCACACAAAGTGTGGCACTAGTTCACTGCTAAAACCACAGGCCAGCAAGAGCTCTGAAATGGGCACTATTGCTCTGCTCTACAGCTGATTCAAAGACAGATGATCATGTTTATGGATCCAGAGATTCATAACTATGGAATCACTTCTTGCAGGTGTAAAGCACTCCAGAAAATCGATACAGGGACACCCATGCATTGTGATTTAAGATCCATTAACCAGCCTTGTGTAAGCAGCTGTCCTAAAGTCAGGACTGAGGAGGACCTGAAAGCTGGTAGGGTAAGTCCAACGCCCTTGTGGTCAAAACCATCCCTGAGCCTGTGGACAAACATCACTTCTGAGGAAAATGTGTGTTCTGCCTTAGAAATTCCAATCCTGCACACTGATGCTTTACAGTAAAAAATTCAGCTGTGCAGTGAAGTGTCCACTCGAACCCTAATGCTTTTTCATTGTGAGTATTGCAGATGTTTGAAAACTGTTCCGCAGAAGGGAAGAGTTTTGATCCAAACATTTGCCTGTGTCTTAAACCAGTCCAATACCTGGATGAGTTGCTGTGCAATCCACAGCACTCTTTCTAAAGACAAATTCAGTGCTGACATTTTTAAAATAGTATTTGCATGATGTTAGTATTTATCTTGCCATAGGCCTTTGATTGCTTTGTGATACTTAACCCAATGCTCCCCAAAACCTTTCCTTGTCCTTTTTTCCCCCTCAACCCTAACACATGGAGATGAGATTCTCACTAGACCGTTACATTTTATTACAGAAGACCTGCTTTTATATAAATACAGATTAAGGGAAGGATAAGTGTTGGAAGGCAGAGTTAGCTGGTGAGACTTGAAACTACCCAAATAAGGCCCGTTGGTTTTAATTAAGTGTAAGCCACATTATTCCTGGTCACGACTAGATTTAAAAGTTGTGAGTTTCTGGCCTGAGTCCCTAGAGGGTGACTCAGAGACAGTGGTTGTGCTGGAACCTTTAGTGCTTGGCTGTTTGATTTTGCGGTGTTGCATGAAGTTGTGTACAGACTTTGAGGAGAAAAAAGAGCCTCTTTTGTACATGCAAGCCATTCCAAACTACTCCTTTTGATTTCCACAAAGAGCAGCTAGATGCAGTGAGGAATTTTTTCTCCTGCTGGTTCCATTTTCTTGTACAAAGGCAGTGTAGACTAAGAGAGGTAAGCCAGTGTGTCAGGTCACTCTGGGCAGCCTCAGAGGAATGAGTCCTAATTTTGTAAACTGGTAGCATAAACTGATATGTTTTTACAGGTAGAGGAGTCAGAAAAATTAGTTTGGACCAAGCAACAAATAATTTACAAGAAATAATATGGAGGAAGCTGATAATTAGCAGCCCCTTGTAGTCTTTCGTTGCTTGTTCCTCCCACTGCAGTGCTGCACCTTACTTTGTGTAGTTATTCTGAACTGTCTGAAAGTGATCTCTTGCAAAAATTTAATTCATATAAAAACCTCATCCTGCAAAGAGTGTGGATGGTTTTGTAAAGGAGACCCCACTTATTTTCTTACCAAAATGCTTTTTTTCTTGGTTATAACTGTGGCAGGAAACAATAGCATGAGGTCAGTATGGAAATCTGCAAATGGTCCAAGGTAGAAGGGAGAGATGAGACATGGCTTTGTGCTCAGGTCTTTCTCATTGAGCTGGGATTCTGGTGTCTAGCAGCAACAGCTGCAGGTTTTAGACATGATGGCCTTACTGAAGAGCTCTAAATTGTATTCCAAGAGCTAAAGCACCAACCTGGGAGAGGGCAGAGTGTGCCTTTGCAACTGGTAAAGGAAGTGGAAGGGTGTAATGAATGATTAAGGATGCAGGAAGTAGATACGGTCCTTAGGGTGAATCAAAGAGACCCAATTGTAGTGAAACTAAGTATTAAAAAAAATTAACTAAGTGTAAGGTCTATTAGGTTAGGCAGCAATTGTAAAAAAAAAATCCTGAAAGCCCCATTTCTGAGATTTTTAAAACGGAACAAGTCAAAAGACCAGAAAATATACTGTAGATAGCATAATATAATGATAGGAGGATAGACTTACTCCAATAGGCTTATTTAATTTCTATTCCTCTGAGTCACTTAAGCTATTTATGCTTAATTTTACATAGTTATGACTACAGAGTATAATCATCCAAATTGCAATAAAATCCTTATAACAGATTAATAAAAAAAAAGTGATGTCTCATTTTGCTTCAGTGAGCTAACATGCCTCAGAAATGAATGACAATCCATGCTGCTGGGGCAGCAGCAGGGTCACCAGTGATGCATTTAAGTAATGTTAAGTCCCATACTCAGTTATAATCCTGTGTTTTGTTTTTCCAGAAGTAAAAGCCACAAAGCAGAGGATCCCGAGTGCTATAAAACCATGAACAACAATACATGCTCCAGAGCTCCTTCCCACTCAGCTCTTAACCCATGAGGAGGTGATGCTTAGCTCGTTTTTAGGCTGGTACCCTTAGCCACAAGTCCTGAGTAGTGAGGTGCTTTTTCTGCCCTGCCCCTTTGAGTGTTGGGTCCCACTTCCTGCAGGAGCAGAGGGCAGTGACCAGGAGCCCCTTGTTTGCTCCCGGGGTGGGCAGGATGCGATGAGCGCCTGCCGTGTGCCGAAATCCCCAGGCAAGGGAGGGAGAAGGGAAGGAGGCTGTGGGCCACCTCCCCAGGCAGGATGGGGGCCGCTGTAGGCAGCACCCAGTGCACACCAGCACCAGGAGCAGCACGTGCAGGTACACTCAGTTCTTCATTTGGCTCCTAACATGTTTCATGACATGGCTGTTTCCCCGAACATTGTGTGACTTGGTTCCAGTACTGGAAAAACAATTTGGGCATCAGTATTTCATTTGCATTTCATCTAACATGACCACTAGAAACTCTTCTTTGGAGTTATGTTTACAGCTATTTGCAGAGAATTGTCCTGATGACTTTTGCTTTGGTGCCTGGCTCTGACATTTAGAGCCCATCTCATGGAGGTCTTGTGGGGTTCTCTCTCTGCCCCTCCCTACCCCCCATGAAACTATGTTCTGAATTTTCTATAAGCAAGAATGAGCTGTTAACACTTAGCAGGCAAAAGATGTTCTGAATTCTGCTAAGAACTGGTTGCTGTTTGTAACAGGCACATAGCATATTTTTAATTTCTGTCTAGCCAATCATAGTGATACACAAATTATATCATCCTGCAAATGGTCACTAAACTCAGCCCTAGGACACCTGATTGTGACAGAGAGAATTTTGAATAAATGTAAGTTGATTGGGAAACATATTTATTCATCACATTTATTTTAATTAGAATGGAAAGTGATGTGAAATTCCTATTTTGCAAAAAAATATAAACTGTTACCTACTAATGGGTTAAAAATAAACAGAAGCCTTCATATAAAAAAAAAAGGCAAAAGAAACAGAGAGAAACGGTAATGACAGTTTTGAAGTATCCAGTACCTGTTGTGACAGGAATAACAAATTAATTGGGACTATAACGGATTCTTTGTAAAGGTGAAGTAAACACACTTGACTGTATATTTTTCACCATCAGTTAAGTCTCAATTGGTTCTAAAAATAAACAGAAGACATTGAACAGTTTTAATGGATTTTGACACCTAGGTATTATGCTGTCACTCCAGTATAAATGAATCATAACTTTAGACTGCGCCAAGGAATTACTACACATTTGGAGAAAATTTATGGTGCACCGGGCTTTGAATCATGATGTGATATCAAAACTAAAGTCACAAGAGGAAAAAAGTCTGGCATAAATTATTATTTACCCAAGCCACACATATCCATGTGAATGCAACAAGTATGGTTTGCGGGGTTAGTTAGAAATGCCACTATAATTTCTAGGTGTTAACACCTCTCTGAGTGGCTGTTCTGGCAGAGCTCCCGGGGAGCTGCATCCAGAGGGGAGCTGAGCACAAATGCTGGGCAAACCACTGCGGCTGCCAGATGTTTGCTGCTTCTGAGAATTTGACCTAATTAAGAGTTTACCAATGAAGAGGTCAAAAGAAAGACTTTCAGCGTTTGAATTTGCAGTTATGTTAGGCTCAAATTTACTTATTTTAATATCTAATGCAGGACTTGCAGATGATTAATTTCTTACTTTGGCATCAAAGAGACCTTAAATTTTTTGTGGCTGTGAACATCTGCAAAGTGATGGGTTGCTGGGTTCAAGCTGGTTCTAATTTGTGATGATATAGGTAGATAAGCCTTAAAATATACAGAGCATATAATATTTGCTGAGTCTTTATTTTGTAATTTATTTGAAAACAATAGTTTGTGCAGTTGCTTAGACAATGAAAGCATGCTTTTTAATACTTCTAAAGAAAACAGGTATAGACAGGTATACTTCATAGGAGGCTCAGCTGTGTTCAATGCACAAGCGCAGAGTTGAGGTATTTTTAAGTAGTCATCAAAATGATCCTGTTTTTAAAAACACTTGTTTTTTCAAACCACAAGACAGATGGTGGTAAATACTTGATCTACAGTACGTTTACAGCTTCCTCAATAGTTCCTCCTGTTTTTCAAGATATTCTGAACTCATCTTTTCTAGAATTTTGGCTTAAAACCTGACTGTTTCTTCAGAGGTTATTATAAAATTATAAAGAGAAGTTTTAAGACTCTATTAAGCAAAAAGGAGCAAACCCAAAAGAGATAATAAGCAGGCGGAGAAGAGGTTTTGTCCAGAAATCCATAGTGTATTGGTTTATAAAGCTTTCACACATTCTGGCTGTAATGCTTTACAAAAGTGGATTGATTCGCAATTTTTGACCTGCTGGGAGGCTAATCATTTGTTTAATGACTTTGGTAATCTTCCCTTCAAGCGGCGGTGCGGGCGCTGAGCTTGCTGCTGATGGCCGCGAGGCTCGAGGTCAAATCCCTAACTGATACAAATGCTCCTTTGCTCCTCAAGCCAAGCCTGGCAGCCCTGCCTCTCTCTCCTGCTCTCACGTTTGTTCCCAGGCTCCATCCAGGTGTTGCCCCTGTGTGGTGCCGGTGCCAGAGTGGGTGGGCATCCATCACCCTGCGCCAAGAAACTTCCAAGATGTGTCATGTGGCTGCAGCTGTAGAAGGTGTCCTGTTTCTGCAGCTGCCACTGCCCCTTGCTGCAGCTATTAATCTTGTAGAAGAGACCAGTGCGTGTTTGAAAGCAACTTTGTATCGTCTTTTATCAGCCAGGTTAGTGCTGAATGGCTGTCACCAGGTGGAGAGCTATGCAAATGACACGAAGAGTAAGAAAAGGGGAAAGAGAAGACAGTTGGGTTTGTTCCCTGGAAAACAGAAGAAGGAAGAAGCATCCACTGTTAAAAAGTCTGAGATTTTTTTTTTTCCCTTTCAGTTTAAGACAGTTTAATGTACTTTATTCTTTCTTCCTTAGCCTGATATATGTTTCAAAGTAATTTTTAAAATGGTAAAGGCCACTTCCCTCTCCCTGAGGGCAGTATAAGGATGCAGTTTAGACTTCAGGGAAATGGTACTATGGCATGACTGTGCCCCAAAACTCACTTAAGTGGCCTGCTTTATGCACTGACCCTGCTCATTTTCTCTTAAAAACAATCCTGAGCAGTCACTAAGCTCCTCACATGCTCTTCAGGAGGGGTAAGGAAGTTGTCTGTAAGGTGTTCCCTGTGAGAGATGGTGTTTTCCAGGGCTGATGCTGGCCAGGGTGTGTTCACCCCCTGCCTGTTGAGAGTAGTCACAACAAAACCTTACCACTCCCAGTCTTCTGTAAGTATGTTTTTAACCTGCCTGCTGGAGAGTTTTAAAATGTGCATCAGATATAATGAATTGGTGAATAAACACTTCTGTTATAGCCACCTCTTTCCCCAAAACTGCTGCCAAAGCTTTGCCAAGCAGTAGTAGCTGCACACAGCTCTCCCTTGGGAGCTTTGGAGGTGGAAAGTCTCAGCTAATCAGAAATATGGATGTGTATATAAAATATGCATTATTCTAATCTGGGTTGTTATGGGAGGAACTGCATCCCACTGTGAGCATGGAATCTCCTCCCTGGTGGCAGCTGGTGTGTGAAAAGCATGTGGAGGAAAACATGGGGAGGATGTTTACTGTGTGCAGACTGTGTGGGCTTTAACGCTTCCTCAGCCTGCCAAGGGAAATGTCCTGGGCAAACTGGGAGGCCTGTGCTGAGCATCCTGAGCCGGGGTGCTGCAGGACTGCTGTATGATCCCCGAGTTTATCTGGTGCTGACAGCATCCCTCCTGAAGGGGATACTGCATAGCGGGGCTTGGCATCCCAACATTTTTTATATGAGTTTTGAGCAAAAGTACTGGTACCTGAGAATTTTCAAGCACATTCATTTTTACAGCTTATCCAATCAACACAAAATGAAAAGGTGGAAGACACACAACACACCATGACATATTTTCCCCTTTGCTTGTTTCTAATATGTGCAAATGACATTTTTAAATATTAAAAAATGTTCACCTTGAGTTTAAAATACTTAAATTGTTATCTAATTTTGTCTAATTTCCTCTGAAATTATGCTAATTATTATAGAAATTTATTAATGCAATTAATTTTATAAAGGTTTTCAAGTTTATTTTCCTGCAAAGAGCCCCAAAGCATTCTCACAGTACCATTACTTTAAGGTTCTAATTTTAGGTCTTTTTCACTTTGTTTATTTGCAGTGCAGCAGCATTTCTTTTTTTCATTGAGTACATTTCTTAGGCACTGTCAATTAATTCTGCATGGATATATCAATCTAACAGGTATGTTTCTCTGATAATAGATATAAATAATTAAGATATTTATCTCATGGGCTTTTTCCTTAAAGGGGCTGTTCTAAAATTTTTCTTCTGGTGTTCTGCAAACTCTAAGGTATTTTGTTTTCATAAATTATGAAAGGAAAATGTCACAAGCTATCACTGTTTCTGTGCTCTGCCTTTGCTGACAGCTGTATGATGCTCATTCAGTGCAGCAGATTGAGAGCTGAAAGTTTCATCAATAAATATGACTCTGATGGCTTCATGTCAACGGTCAAGGTAATGGCCTTTTATTATCCTGGAAACACACTTCCACAAGGAGTGTGTATATTTTTCTTAAATTCTTCTGAGGAGAATTTTTTTTTACTTTTGCATACAATTTTAGTCATTGTCCTCTGTAACTGATATGGAAGGCATTTTAAATAAAAGAAAAATAATAGGTTAATTTATATTTTTCACTGCATGCTGAGGAAGAAAGAAATTAAGAGAATGCGGAATTGTCTTGCTGTAAACTTTATGATGACTGTAGAAGTGTTTTATAATATTTTGAAATCTTAGAAAAGGGAAATATTCTACTGACCTATTTGTAAAAGTACAAAATGCAGCAGTGAGAGATTTGCAGTGTTAAAAATCACAGAACAGCTTTATTCTGCACTAAATATGAATCAGACATAATTTTATGTTTCATGGAATTTTGAAATTATTATGGTTGAAATATTAATTTTTAAATGGGATTTTCCAGTCCATTGTACTACTGAAGAAAATTATTGTGACACATGTATTTACTGCCAGGAATAGTGTGCATCCATATGAGAAAGAAATTAGCACTGTAATATTTCAACTTTCCCTGCTCTTTTGTAGATTGAACACTTTCTAATATTTAAAATGTTTTTGCAAGTTTTAACTTTTCTTAGAGCTTTTTAAAGTGGTCCAGTAAATGTATTTATTGTTAATGAATAGATTTTAGTAACAAGTTTAGGTTGGTTTCTCTATCTGGTTAGTTAGATGGTCACTATTTGGCCTTCAAATAGTAATGTGTAAATAAAAATCTAGGGGAAAAAATATACCTACCTCTACAAAAATATTTCTCAGTCAATGGATGTACTGTGGTTTTATATTTTATCCAAGAGTTTTAACTTATTTATAAGATTTTTAGAATATCTGACAAGTTTATGGTATATGATTTAGAATATCTGATAGTTTTAAGGATATATTATTCTCAATTACATCTGATTTGCAAAAACTTCTCATTAAAACATACATTTCACAAGACAGAAGACCAGCTAATTTTGGTGAATTTCAGCATATCTGGAAGAACTGACAGCTGCCAATAGATTGACACATGAGTGAAAACTATTACTGGGAGATGTTGCTTTGGCCCTAATAATGTGAGGAATGTGGCCCCTTTTCATGTAAAAACTCTGCTCATTTGAGTTAAAAAAAAAACTTTTCTGCATGGGGTTTTAGCTTCCATCTGTGTTACAGCATTTTGTAGACTTTTTTAATAGTAACCACAGTAAAATCAAGCTGGAATTCCTTCCAGGTATTTGAGGAATAAAACAGTCTCTACAACATCCATGAAAACAAGGTGATTTTCTATTATGTGTCTTACTCTCATCTAGTAGTTCCTTTGATATAGTTTGCATCTGCTGCTTTTTCTAAAATAATGTTTGGAATTGTGGCACCCAAGTGGTGCTGAGAAAATGAGACATATCTGGTGCTGTGGGTGTTGGGTGTGGTCCCACTGCTCCTGTTGGAGATGTGGCCACCCAGCCCTCCTGGCAGAGGGGGTGCCCTGCTGGTGGAGGTGCTGGGAGCCCCAGGGAAACTGGGATCATCTGTCCTGCCCAGGCTGGGCCACAGGGCTGGAGCTCTCTGCCAGCAGTGCTACACAGGAACTCCATGAAGAATTTGAAAGCACTAATTAAAAGTTATGTTACTAGCAAGATGCTGACTCTGGGCACTTAATTGAATTGATGTGGACTGCTGAGGTGGGGAAGAGGACCAGAATTAGGTGATGTGGCCCTGATCTGCAGTAGAGACTTGTCCTTGTTTTGTGGCTCCCTTTTCCTCTGCTGCTGGTAGAACTGCAAACTTAAAATTCTGATCTTGCACGCTAGACGGCTTCAAAAAAGTAGAGATATGAAGCAAATAAAGCAACATTTTACTGAAAGTTCATTCATCAAAAAGCTGCATATTTTGAAAAGGGTAAAAGTACTACTAGACCCATCAGGGATAAGTAAAGGCTATATACTATAGATTATTTTAATCCCCTTGCTAGATATAAAAGGGATAATTACATATTTGTGGTTGAAGCCATGTGGTGGAAAAATCAATACAACTTTTTTGTATGACACTTCATTAGTGTGAAAAATTTTAAAAGCTGAAAAGAACTGCCTTGCAATTAAATGCCTCTGCTATTTCAGATTCAGTAATGGGTTTGTATTATTATCTAGTTTATTTGAAATAGTGGTTGCACTATAGCAGTAATTGGAAAACATTGATTATGCACTTGTATATAGAAAACCTGGCAAATCATTACAGGGCATAGCAACAGTTAGTTAGCCTTACTAATGAAGCACTAATTGCTGTAAGTAGGTTAACATGTTAGTGAAACTACAGGGAGATAGAGCTTTGAAATCTTTTGTCTGTTCAGTGTTATGTATCTTTTTAAAAAAAATTATTTTAAGAAACCTTATTTTGCAAACACAAACCACAAGCCTTTCCTGATGCTATATTTGGAATAATTTTGTAGATTTGGTTTGTGTGGGTTTTTTCATTTAGATAGAAAGTCTGGCACACTTTAGTCATATTTCTGCTACTCCAATCAACATGGTGACTTTAATGTATGTGAATGGCTACCTGGACTGAAAGGCTGGCTGGCTCAATTGATTTCCTTATTCTAATGCAATTATGTCATCCATGCTATATGCTTCTTGAACAATTTTTTTTTTTTTAAATTAGACTGTTCTGTGTTGGATGAGGTAGTAGCTAAACTGTTATGTGACTACTTGGGATACAATTTAAAAAAAACAACCCTTCTCTTTTTGAAAACCTGAAGGCCCCAAATCTCTTGAGTAAAATGTATTAGAAAGAGAAATGGATCGTTTTATTATAGCTATTGACTAAGAAAGACATATTACAATTTCTTTAATTGATTTTGCTACATTAGTACATTTTGCAAGCTTTTGAATCAGGTGTAACTTGAACTTCACTGTTGCTCTCTGCTCAAGAACATACCTTTAAGGCGTGGCTTAATGAACAGCAGGAGGGGAGAAATCACGACCCCTCCTGAAGCCCAGGGCACTCCCTGGCCATGGTGCTCCCAGCCCTGCCCTCCGGGAGAGGAGCAGGCAGCTCTCCCACCTGCAGAGTTGCTCCCTGACCCCGGGGCAAGGGGGGTCAGTGACTTCCCAGTGCCCTTGCCTTGGTGTCCCCAGCCTCCCCCTGGAGGGGACAGCAGGGCTTGGCTGCATGGGGCAGCCCAAAGCTTCTGCAGCTTTCCTTCTGCCTCCTTCCTTCCCTCCCGCCATATGGCACAGCAGCTCCACTGCATTTTGATAGTGCTTGGCTGCAAAAGTGCAGGGCCAGGATTTCCTCGTTTTAAATAGGTGTTAAATTCTCTCCCAGATTCACAGGAATAAAGCGTGACCCCCTAAGAAGTTGCATAATGACCCTGAGTTACAGAACATCTTGGAACAATTCTTACATTGAAAAGTAAATGAATAACAACACACAAACTTTACTAACCAAGTGTTAGAAAATGCCAGTTGAGATTCTTACCACATTCCAATTTTTAAAAAATAACTGTGTGTGGTTTTTCAAAAGATTTTAAAGTGTAGGAGGGATGTTTTAAAGGGAAAACTGCTTTCAGTTCAGAGCTAGCCTCAACTAGCTCTGCTTTGACTCAGCTTACTTAACAGTATTATACCCCTCTGTTCATAATAAAGAGCTGTTTTGTGCAAAGCAGCTCATTATTATGAATGTAAGGGCATGTTTGGACTAGTAAAGCAAATCATAAAAATTGCTGCCCATGTCACGTTTTTCCTTTGTCAATAAAAGATTTTCCTCAAGGTCAGAAACAATTATTGACCAGAGAAAAATCTCAAGTTCTGTTTGGAAATTTTTACCTGGTGACTCTGGAAGTAAGGATGTGAAGTTTTCAAACAAAAAGTATGTGTGGTGAACATTATCTGCAAGGTCTTTGGTGTTAAGGAAATCACGACATCTGCCAATCTTTCAAATTCCAAAGGGTAAAGAATGAGGTCTGTTAGGCTGTCATCGAACATGACAGGCTTAATGTAAAGTTTATAACAGAAAAAGGGCAATCTTATTGTGGTTTATTCAGTTTTATGTTGCTTGTTCAGTAGAAAAGCTCATTTTTTTATCTAATTTATAGCATTTGAAATACCAAACAGATTTTTTACATATCTCCTGAGCTCTCAGCTCTTCTTGGCTACCCCTTAGTCATTCCTTTAGGGAGCAGTCTTAAATCCTTCCAATTTAGCATCTATGTGAGACCAGACAATTGTTTTACTTGAGCATATCCTTCAGTTGTTATAGAGCTATTTCTAAACTCCAAACATTTTAGTTTAATTACTGCTTAGAATATTTGCTATATTTTTATCTAGGTTGCCTCTCACTTGAGCCCATTGGGCTGAAGAAAGAATTACTCCCCATGCTGTTCTGTAGCCTTTCTTGTTCAGATCTGTAATTGGCCCTGTGTTTTTGACTTTTTGCTAATAAGCAGCTTACTTGCTCTCCCACTAGACTCAACCCACCACTTTTGTTTCATGAATTTTACAAAGGATTTTAATAGATGCTTTAGGCTATGCAAAATGTTATATGAAGGAAAGCATTAATGCTCTAGCCTTGACACAAAGGATGTGTGAATGGCTGCTTATCATTACCGTCAGGTATCAGAATTTTCATTAGGAGTTCTGGAGGACAAAAGGGGGAAAAGTGTAGCTATATGAAAGAATATTAACCTATACTGTGCAACCAACCACAATTGCTTAGCATTTTACATTAACTCTCTTCAGACACTGGCTCTCATTATTTTCACACATACATAATAACTGCTTATTATAGCGGTACAGTTCACACTGATATATTGTAGATAAGGTTGTGTCAGCACTTCCATTATAAACCCTATTTTCAGAGGTTTAAAAGGCAGCTGTAAAAATTTACTCCAGACAGAAGATTGGTTTTCCAGGTTTCTGCCTCGAGCAATTTTTTTTTTTAAACCAATTAAAAACAATTGGCTGTTTTTTAAGCTACAGAAGTAAACAAAACAAATTAAGAGGTTTAAAGCATTTTTGCACTTCTGTAACTCACAAACCTTTATTAAAAAAGAGAGAAAGAAATTTAGATAGCAATCTGTTAATGTTATACTCACCAGTGCTGTTCTGCAAATTAAATATACACTGGGCATTGCAAGAGAGGAGTAAATCAGGATACTAAAGCTTAAAATTGACTTCTGAGCACAGTAGATGATTCTTAACAAAAGAAATATTTTTAGCTCTAGAATATAAGCCTGGTTCTTGCTGTCACCAAAGAAAGATCTGATTTTTCTGAAGTGCTCACTCCTCCAAGGACTGAAAAGAACTGTTTCCTCTTAGGGTTCTCCTTGGGCTCTTTGGGAAGCCAAGGTGTGATTTGGCTGTCCTGTCCGTGGCAGCAGCAGTCCTGTTCACTGTAGTGTTGGAGTCTCTCCTCAGAGCTTTCCGCTCCTGTGGGGAGATAATGATCAGGAAGTGGTGGAAGTGAAGAGAACTTCTGGAGCTGGGGTGAGAGCCGTCCCGTTCCTGTGTGTGACCGAGCCTGCCCTGCACCTCCACAGACCAGTGGAGGTCAGCTCCCTTCCCGCTTTGCGTTCCACGGGTGCCTGTGGAGGCAGCCCTGCTGGTGAGCTGCTCGGTGGGGAGAGGCCCACTCCTCAGCCCCCAGGTGATCTGTGCTCCAGTCACTGTGTGACACGCTGGTGGGACACACTTGGCACAGAGTCGTGAGTACCTGCAGCCCCTCATCCTGCCACAAATTCCCTGGAAGTGCTTGAGCGGAGAAGGGACGTGCCTCCAGTTGAGTTTGAGGACTTGTCCTACAGCAGATGTGATACCTCCTCACCTCACATCTGGAAGGTGAAGGCGTGGCTGTCATTTGCAGTGCTCTTTCCTTTAGACAGTCCTGTGAATATTGTCCAGGTGCCAGCATGGCGGATGGAGCAGCACGGCTGGATTTTCCTCTCTAGCTGTACCTGGCACTGAGAACGAAAAATAACAACACACCCATGGTTATGGAGGTTACTTGGGAGGTACCCAAATTATTCAGCTTGCTGTCCCAACATTTCAGCCCATCTGTTCAAACAGGGATTTATCCACTACTGTGAATTGTGCCTTAGTATCTACTGGGTAATATTATGCGTTAATTTCTGCAAATAGATTTAGGTATGACATTTCTGACAGTTGTTCAGCTGAAATGGATTAATAATGCATTTTTATGATCTTCTTTTCACTTAAAAATATACTACAGTGCAGTGCATTGAGCTAGACTCTAGTTTTAAAAGAAATATTTTAAATATATTTAAATAAAGTTGGCTCATTTGGGATAGATATGGGCAAAAGAAAAACAACACCTTATGCATGTTCTTGAACCCTTGTCACTTATTTGGAGGTATTTCCTGTCTTTCCCCTTAAACGATTTCACAAGGAAATGTCATGCCAGAAATGTGGCTGGGAAATGCCAGTACTCTATCTTTAATGATAAGAACAAAGGACCAAATCCTGAAGTTTTTCCTAGGTATTGTGTCTGTTTGCAATATGGCAAGGTCCCCGTCATAGAACTGAGTAACGTGTCTGGAACTTGGGAAGAAGTATAAAGGCACCTGGAACAAGAGCAGGATTTGGAAATTAAAGCCTATCAGTTGTGTTTTGAGGTGGTGGCATTTTGTCTCTCCAGAGAGAATCTGAATGATTCAGCTCCTGGTTCCAGAGAGAAAACCATGGCTGTCTGCCTTTCTGAATAGCGAGCTTAGATGAGTGTGGAGTATCCATACTCTTGATGAGGTGTGGAGTAGTCATAATCTCATCAGTCTGCCTTGTGAGGCAATAGCTACACAAGCATGAAATGTAATAAGAAAGAAAACACAGAAAAGAAATGTGAAAAGGTAGCAAAGTTCATGGATCATAATGTAGTTTCTATCTAAACAAAAATTCAAGTTTAATTGTAAAATTGAAGTGGCCCTGTTTATGGAGGAGCTAATAGTATCTCTGTAAAGCTCATTGGGTATAAGCCATCTTATGTTTTAGATTTTACAAAAAAGAAGCAATTTGTGTTTGCAATCTTATAGAAGAATCGCAAATTAAAAATTGATACAAAGGATCAGGTGGGTTTCATCTGGGCAAAACAATTCATGTTGTTTTCCAGTTCTCTGATCTTTCTTGAAAAAGCTGTTTGGTTTGTGCTTATTCAGCAGCTAATGAAGATAGGATATATCTACTTTGTTTTTTGGGGCAATGCACCCAAGTGTGCTGAAACTGCAAGAACCCAAAGAATGAATATACAATCAGGGAAGATGGAAATGGGAAGAACAGTGTTTAATATAGTCTGGATACTTTCCATTTTATGTATGCTAAGATATAGGTTACCCACAGTATTTAGTGTTAATGATGCATCACCACATTTTCTCCATTACATGGAAATGTTTCCATGAGATTTGTATACAAGGAGATTAAAATATAATGGCTGAGCTTAAATGACACATTGCAATTATCTTGAAACAAATAACTAAAAAATATCATCGAAGAGTTTGACCCTTTCTACAGAGAAGTTTAGATTTTAATCATAGACAAGGAACAGCTGAGTGCAAATTTTGTCCAGCTTTCTGTATATGCTTTGATCATAGGACAGTCTCCTAGTCAAGTGCTCTTCCCTTCAGTTCTCCGTAAGCCTACGGAGCAGCATTACAGATAGGTGTTTGTCTTTGCGATCTGGAGAGGGTAAAAGCAGTCTTTGGGTCAGCCTAGTTGACTGAGATAACTACAGGCAGAGCAGAGATGATTTACCCTGGTGAGCCATGGTTGGAATGGAGCTGTAGGGTTTGTCCCTTGGGAGGTGTAAGAGCAATGGAACAAGCTCAAGCAAACTATGTCCCTCAAAAGTGAAGACACAGCCAAGAGTGTGAATTTATTTCTGATCCTAAATAATGTAAGTTTTGGTGTGGTTTCATTTGGGTTTTTTGGGTTTTTTTCTGCTTAGTTCTAGTTTATCCTCTAAAAGTAGGAGAAACGTGTTAACTGTGGAATATGAAACACAAGGCAGGTTCTATAAAGTGTTGGTATAATGCACACCACTTTGAATAATTGTAAACTATTCACAGAATTGCATGGTCTGTAACCTTTTGAGAGCAGAACTAAAGAAGCATTGAAAGAGCAGGGTGTTGAGTACATTTAAAATATGTGAAGAAAACTGTATAAACTCCCCAACACCTTTGACTAAAGGTAGATATCAATAACTAAAATGCCTCCAAACACAGAAGCACAATTCAAAAAAATAATGTCACTAACTTAGAGACCAGTGAAATTTTTTTTTCTCCACTTATAAATTAGCAACATTTTCTGTAAAACACTTTGACAGCATTGTCTACAAAAGACAAACCGGGCTGAAAGCAGAGTTGGAGACAAGAACAAAACTTTCCTAGTTGGCTGCAACATTGTTTAACTTGAGCAAGGGGGATCCACCTTAAGAAAGGTCCAAGGAGCGAGATGGAAACCAAATACAGTCAAAGGAAGTTGGGGATGTGGGTGTCAGGTTGTCAGTAATCTGACAGCTGTGGTAACTACCCTCTAATCCAGCAGCTCCAGCCACGCTCTCGGCTGACACCGCCAGGACTGACTGACAGCTGAAGAGCGGGCACTTTTTACAGGCAGAAGTGACATCCAGTCTATTAAGGCTGACAAGCACAAAGCAGAGATTTGCCCTGAATGGTTTGGTACTGAAGCCTAGTAAAGGGGTTATTTGAAAGGTCTTGGAGAAAGTGTCAGACTCGAGCTCAGATGATAACAATATTGTAATGATAGCACTGGACAATGAAGTGCTATGATTGCCCATACAGGCCAGGAAGATTGCATGTGGATATTGAGCTCCAGAAGCCAGTTTACAGCAGCAGACTCTCAAAGCAAACTTCCAACATCTGTAAACACACTCCATATCAAAAACTTAATTTTTTTTTTCAGTGAATAATAATCTACTTGTCCTTTATTACTTTTGCTCTAGTCTCTAAAGAAAAAACTAGCAGAAGGACAATTACTGCCCACCCCGTAAAAGCTAGAAATAATGAAAGTGTCACACTCAGCATCTTGCAGGTTGAATCAAGAACGTTCTCAATATTGAAAAACTACGTTAATTATTGAAATAGCTGTATCCTAGTCCAAATGTAAGTAATGGAGAAATCTGGGAGTGACACTGTATTGTAAATTCATACATAGATGTGCTCAACAAAAAGGGGCTAATAAGTGAATATAAAAAGGTATAGCATTGTGTAGTAGTTAAGCAGCTGACTGGTATTGTGAGGCTCCAGGTGTTACAAATGTGACCCTTGATTATAGCACTGAATCTGCTATGAACTAGGACTTTTTAATATTTCTTTTAATGTTCCTGAGATGTTCCTTTTTCAGCAAAGCTCTTAAAATTTTCTTCTGCTTTATTTTTCTTGGTTTTCATATAAAATATGACATTTAATCAAATGATTAAGTGAATTTTTTATTTTTTGTTTATACTGAAACTGAAATCTGTGGGCAGCTGCCTCTTCGTTCCCACTTTCCCTAGTACTATCCTTCAGATCCCTGGTCTGGCATCCACACTTACTGGGTGCTAGAAACCACATATTAGCTGGCTTTTCAAGTAGAAAAAAATACTATGCAACAGTTTAAGCCACCCTGTACCATCTAGTAATTCTTCACAAACCTATATAATTGTCTTCCCTATATCAAAGTGATCCTGCAGTTAGGTTTCATTTGTGGTTTAGGGTTTGTTTGGTTTGGTTTTTGTTTGTTTTAGTTTTAGGTCTTTTCCCCACCCTATTTTCTTCCAGATACTTTCAGGAAATCACCCCTTCTTTCCATTAGATTACTTTATGTAGCTCCAGTCTATGAACTGAAGTTAGCCTAAAAGAGCTAAGACTCAATTTTATGTCTCTTCTGCATGCTGACTGCATTTTCTGGGGAACAGATGTTTATAAGCAAAATTATCAGATCAGGTTTAACGTCTCAGATTCTAATTGCCAAGGAAAAAGAATGGGCAAATAACAGTCACTGACTGAAGTATGAAGAGTTTACAGGGAAAAAAGCCTGCAGTTTTTTCAGTTTCAAGAGTTTACAGTGCTAAAACCTGCACATGGTTTGATTACCAGTAGGTGAATAGTCAAGGCTGGAGTAACTTTCATCCATTGCTACTCATTGTCCAATTATTGCCTTTAAACATAATTTTTTTTAAGATTAAATACCAGGGGTGGTATTTAATCTTCATCAACCCTTCTGTTTGAAGACAGAAGCATGACTGCAGGCTCTGCCCCAGGTGTGTGGAAGGGCTTGCACCTGTAAGTGGCTGTAGGAGTGTGCACTTCTTTCAGCTGAGAATCCAAGGCAGAATAAATGTGTGGCCAGTCCTGCCCAGCCGAGGGGGCAGTGGACCTCACGGGTGGATGTGTTGTGTGGGCTGGCTTAATAAGATCTGTGGATTCTGGAGGAGTTTTTGGATGTCATTGTGAACTGACAGCACTGTGACCTCTTTGTTGAAGTCCTTTGTGCTGCCATGAAATGTAAAAAAAGTTCTGCTCTGACCTCTACAAATAATTGTTTGCATTCCTCCATGTGTTTTGGATTTCTTGAACATTTACGTGACATAGGTTGCAATGTTTTGAGCTGCTGAGACCAATGAGAAGAACTAAATGTGTGAGTGAAAGTATTCTGTGCGAAGGTCAAACCTCACCGTTTTCAAAAGCAGTCAATGGGAAGTAAGTGAAAATTATATGAATATATTAAATGTAGTTAATAATCCTGTAAAATATACAGCATACTTCCCCATTTATTCCATTATATATATATGTTCATGCTTATGTGTAGATATATGCTGTGTTTTTCAGTGGGATGGTTTGGTTAATTTGGGGTGGGAGTGAGTTACTGTTTTTGTGTATGTGTTTGGTTTTTTAATTTTTTAAAAAAATTTGTAGGCTAGGATTTGTTGTTATTTCCTTGCTGCTCAGTGTTTTATTTCAACAACTATTTAATGTGACTTTTTTAGCACACTAGATTTTACTTAGGGCAAACAAACCTGCTTACGGATCTTTATGTTTCTAGAAGCATAACACAAATACATAACTTTTGGCAAGAGTTCAGTAGAAAGAATTACCTGAAACTCGGTGCCAATGTATTCCTGTATTTGCTGTTCTAAACTAAAAACCTGATCACTAACTCTGTTGTAGCCATCTGTCATTTACAAAATGACACATCCAATTTAAAACCACTAGGAAACAAAATGTTTAATCAGAATTTTAGGAATACTTGCTAACCATGAATCTTGAAGACCTAACTACTTAGCTATTACTGTGCAATTTATCTGACAAGGGGTGTCATCTATTGCAGACGATGTACAAGTGCAAGTCAGCATCACCTTGAGCAGGTTACTTTATTTGTCCTTTGCCCCAGTTTTCCAGTCTGTGGAATGGGAAATAGGGATTTTCCCTTTTTATAGGAAAGGGATTGACAGGACAAAGTTCAAGTGCGTTTCTTACATAGCAGCCTTGCACAAAGTTTTTATTATGTGTGTCTGCCAAAGGTATTAGAAAATACTGTTGATTTTGGATATTAGTGTGAAGCTTTATGGTGGAATTATGTGACTGGGGGATTTGATAGGACAGGGAGCCTGTCTTAGTTGTGTGTTTCTAGAACATAACTAAAAGATATGAACACAGCATACTGAAATGCAAAGTCTAATGACGCGAAAATTTGCACAGAAGTTTTCTAGAGGCTGACCTCCTGGGTCATCAAACTCCCTCCCTTGTATATTAAATTTTGTTAGACCTTTTTTTACTTGTGTTATGCTTCATTTCTACTACTTTGTAATACTAGCACCATAGGTTCCTAAGTTATAGAGTTACCCTGCATAAATATACAAAGCAAAAAAAACCCAACCCTGTTCTGAGGAGCTCAGCTTTAGCAGATGAGACAGATGTGAAACGATTCACCCAGGATCACCCCAGAAACAGGAGGTCAGTCACAAGGAATTCCAGGAAGACTCAGGGTATTAGACTGCCCTGGCTCCTCAGGCCCCTCCTTGGAGTGATGTTCTCCTTCAGGCATTGTCCTGTTTATCTTCTTTCACGTCTCCAAATAGAAATTTAAAGATGTTGCAGAAATAAAATTTTAAATATAAGTTATATTGGGAAATATAAATGCCCAATGATAAAAACAGAAGCAGTATTTCCTGGGTGTGTTTCAGAAGATGGAGCTCTGACAATGATGTAAGCTCTTTAAACCAGTCACAGAGCCAAGAGAAATGTAAATCTTTATTAGCTTCTGTGCTTTATTATACTTTATTATATGCCATTAACAGTTATTTTTAAAATATGGTAAGTGGATTCATTTTCCATACAGTAGTTGTGAAAGCATTGCAGATGTAAAGGATAAAAAAATACAGAGAATGACCTCTGAAGACGTGAAAAGAGAAAAATTGGATAATAAATCTTCAATCAGTCTGAGGTATTTTGTAAATCAGACAACTTTTATTTGGATATACTATTGTTTAACAGCCGGTTTAAATTGGGACCAGCATCCTGATTCTGGACAACATGGCTTTTATTGGAAGTCCCTGCCACTTTTAAACATCTTTAATACATTTTAAAAATAGAACTGTAAAAACCAGTAACCAGACTTCAAAGGGAAGACATGTTGTGCCAGAATTAGGAAGCTGGTGCCGATTTTCACTGGTTGTAAAGCCCTGGGAGCGCCCCGCGGTCTGTCCCGTGGTGACAAACACCAGGAGCACGGGCGGCTGCCGGGGACACGCCGAGGGGCAGGGATGAGGGAGGGTGCCACCCTGGTCACCAGCGTGGGACTCGCTCCTGTCCCCAGCCTCAGCTGTGCCACGGAGCGTGGCCTGGCCTTCAGGAGGGGATCATGGGGCACAGGAAAGCAGCTTGGTAATGGCCAGCTGGAATGGCCGGGGTCTTCTGGCTACTTTTTGTGGCACTTAACAGCAAACAGGGGAAACCAAGGGATACCTGTACATAGTGCCCTGTGTGGGGGCTGTCCCATCAGATCGTGCTCATTTTACACCAATCATTTAAAAAAAGATTTCTAAGATGGTTGCATACTGCTCATGGTAGTGATATAACAACTTCCTATATAATGGTGTTGGGAGAAACAGCCCAGAGGGGAAAAAGAAAACACGTTGATTTTAAATTTTTTTTCATGTTTCTACTTACTAAGTGACACTTTTAATATACTAAGGTGAAGGGAGAGGCTCTGCTAGGTTAAACTGGATGTGCTCAACTGAGGCTTCACCAGCCTGAGCCAAAGACTGCCCTGGAGCTGCAGTTGGTGACATTTAGTTGGTGTTTGTGGAGGATTAGACCTGGATGTTTCTCAGATGAGTACTGGCAGAGTGCTGGGTGCTTCAGCCACCCTCTTTCACTTACAAGCCCTGCTTGACTCACAAGCAGGTCCCATTAAAGGACCATTATTAATCAGTATCTTTGTTTAGGAGCTGCTGCTATCCCTCCCCCCAAGAAAAGCACCACAGCAGAGTGTGTTCCTTCCTCTGTAGCTCTCTGCAGTGAGTATTTCAGAACTCCTGCAGTGCTATCCTGTAGGAAGGTATTGTCACAACATAGCTCCAGAAATCAGTCTGAGAGGAGTAGGCTATGAGGACTGGGTTATTGCCATCTTCAAATAGGCAAAGATGTGAAAGGGATCTCTCCAGTGACATATCTGCAGAGAATGTTCACCTGGGAATAGGCTAATTGAACACTTGATGCCACTGCAAACCTACCTATGCATAACTAAAATGAGCACATATTTGACAACTGCACTGCATTTTAAAAGAAATTTTAAAATGCAATTATTATAGAGCCCCAGGGCTTGATGTATATCTGCTTAACACAGGAGATTTTATTTATGAAAGACAGGTTCTGAATCAATATTTTGGAAAATTAGGGTCTAAGTATGTGTTTCACTAAAAATTTAGGGCAAAATCTTCTGGCAGAACATGGATTCAAGATCATGTTAGGATTTTCTTTGGCTGTAGCTTCAGCATAAGATCTTTCTGATTTTACTGTTAAGGAAAAAATAAAGCTTTTGTTATGTATTAGAATGTTATTTTTAAGTCCGTAGGTGTTTGGCATCCTTTGCAGAAAAAAAAAATTGTGGATAAGTGATTCCTGATCTAACTGAGCTATTTGACATTTACACATAACCATCATTATGTTTCAGATCCTCTTACAAAACTTAAATAAGGTGTCTGAATAGCCTACAGAGGGCTCTTAGAGGTCTCTTTTTCTTCAGTTGCCATGTCTAAAGGAAGTCAGGATTGGTTACAGCTGAAGTTCTTCTAATATTTATTTCCCAGCAGTGCTGTATTTGTCTAAGGTTGCTCCCTCTTAACAGTTTTAGAGTTTAGTTAACTCTGATGCTGCTACTGTAATTCTGGAGAGCAGGTTACCAACAGTGCCCAAGCGAGCTGCTCTCCCCCAGATACACTGTGTGATGTTCTCTGCAAGGAAAGAGGACCCAAATTTCCCCACACGAGGGTATTTTGTTACTGGTGGTGCTGCCCACACACACAGCCCTGTCCCTTGCTGGCTCCCCAGCTCACAGCCTGTTAGAGCTGAGTGCTGCTGCCACACACAGTCTGCCTGAATCCTGGCAGGGGCTGCAAACCCTTGGAAGGGATTGCTGACTGCACACAGCTAAGCAGAGTTTTGGGGAGGTGGGTGAACCTCACCAGGTTCCCTCCTGGTTTTCCTCCTCCCACACTGAATTACTCAGGTGTTCCCTACATGGAGCTACTCTAGGAGGTAGTGTGGGACCTCAGCAATTGCTGTCTGCCTGCTGAGCAGCTTTTCCTGCCTGCATTGTGATGAAGACCTTGGTGCCCTCAAACAGGACATCCAGTGGGGAACAAAGCACCATTGCTAGGTTTCCACATTCAAGAGCAGGGGCACATTGTGCAGGGCACTGGCTAAGCTGGTGGCTGTGTGTCAGGGAGGAAAGGTCTCAGTTGCCAGTGTAGGAGTGAGGTACTGGCTGTGCAGACCCTCCCTGAGAGCTGAGGCAAGGTAGTCAAACTGCTTTGTGGGGGGCTGGCTGCCATCCTGGACAGAAAAAGCTTATTGTTTAGCTAGGATGTGTATAAAGAATAATAAAAATAATGAGAAAGGGCAGATAGGGAACTGTGTGTGATAGTTTTGAATTTCTCTGGTTTTGAGTAACAAACAGGTTTTTTTCATCACATGCTCCCTTACAACCCCACTTTATCTAGCTATTGGATTTCTTGTAGGCATCACAGCATGAGCACAGAATCAGAAACATAGCGAGGACCTCAAGAGAGTGCCTAATCTGACCTTTTGCATGGAGACTAAATCAAGATGCTTGATTGCCTGGCTTGCCCTGCACAGTGGTACCAGTGCGTAGCTAGCAGCCTCTGGACTGCCCTCCACACCTGTGGAGATGCAGGTTAACACTCTCTATTGGTTACAAGCAAAGAGTAAAGGGCAGCGGGCTGAACAAGGCGCTTGGGAAGGTCTCTGGGGTTGATGTTTTCACTGGCATCTATTAATAAGTTGGGGCTAAAACCTCTAGTTTGAGGAAGAAGCCAGCAGAGAATTTTACAGCTGTAGACAAATATCTAAAAGGATTTGGTTCATTAAGCATTAGCAAGAAATCACACAGGAATGCCTGAATATATTTTAAAAACAAATAAAGTGTAAGTTAAATACACAGAAGGCTTTCCTCTCAGAGAGTAAATAAAAAATTTCTCATATTTTCTAAAGGTCTTCAAGCAGGAGCTTTAACGGAGTTTAGAAAAAGTGCACCAATAAATGTGCACAACCTTTTCTTGCACAACCATTTAATTTCTGACAGGATTCATTGGCTTAAAAATTCAGGAGAGAAATTAATGTTTTCCTGAGATCTATGGGTCATCTCAACTCTTTTTCCTCAATGCCCCTGAGACTCTGCTACCCATATTTCTGTTTCATGAAGTGGTTATGTAACAAGTGATAGGTTTGAGATCATTCCAGCCAGTAAGCATTCAGAGTTGAAGTGGAACTGGGAATGATGGGTCTTGGTCTCCTCAGTTTGTTGCCTCTGCCTTTTCTTCTTATGACAGTCTGTACTATAAACTTATATTGTTACTGCATGGCAGAAATCTTACCCTCATTAAACTGAGGGAGGTGTCAAAACTCTCCTCTGATCATCATCAGAGGAAAATACCTGTTTGAGGAAGAAATGGAATATATGTATGAACTGTGCTTGTATTAGAACAACTAGAACATTGAAGTGGCTTGTTCTTGTATATATGTAGTATTGGATATCAGGATGCTTGTTGCCTGCTAGACTTAGAGGTAGCCCCTTGGAGCTGAAGTTCTAGATTGGTTCAACATCAGGCAAAATTGCAAATCAGCAAGTCTGTGTATGAGATAAATGCTTGGGCACATTTGATGAGTTTGGAGAAAATAAGCAAATAATGCTTAGCACACTCATTCACAGTGCTGTGCATTAAAAAAAAAAAAAGTGCAAACTTAGTTAATTGTAAAAACACCTGAAGAAAATAACAATAAAAATAAAAAAGTAGAATAAACCCACCTCCCTCAATAGAGTTAATGAAGTTCTGCAACTGCATTATAATATCTGCTTTAGAAAAAGAGCATCCCCTACATTTCTTTTACTTCATTTAAATTATATTTCTTTTATTCTCAGAATAAGAAAGCATTACAATTTTATCAATAAGTGCTACTTATTTATACATTTGATTTAATTATATATGAAGATAATCCTTCTGGCTTTAACATACAGTCTTACAGGTTGATACAATTTTGTCTGTGGAATAGAATATTGCCAGTATAAACTCAGTCAGAAGACTGAGTCTTGGAATGAGTATAAAAGATATGCTCCTTCTACAGACCAGCATATGAATAAATATGAATGATTTATCTCAGCATCTTGGTTTCTTTCTTTTATTAAGAGTTACAGCCCTCTATATTATACTTGCTTTGTTTCAGCAACATTTTCTGGAATGCTGCCTAGCGCTGTTTTTCTTACAGTAGATAGAAATTAAAAGAATATGAAGGTGCCAAAACTAAATAGTATTGATTATTCTCTTTCCAGCAATATAATCCTTCCAAACCCAAACTTTTAATTCCTAGCATCCTTAACCTGCTGGGCTAAGTAGTCTAAACAAATCTTCTCTTTTATCTGTCAAAAATGAGCTGGAAACTCCTAACAAACAGTTTCCTCTCATTAAACTGTGAGAAACTGCTAACTTAGGGAAACTTTGCTTTTCCATAGAAGAGATCCTGACTTGGAGGAGAAAGTATTTTCATTGCATTTGGGAGGCTCAGATATGATGAAGTCCCTTACGTGGCACGTGAAATTTTCACAAGAGAGTTAAACAAAGCAGAAGCAATATTAAGAACAGCCTTGTTATTCCTTTGTTGTGGTATTTATCCTCACACTTAACATTTTACATCCCTTCAGATGCTCATACCAGGGAGAAGACAACCTTTATCTAGGACAGTTTACCAATCCTTGTTGGTCTGGACTGTAGAGAAAAGACTTATCCTTATGCCCTTTGTTCTCTTATTTTCTCCTTTTTCTGTTTACATCAGAAACTTGCTGGGGTTGATGGTGATGTCTTGTTAGGCGGGCAAAGCATAACAAAACTGACCAAGAAAAAGGCACAAAAATGAAACCTGAAATAGAGTAATAACAGGACATAGTCTTTAATAGGAGTTACCCTATGGGAATAAATCAATGAGGAAAAAGAAAATGTAAATAAATGTATAAACCATGGAGTTTTGTTAATAGAGTATTTGAAACTATAGAGTGACATCCTCTTATCTTCTGCTTTGGTCTGCATTTTCTTATATGATTTTAGTTGGAAAAAAAATTGGGTTTTGCATTTGTTTTGGAGCCTGCTTGGTGAATTTCCTTGAAATCAGTGAGGTTTGTGTAGGTCAATAATCTCAGATAATTAGTTCTGGAGGTAAGCCAGCTAAAGGGAAGCTCATCTTCTTAAAGCAAGTGAGCAGTGCAGCATGACAAGGGAGGGAAAGGTCTGGTGATTTGTGCCCTAATGCTTGCTTCTGAGAATTGAATTTTGGATGTGTTGTGTGACAAAAGAATATGATCAGAACTTGGAATGCAAAGGACAAATGTATTGGGTCTTGCCACTACAGTGGGCTACTGACACTGTCTGTAAATTTGGACTGGCATGAATAAGTGTATGAGAGAAAAGTAGGGTACAAGTTTGAGAAAAATATAGGCAGTCTTTTGGTTTAGCTACATCCGAAATTTAGATACTTAACTGCATAATAGTAGAAATAAATAATTAAAAAAAAAAAAAAGGCAGCAATGCTTCATTTTCCAAGAGCTGGTGCAGCAGCAATAGCCTGTATGGAATGGCTCCCATGCTCCTTCTGCTTCTGATCTTGCCTGCAAGTTGTTCTTGCATAGGCAGGTAAAGATGAGTCAAATGTTCCTCCAGATTTTTCCCAGCAGAAATAGATTCTGATACATGCAACAAGCTGAAGAAAGAGTGGTTTTGCCTATATTAAGCATTGGCTTTCATTGCAAAACAGCATATACTTTTGCCAGTTACAGTGGCAAAACTGGTGGTGCCACAGATCAAAGGACACCATCTGCTCAGGGAAGAGGGGAGAAGGGGGGAGTAGCAGGACTGTGGTTGAAGGGAAAAAATATGAAGTCTTAGAGCCAAACCAAAAAATGCTTGCCTGAGTGAGGTCTTTAGGGAAATGCACACTGATGGGTGCTCACTCTAACACTTGGTTGTACGTCAAGACCAAGGTTTGTGCTACAGCTTTAATTTGCCCTGTGGTGGGTGTACATCATGAGTCTTTTTCTCACTAAAGCATCTGTGATTTTGAGTTTCTGAGTTTGTTTTTACTCTCTTTTCAGAATTACTGTACATCCTTAAATGCCATTAATTTTGGATTGAGTTGTACTTATTAAAATCTAAGCACCTCTCAGGAGACTCTAGGTAGATTGCTAGAAAGTGTTTCCAAAATAAAACTCCCTTTCTTTTTGAAAAGATTGACTGCTGAGAGAAGAATATGTGTGGTTTTTGTAACAGAAGTTCCACAGAAAGCCAGTTCACAAATGAAATTGTCATCAGATACAGTGGATCAAGAAATCATACATACAGCCTTCTACTGCTGAGCCAGGAAACATGCTGTTAGTGACAGACTTTAGTGGTAGGCCCATAGGACAGGTCTATCTTAAATTTGTTTACTTACTTTTTGTATGATGGGTGCATTTCAGCTGATGGAGGCTCAAAGTTTTTGATAATGTTAGTGGTGATATAACATCTGCTGTACCAATAATATTCTTTATATAATAAAGAGTTTTAAAATATGTTAATTAATATTTTGACAGAAAATACAGCATGGAGAGCTTCTGCCACCCAAGAACCCTTGTGGGACTCTGTTAGTTCCCATGCAAACCTAAAAATTAAGCTACAGCAGCGATGGGTTCTGGTAGGATAATGCAAGACTGCTTGCCTCAGTGGGCAGCCAAAGCAGCATTTAGTGCATCTCTGCTGTGGAGTTCAGAGTCTCTGCTGTATCAAAGTGCAGCTGATGTGCTGGACTTTAAGTCACTGTTTTCTTGTTGCAGAAGAGTGTACTCCATGTGCATGGCTATCTATTTGCTCTCACAGTTGTGGTTTTCTCACTTCCAGTCATTCTGTTTGCGGTAGCAATCACTTTACCCTGCTGGTGACCCTGGGATAATCACCTTTGTTAGTTAATTACTTCGGGGAGCCAACATGGGATTAGGTCATTTGTGAGTGATTAGTGGGTGTGGAAATGCAAGGAAGCTGCTGGCTTTGGCCGTGTGTGCAAATACACACGTGTGGGAGTGGGCAGTTTGTCCTTCTGTCCCTCTGCATCGCCTGCTGAAATGTTTGGCATCGCTGCAGCAAAAAGTGTTTGAGATCAGTGTGATGGGTCAGAACGGTGGTGATGATGGTTTCAAAAGAAGGAATCAGACTAAAATCACTAAAAATCTAGGTCAGCATCTCAAATGACCTTATGAATATCACTGCTGCTGTTCAGCAGCTTACAATATCTATTTAACCCAACCTGAGGTTTATTTAATTAGAGTGTTTCTTTTAATGGTTTGTAAGTACTAATGGATGTGAATTTTATAATTTTTCTCACATGTGGGTGCATACAGTGTGCACTTTGTGTTTGCCAATGCAGACCCATGTGCTATTTTTTACATTCTTGATTATAGTGTGGTTAATGTATCAGCAGTACTTCTGCTGCATTAGTAAACGATGTTTATTTCTGTATGATCAGCATCACTTTGGGTCTGAATACAAAAATATGCAAGTTTAAAATTCAATTTTTTTACCACTTGCTTTCCAAGTAATGTTTAATAGAAAGTCATCAATTAACCAGAGCAGTAGGCATGTTTAGGTTCAAATATGGGACATTTGATGTCATAAAAAGAGTTACAAATGCTCTTTGCATATAATTAGCCTTGTGCTCGGGCTCTAATATTTCAAACACTTGGATACATATTAAATCAACGGAAATATTCATCTATGAAATGTTAAGCAAATGCATAAATGTCTTTGCAGGATTGGGAAGTAATTAAGTGGAACGTTAAAAAATACCATTATGATCTTATTTAATCTAAAAGCGTGCAGTATTAATGCTTGCTGGTTTAGTTGGTTGTACAAGTACGACTTCCACAAACACTTGCGAATACAAAATGGATATTTGCAAGAAAAATACTCAGAGGCTGGTTTAATAGGTTTTACATTTTTGGCTTTCAGTATTAAAACATGCTGTTACCACATTAATTTCCATCTAAGTGAACAGTAGCAACATGCTGCTGTTTCAGTGTGTATAAGCTTGGTGGCAGATTTTTTCATCAGTGGCCAGGAACTATTTCCTTGTTATTACATTGAATTAAAAATGTATTAAAAATGAAGCGTCGCTGCTTGCTGGAGAGAGACAGTTTGTCGTGCTACCAGTGTTAAGATACTGTTATTTATTCTGAAGAGCTAGGAATGAAATTAAATTTAGCTCTGCAAAAGAGGTCTGGGGAAGATGGCCAAAGTTAGCCTGTCAATAGCAGCAGTGTATCCAGGAGAGCCGTGCTACTCCACTGATTGGGCTTGCAGGTTTTTCTCTCCTTTCTCATCTGCTCAGTTGTAATTTTTTTCACCTGTTTTAAATTTGTTAATAGCATCTACTCTCATTTTTACTATTGTATGATCTTTGGTTAAATAGTGCGATATAAATGCAATCTTGTATTTCAGATGGTAATGGTAAGATTTCTTTTAAATACTTATTAATTGGCTCCTTAAACGTCCACCTTGAGGATGCACCCACTTGAGTCTGGTAAGTGTAGTAGATCAGCCATTAAAATCACCTTTTCCTGAAAAGGTGCAGCTTTTTGAATTTTAGCAGTGGCCAAGCATTTGGTTTATGTCTTCTGTTTTGTTTTGTTTAAAAAAAATAGGTGGTGCTGTGTCTTGCTAATTTTGATTCAAAGGAATCTAGCTGAAGTCATGGCCTGATCATTGAAATGCCTATATATTATCAATGTGTACACAGTTCTTTTTCTACTATTAACTCCACATGTTAGAAATATGATATTGCATTTATACCGTTAAAAACAGGATCAAATAGTTTCTAAGGGTTCTGTATTCAAAATGGGCCAGCTGGTGATTGCAGATTTTACCACCCAATACCTACAACTGTCACTGCATGACACATTTGCACTTGTTCAAATGAATCATGCCTTTTTAGTTTAAAAAATGTGCCATTTGTGTCTGCATTCCTGCTACTAACAACATCATTAAAGTTTTTTTGCAAATCTTGTAATAAGGAAAAAACCTCAGTGTTCAAGATGCATTTCAGATATTCTGTGCTGTATTTTCCTGGAAAAAGCATCATTCCACCCAGAGCAGTGTAACTCTTCTGAGGAAGTTTTCCCCTAAATCACAGCAGTAAACACTCCTTTCCATCTCCCATTCCACCAGCACTATTCCATGAGAGCTGCTGGTAAGCCCAGGCTTATTAAGCACTGAGCAGAACTGAAATTTTTCTGAGACACTGCCCATTAGACAAACAGAACACCTTCCCTGAGAGACATCAGGGTCATGGCAGTAGATAAAATTCATTCTCTTACTCAACATTTTAATTTTCTTTTCAATAACAATCTGGTTTACTTCAATATTGTACCTAGCTAAAAAAAAAATTGTTTCTGATTTATTTCAAATAATCACTTTTATTTCGACTAGATTTAAAATAATACAAATTAAAAACAATTTCAAAGGTTCAATGTCTAAAAAATTACTCAAAATGTGAAAGTTTTTTGAAAGTATAATTAAGACTGAAATAGCTAAAATGAAAATTTTCAGCCAGCATGAATTTACTATATTTTCAAAATCTGAAAAAACGAAGATGCAAAGGAATGACTCTCCAGATGTCACTGGTACTCAAAAGATATATTTACCATTACTTAACACTGTAAGTACTGATTTGAGAATTCTCAGTATATTTAAAAGGTTGTAACCAAAACCCAAGTCCTACAACGATCTGAGAACCCATATTTCATATTTTGGTATTAAGTCCAGCTGGCACAAAGGGGAATGTATTCTGAATTGATCAATGGTTGTGTTGTTGACAAAACTGATTTTTCTATCAGAAGTTGACAGGTCATCAAACCAGATTTTTTTTGGTTAATAAAAAAATTTCTCTTTGATTAAATGTTGCCAAAAACATTTTCCATTCATCAAATGGACTTTTTTTTGGTTTTTTTTGTTAGAGTAAGAGAAATTAACAGCATTTTGAATGAGAAGCCCATTTAGGGAGTCAGTTATCAGTTCGCATCTTGTTCAATTTGGTTTTTGTTGGAGTTTATTTTAATGTTGAATAGAGAATAGTTTCAAAACCTCAATATTTTTCACAAAACACTGCTGGTTTTCAGCCCTCTTAAGGTTTGCAGGCTCTGAGTAAGTGCAAAAGGTATTCTCAAGCTTATAAGACAGGAGAGAATGTGTTTATTGATGCCCTTGAGGATCACATTGTGCAGCAAGGATTGGTGAAGTGAATAATCAAAAAATAGAAACATTTGAATGCATAGACTAAATTCTGTGTATGTGTCCTAAGACCTGCTTAAGGATTTGACTTGTAAGTATTGTAAACTAACTAATATTAAATGAAATTTAAACTTGATTGAGTCTCAGCATGGAGATGCCAACATTCAAATTGATTCATTAGCTGACTTGATTTCTCTGATAAAATTTACTAGCAGGCACAGTCAGAGGACTTATCCTGGATGATGTTCATGTCGTTAACAGGAACTGCCACTGGCAACATGCACAATGTCAGCCCACAAAAAAAAGAGAAAATAATAGAAAATTTAAAACACTGCAGCTATTTAAGAAAAAAAAAAAGAGGCAAATCTGACATGTTAATACATAGTTATTTTTGCTTTACTTATCACTTTACAACCAGAGTTGTAAGACAGCCAGAGGCGACACAATGGAAGTTTTTGTGGAGCAGGGCATGCTTGCTTCAAGGAGCCAGTGTGCCAATAGAGGCACACACCAAGTGAAGCTAACATACTGGGTGAATTATGTGTCCCATCACACCAATGGCTGCAGAGCAATAAAACCACCCTAAGTGTTCTAGTTACAATCAATTACATCATGCTTTAATCACATTTTAATGATGTATTAACCAAGATTTCAACAGCAATTAGTTTAATGGGTGTTTGCTTTTTTAAAACTATTTTAACTGTGGCTATATCCAGTAAGATTAAGAAAAAAATAAAGCATTGATTGTGACCTCCTTCTTCTGCAGCAATTTTGTGTGATGGGACTGAAGAGGGAGATTTTTCAGTTACTGAGTATTCATGACTGTTAAGTTAATAACGTGCTGTGCAATTATATACTGCTAAATTCTTCTCATCCACAACAATTCTGCAAAATCTAACACAATAAACTGGAAATAATTATTGCATCTCACATCCTTTAGGGAAGAAAGTAATACACTGGCTATTGCTATCTAGGCAAAGATTAAAAAAAACCAATCAGTGTAAAATTATTAGTCATGCTAATCTTTAATAGAAGGGTTTAGAAAACTTCTGTGGCTGCCTGTAATTCTCCCATTGATGCATATTTTCCATATAGAAAACTGACAAATGTCTCTGGAAATCCAGCTCCCTTTAAAGCACTCCTAAGGATATTAACAGATAAAGAAAAGAGATTTCACAGCAAAACCCACATAAAAACCAATATTAGGAACGATACCAAACTTAAAGAATGTTGTAAAATGAGCATGGAAAAATGTACAAAATGAATTCATGCCCATTTACATGCTTTCAGTCAGGCTACCAGATAACAAAGCCTCTGTCTTTGTGTTAACACTGCAGATTAGGTCAAGTTTTTACCCCTCTGAGCTCTTTTCCTGTAAATGACGGGTTTTGATGTGAAACAAGCAACATGTCAAAGCAAGTTGAAAGATGTAGGCATTTTATGCCATGTCACAATGACAGGCCGGTGAATATTTGGGCCATTAGGGGCTTATTAGTGAATAAATGACCAGATGGTTCAGTGATGCACAGAGATGGACAGAACTGGATGCTACTAATCAGCACTGTCTGTACTTGATGTCAAATCACATGACACAGTAACCCATGGATACCGAATAAAAGTTACCATTAGCAAGTCAATTTGATATCTGTGTGGTGTAAACAGACTTATAACTGCACTTCAGAGCTGCCTGTTGTTAAGAAGAAATAATGGTAGGGTATTTAAATAAACACGCTCTATCTTATCAAGTTATGATAAATATAAATAGAATTTCAATTCCCAGGACCTCTTTTTTATTTTGAAGAAACTGTGGAAGCATTTACATATTAGCCTATCTCCACAGACAAAAAGGCTGGGCTGGAAATGCTGTAAAAGAGAAGCAAGAGGCACATTCTTCAAACACCATGGTTAGCAAGTGATGCTTTGTTTGTGCATTTGTGACAGAAATGCAAACTTTGAGAACAGCACCCATTTTCTGGGGGGAGGTTGTTTGCATTTTTGTGCATTCATGCTTTGATTTTTTTTACTGATGTTGCTGCTGCCTTAGATTTTTACCATGTTTGTTTAAAATTTATTTTGACAAACCCTTGTAAGCAATTTCAAAAGCATTGCACCAGGGTTAGGAGCTTTGGGCATTTGGTAAAAGCCAGATCCTGAAGCAGGAGCTGATCTTGAGCCACAGTGCCAGTCTGAATGGAAGGGGTTGAGCTAAGGCTGGTGTTGGGGGAGGCTTCATTGCTGCACTAAATCTCCATGAGCTTAAACTAAAAGGAAGTTTTCCCCTGAATTTGGGGAATGTTTGAGGATTGTAGAGATTTGGGGTGTGTCCTCATCTCAAAGCCCATGACAAACACACCAGTAATGCACTTTTTTGGACGTAGAAATACTTGCACATCTGAGGGATACTTTACTTCTTTCTTACGGTTCTTGATAGCAAATGAGAAAAAATGTGACATTAGGACTGATATTTTTGATTATGTACTAATGTGGTTGAGAAGGTGTTTTGAAATGGTGACTAAAATTTCCTTAGTTATTTTCTGAAGTATCAGATGGAACTGTATGTGACCCCTTTTCTATGATATTCACATAGGAATTTTATGTAGTGGGTGAATAATGTGACAATATTTTGCGGCCTTAGTTATGTTTAATCGTGAGTTATCCTTGATCCTGATTTTCTCTCTTGCATGTCCTTCGGGAAAGAACATGGGAAGAATTTTATGGCAGGAGTGGTCATGAAACTTGCTGTTCTCATGATTAAATAAGGAATCAAGTGAGAATTAGGCAAATCCAATAAAAGAAGTACTTCAACATGAGCAGCCAGAAATTTGCTTGCATTTCTGAAAGTAAAAAATTACAAAAACTTGGATTAGCAAGAAATACAGCAGGATGGATTAAAATTGTGAAATATATTGCCTTTAAAAAAAATTCCTGTTGGAAGGCACAAAGATAACAAAATAGTATAAATAAATTACACAACATTGTCCTTCGGGAACATGATGCTCAGGTGCTCGTATTTCTATAGTAATTGTTGCAATACTGTACTAGGCAAATCCCTGGCATTTTTAATGCATCTGAGCCAGTGAAGACCTGAAGATGCCTTGAGTAAAAGTGAAAGGAAACAGGACACACAATTCCTTTGGTGGAATTCAAAGTTTGGTGGTGTTATGGAGGCTGAAAACCAAAATGGACTGGAGAAGTTTGTGGGGGAGCTCGGCAGCAGTTATTAAGAACAATGGGCTGGGATCATCCTCCAGCTCATGAAACTCCTACACAATTAATTTCTGGAGGCTGGGAAGGACAGCGATGCCAAGGGTGCTCTTAGGTCTTGCTGTTCTTCAGTTTTCTCAACTCACATAACTCAAACCAAGGTAAAGGTAAAATGCATCAAATAGCATATATTTGTAAAAATCAAAAACTTGAAAACATAGTTTACAAATGTTTACGAAAGGCAAAAGTTATGACAAAAACAAAGGAGAAAATTAAGTGTAGATTTGTTTAAACTAAGATCACACCTAATGGCTTATCCTGGTCTCTGTGAGATCTGGAACACTGACTCATGGACAGAGATGAAATTCTGTTCCATGTAATTTCCTATACAATATTTTGTTCAGTTGTGACTATTCCAAAGCAGCAGGTCTCTGAGCAGTTTGACAGGGGTGAAGATTGAATTCTAGCAACCTTCTGGCTGGTGAGAGGAGAAAGACTATCCAAAACACATCTCCCAGGGGTCCAACAGTAAAAACACAGCCAAAACCACAGAGACGTTGAAGACGTCCTCACAAAGAAGTAAGTTGAAAATTCAACTGTATATTTAGCAATCTCTAAGTAATAAATTTCCAAAGATTAGACAAATATTTTGGAGGGCAAATCTCATGGAACACTAACAGCTTTAAAGAAAGATTATAAAGAATGTATTGAGTAATTGTCTGTCTTGGTGGAGATGGAGAAAAATCTGCCTGCCTGCTTAATGCCCATTTCTGTTCCTATTGCAGTCAACTGGAGTTTTGACATTGCCTTTTGTGGGAAAAGCTTGACCCTGTATTTAGTGCATTACATTGAATAATTGCTACATACCTGCAAAATGACAATGAAAAAAAATGTTTTTGACCTGCTGCCTCTGGTGGCTTTGTAAGTTTGCTGAGGATGCAGCAGTTTCATATAAGCTGCTGCTTATTTACTAATTAATTTACCTGTGATTATATGAATAGCTCTTATGCAGTGGTTTCCTAGCAATTCAGTTCTGATATGCATCCTTTGTTTTCTGTGACAGGATGCGTGGGTGACTGGGTGTGCATGACCACAGGCTTCCCTGTCATCAAATGTGGGGATAATTTTCATCATTACCTGTTCTTTTAGCAAATTAATTTGAACAAGTCTCCTATTTGTCTTATACCTTCAGAGGTTTGGGATTTGAGTCAAACTCCTATCAGAAAAGCAAAGCAGATGATCATTACATCTCTATTCCATATTTGAGTTTGTTTTATGAAATGTATAAAGAAAGGGATTTAACACTTAAAGAAGCATGATGGCTTAATTCTACCTCTGCAGAGAGGGTATTGGTTAGTGTTACTAACTAGCAACCTCTTTCTTCTAACCAGTTCTAGTTCTAGTCATGAAATTATCTCAGCATCAAAATTCTGCAAGTGTGTGTTTGTTTTGTAAATGTGCACACGTGGATTAGGTAAACTACAGACAGGAAATTCTACTGGGTTTGTGTGGCAAGGTTTGGGTAGTGGTCGGGGCTACAGGAGTGGCTCCTGCGAGAAGCTGCTAGAACTTTCCCTGTGTCCAGTGAAGCCACTGCCAGCTGGCTCCAGGACAGACCCCCCTCTGGCCAAGGCTGAGCCCATCCGAGATGGCAGCAGCACCTCTGGGATTTGAGGCTGTAAAAGAAGTTATTACTCAGGAGCAACTTCAGCCAAAGAAGAGAGGAGTGAGAATATGTGAGAGGAGCAGCTCTGCAGGCACCCAGGTCAGCAAAGGAGAGGGAAGAGGGGCTCCAGGCAGAGATTCCCCTGCAGCCCCTGGAGGAACCCACCCTGGAGCAGCTGGATTCCTGAAGGAGACTGCAGGAAGCCCATGCTGGAGAAGGCTCCTGGCAGTACCTGTGGATCAGGGGAGAGAACAGCCAACACAGGAGCAGATTACTGACAAGACTTACTGACCTGGTGGGGGACCCATGCTGGAGCAGCCTGTTTCTGAAGGAGTAAGAAGTTTCAATATTAATTTTCACCTAGACTGGGGCATTTCACACCTGAAAATACCAATTTTACAGTAAAAGACCAATGAAATATATAAAAGAACTAAACAGGAAACAGAAAGTTCACTATTTTCGTTCTTATTCTCTTCTATTTCTCTGTCCTGTTCTTCAACCCCTCAATCTTGAATTAATTTTCTTCTCTGCTGACCAGGAATTATGAGGAAACGAGCCTGACTATGGAAAGTGTTCCCTTTTTGCCTTCTTCATGTGAACAGACAAACTGTGAGTGAAATACCTCCACAGCAAGAGTAAAGCTACCAGGAAATCTCTTCTTTTATGACTATGTGCAGGTGAGAACCCAAAGCACTAACAAAACAAAGTATTTTTCCATTATTTCCTATTCAGGTTGGAGACAAGTCCTTAGTTGTCAGCTGGTGAAAGAGAGGAGAGCTGGAGAGACCCTGCTCTCACAGGAGAACAAGAAGAGAGGGAATTTTTCTCCCTGTTAGCATCAGAGATGCTGTGGCAGTGCCCTTTCTGGGTTGAACACTCACCCTGAAGCAATGCATTAGGGCTTTGTGCAGACAGCTCAGAGCAGGGGAGCAAGAGGCTTACTCAGCTCTTGGTACCAACTTCCCATCCAAAGGAAAACTAACGGGCTGGTCAGTAAAGGCTGAAAAATTAGATGTAATGTGAGTGTTTACTTCAAGCACTGCAGTTCCTGAATATGGACTGAGCTGTAAAAAGCTCCTCTCTGTTCACTCAATTTTAATTTTTTTTTTCCACATGGGTCACAATGCTTTATGATTTTACAAGCACGCCACTTTCAGGAAGCATAATTAAAGAGCTTCAGGTACCTCAGTACTTCCTAGATGTATTAAACATATGAAAATAAATATTCAGATCATCCCGAAATGTTTAAACATCTCAGAATTTGTTCTAGGTTTGAAATATTCAATATTTGCAATTTGGGAATAGTATTGATTCCTACCTTTAAATAGCTCCATGGTTTCAAACAATTAACTATTTTGGAGAAATCTCAAAAAAAAGGTTAGACTTCATTTCTTATAGAAAACACTTATTTTATATCCAAAGAAATATCCCTTTGCATCAAGCCTTATGAAATTATAATATTGTTTTCACTAGTTATGACTTGGCACTAGGATATGAATAGTACCATGTTCAGAAACTAGCCTAAAATTCTGATTTACAATGAGCAAGGCATTTAGATGTTAGGATGGATGCCTGTTGTAATAAATATCTTTAACAGATGACCTATCAAGAAATACAATAAATCTAAAATAAAAAAGGCAGTCATACGTGTAGTGGTAACTCATCTTAAATATGTCCAACAGCAGATAATTTCAGCTTTTAAAAAATTGCTTTTGGTTTTCTTATCCAAACAGATGCTTTCACTAGTCTGAGTCACAAAGAGGTCAGGTTATTCGTTTTTCACAGTTGGAGATGTTGCATGGTTAGTACTGCTGGTAAGCTTTCTCAGACTGACTATAACACCTGTGTTTGCAGAAATCTAGACGTGGATTCTGCTGGCAATTTTTTTTTTATTGGGACAGATTGAGGGAGAGGAAAAACACCATCTCTCCCAGTGATGATGATGGTAACATGGAATACAACAGAAAATTCATTGAGTTTTGTTTTTGCTTGAGTTGCAAGGTATGGCTCATTTGCCTGAAGTGTCCATTTGTTGCTCCAAATGCATAAAACAAGTATGCTCATAATTCAGAGGAAGTGCAAAAATTATATTTATGCTGCAGCATTTTGGAAAGGCAAATCTACATACTGCATATTCCAGTACTCTGTTCAAAGCATCTAACTTTGTTCAGAGTCCTTTGCAGACCCCAGGCCCTGAGCAGGGAGCCAATCTTCCTGCACGGGTATGACATGGGGAAAAAACCTCAAAATGCTGCCAGTGCCGGGGTACTGCTGCGGAACAGAGTTGAGAGCCTTGACCATGATACTGGATTATTTTCTTCACTTCACTAAAATTATTGGAAAATAGCAGAGAAATGTTGTTGGGAATTAAAATCTGTCAAAAAGGAAAGCATGGTTTTGCTGTAGTGCTAATAAGACTCTTTTACTGTAATGACTTCTGTTTTGTCCTGCAGTCACTTGGACATGAGTGAGTTCTCACAAGTCTTTAAGTTTTTACTTTTTTTTTCCTTTTTCTTTTTTTTTTTTTTTAAGAATAACTAGGTGTTAGCAAAGTTATTTTAACAGTATGCTTACCTGGGGTATTTTGGGCAATATCTGTGGGCGGGCAGTGAAGTCAAATAGCGCCAAAGATTGTCTCTAAGGTATGAGAAAAAAATCTCTTCCTGTATCTTTTTTTTTTCCTTCCAAGAGAAAACATGGAATCATTTTTAAATTCAGAGGGATTTTGAGACTGAGCTGTAAAATCCTGGGGTATATGTGTGAAATAATCTACCAACTAAAAGCTATGGGCTGGTCAGCTGACCTACAACCCCTGCTACTGTGATACTCTCCAGTGTGCAGTAGTGTATGATTCATATGCACTTATATCTGACTGTGTTCATCTTCGAAATAATCACTTCATTCTAGATAAATGTATTCAGTGCTATGACTACTCCATCCATCATATTAGGTAGGGTTGTGCAGCTGAATGCAGCTCTATTCCAAATAATGATGGTCTCTAATATTTTCCTGAAAATGTGGGTAATTTATTATCATAGGCTAATTATGCCCAATACGGCTGCAGGCTGACATTTATTGCAAGAGGTGGGCTGAAGGGAGCCAGGAGGTATTGCATTGTCACCAGAGCAGTTTCTGGGAAGAAATTTAGCTGCTTGTCCAGCATTTCTGTCAGAGCTCTGGGAAGCATTTCCATTCCTGCAGTGTGCTGGATGAACTTGCTTCTCCCCTGTTTCAGACAGGATTGATAGTTACCCATTGATTCCCTTGGTTGGGAATCACAAAAGCGCCTTCTCTCCCCACATGTGCTCCTGGTAGGAGAAGCACAGCTGCTTTGTTTCAATGGCAGGCACACTCCTGCCTAAATCACCCTAAACAGTGACCTGATTTGCAGATCCCCACTCCTCTGGCCTTGGTTTCTTGTCCAAGTGGCAATGTTCAACCATTTCTCTTCCCCATCTCTGAATGCACAGACAGGGACACAACGTTGTAAACTCTTGGTTTATAGACATCTGCTTCTCATCTGTGAAAAATACAGCTTTCTATGCCTGCCCAGGAAAACTCAGCACCAGAAACTTTCTTCAGTATGTGATCTCCCAGGCAGAAAGAAGAAATGTCACCTGGTCTTTCTACTGTAATTTAACCCTTTCTTTGGGTTGTTTCTTTTTCCCATTGCTGCTTTTGCTTGTGAATTAATAGCTGAGGAAAACATTTTAATGGCTGTGCAATAAGTTTTTGCTCATCATGGGAATTTACTGCAGGATAACTCTGCTTAATTCAGATCAATGATAATTACTCATTGACTTCAGTGGGAATGAACACTGCCTCTATTTTTTATTATCTACGCATGAAATAGTTCAGTTTGCTGAATTCTTCTTTAGTCCCATGTTTTTGTTTACACTTCTCTTTTTGTGAGTGTCTTGCCACTATGACCAAAGTATCCCTAAGAATGTTATCAGAGCCTTCCCAAAATTGTTAAAATGGCTTTCAGGTCGCATCCGTAGCTGTTATTTTCTAGGTAGAATAACTCAACCCCCCCATGTCTTTTCTTACAACTGAGATTCTAGAGACCTGATATAACCTTTGTTGGCCAATGGTGCACCCTTTGCAAGGCAGTGCTGGTTTCTGGCAGCACAGTTCTGCAAACAGGCCTGGGTGAGCTCCACATGGGTTACAGCTATGAAAAATCTTCTGTATAAAATATATCACCTCCTGCTTATTGCTTTAGTCCCTTGCTAATGCCACTTGATGTTTGTCTCTGCTTGCTGCTGTGCACTTGGTTGATTTCAGGGATGTTTCTACAAAAACTCCCCAAAGTTATCAGCTGTGTTAGGGTGCTTCACTCAGGAATGAATTCAGCCATTTTACCACCAGGAAATTTATGCTGGGTAGTCTTGAGAAATAGGGAAAGCATATTAGTTCAAGTGCTTTGTGAAAATACTGCTCTTAGTGAAAGCAATCACTGTGGAGTACGCAATGACTCTGAGCTGTGACAAGATATTTGAGGCCAGTGAATAAAAAGATATCATTTTAGCCATTCATTTTGTCAAAAACAAAACAATAGAAAGCTCTTCCCTTTATTTTTGTCTATGTGGAGCCATTCAAAAGCAGCAATAGCATCAGCAGAGTGTACAACTGCTTTATTAGAGATGCTGTTCAGAGGGGCTTGATTTAGAAGTTCACCTAAGGTGAACAGTCAAGACAGTAGAGACCATCCTTTGATCTATCAGATTGGAGAGATACTCAGAAAGCTACACAATCAGTAACTTCTGTGCCAGTGATTAATTTGCTGAGACTTTAAATAACTGACAGTTCTGCCTAATTATCTTTGAAGACCAAAATAAGCTTGGGGTTTATAAGCAGGTTATATATGTTTTGGGGTGAATTAAGGGGAAATGTTCTTCTTGGTTTCATGATTTCTACTGGGAAACAAAAAGCAGTTTCACTTTTTAGCCCAATTAAGTGTGTTCTTATAATAATTAGAGTTTAGAGTTCATTGCTGTCATATGTGGGGTTTACTGGAGCGCCTGTGGTCCAGCACTTGTGTGAATGGTTCTCTCCAAGAAAGGCAGTGCCTTCACCTCTCCACCTCTGAAAAATGGTAAAAACCACACAACTCCCTAAAATCTTCTAAAGTCTTGGCAAGATGAAAGAGCTTTGTCCATGCTAAGTAAAAAGGAGAAGCAATTATCTGAATGAAGAAGAGTGTGTAAGTGAACAGCTTATGGGATGAACAGCTTAACAGGGATGAATCTTCCTGTTTATAACATATCATTGTCATATGTAGGAGCGAAGTTTAGCACTCAACCATTCATTTGAGGCAGGGTCACTTGATGTACTGTCAGCCAGTGGCATGCACACAAGACTGCTTGGGATGGCTTTGGTTTGCCTTGTTTCTGTAGGTAGTGTTCCTCCTAGATATGATTGAGGAAGCAAGTAATTTATTTTCAAAACACTGCATATCCAGCAGTTTTTAATTTTCCTTTTTCAGCCGCATCCGGCTTCATCAACCTACAATTTAAATTTCAGGGAAGCTCTGAAAGTCTGTGGAGGATGAATTGAAAGGTGCTGTGTGGCTGTGCCAGTGGTGGGCAGCTGTGCCACGTGTGTCCCCTTGGCCCTGAAGACACAGGCTCAGCTGGAGGTAGAGAGGGGAGGTTCCTGTAAGCCTGGAACTGCAGGAGGTGAGCAGGCACATGGGGGGCACTGCAGGTTGGGATGGAATGGGGTGTGCTGAGAGCTGGTTGCTGCCCTGTATTTACAGGCCATTTTTCTCACTGTATGGTTAATTTTTCAATTTTTGGTTTTCATTGAAATAAGCAATTGTAAATAATGAACTTAAAGTCCATCCAGAACTGTGAGAATCCTGATAAAAATGTGTAGTTTCCACATGATCTGAAGTACTGCACGCAGATTTATGTCAAATAAACAGATTTATATCAAACCATACTACACAGTAATCTTCAAACCTTCCTGTCTGTTTAGAAAAGTAATACATTTTGTTTCTCATTGTTTGTGTGGTACTCTAAACTGCAAAAGACAAGGGATATAGGAATATGTATGAGCTAATAGCAAACTTTAAGTACTGTATCAATAAAGACATTAAAGAGGTGATAGAAAATAAGAGACAGGGTCCTTTCTATCGATTGCCAGACCTGGGAATGTGTGGTAGCTGTGGGCACTGCTGTACTTCACCACAGCCACTGTCCTGTGCACCCTGCAGCAGCAGAGAGTGAGGAGATGTGGAGCTGTCAGTGCTGATCCTGAACAAAGTAGTGGCTGATTAATTAGAAAGCTATTATTTGCAGCCAGGATGCTATTGAAGCATAAGCTCCTAGATATCGTTACTAATAATAACCACTCCTTTATATTGCTGCAGAACCATTCCTTTAAACCACACCCTCCTGCTTGTTCCTGAGAGTTTGCAGTCTACTCCTAAGCTACAGAAGGAAGGGAAGGTAGGAAAAGCGTTCCAGGCTCAGGCTGTGTTTTGGGTTTTCCAGGCAAAGATTGAACTGTGGGGTCTTGCTCCCAAACCTTCCAAAGGCATTGCAGCCTGTCCAGCACCCTGGCAGGGCTCAGAGGTGCTCGGGATGTGACTCTGAAGGTGTAGGACAGTCCTGGAGGAAAGCTCACAGGAGCTAAGAGAAAAGCAGTGTTTTATCATTTTTTTGTCCCTGTTCCTTCTGCTACTACCCTTCTTGTCTTCTTGTTTCTGAAGTGTCGAGAAAAAAAACCCAAAAGATGCTTGGACTTAGATGGGCTGGGAAATTTATTATTTTCCTGTCCTTTGGTCCTCTATATTATTTAATGGGTGTAAGAAACACACCAGTAACCATTAGACTTGCTGCTCTTCTGTTAAATTTTATTTTATACTTTTTTGTCCAATTTTCTCAAGGTGGACTGTAAAACCTAATAATGCTTTCTTTTTCCATGTATCTGTTGAAACCACTGGAAATATAACCAATACCAGAATTTCTCTGTAAAGACACAGAATAAAAATGTTTGCTTGTAGTAATTCCTTACATTGGGTTGGCAGGAGGAAAACCTCTCATTTAGTGCCAAGTAGTTTCTTTTCTATGTCTGTGTTCAAATTTCAGGAATCTGGTGTTGCTCCTCCCTGTATGCTATTAAATAAAAGACCATTAAGGAAACCATCATTACTGCAGGTAAACTAAAAAATCATTAGAGTTACACCAACTCCAAATGTGATAAAAATTGAGTTAATGGCTCTTTAGGTGATATTGTTTACCAAGAATTATAATTTACTTGTGTTTTGTCAATTTAATTAATTGAGTAGTTAATTAAATATTGTCTATAGGAAGCTGCCATGCAAAAAAAAAAAATCGGTTTACTGCAATCCCCTCCCTTTTTAAAATGAATTTCATTGCCATCAAATAAAGAATGTGTTTGTGTTTGTTTCCTCTGTTTAAATTCTGCTTCCTCCTTGTGAAACTGTTAATATGGTAGAGCCCTGCTCTGAAATTGCCCACAAACTCTTAAAAACATAGCTAATTACAGATAGCCCAATTTAAACTTTACAGCATTCTTGATACATTCAGAATGTATGGAAGGTGGGTTATGCCAGGCAGCAAGCAGGAACACGTGGTACTTCTGCAGATCTGGAGATGAAGCAGGAAGGACTCCTTCTGCTGACAGAAAGTGAGGCTCTCTAAGTACAACTGGGAAGAACAAAAAATGGGGGTGTTAGTGAATTAAATTTTTGTAATAAATGCTGGTCTTGGTTATGGATATTCCTCTGCTATGGAGTGCAGTGCAGGGCTAAAGTGATCAAAAGAGAAGTGCTGTAAGCACATTGCACCATATTCCAACAGTATCAGCGAGTAACTTGCACCTACTGATGGTTTGCTTCCATATTACTTCAGGAAAGTTCTGGGGGTCATTCCTGGGAGTTCTGTGGAGCTGGGCACAGAGACTGGAGAAAAATGGAGCTGGGAAAGCAGCAAAACTGGGCCATGCTCTGGATGTCTAGCAGCCTTCAGCAGACCACTCAAGATGGATTTTTCTTTTTAATTCCACTCTATAAAAGAAATAACAATTATGTATCTTTACTGCTTGTAGGTGAAAAGACTTCTTTGTCAGGTATCACCACTAAAGGCTTTAGTGGTGCAGAGATGCTGTGCAAAGAGCGTGGCAGGAAGGTGCAGTGTCAAGGGGCAGGATCTGGCTGCCAGCTTAGAGCTCATTTCTGTCACAAGAACTCAGGATCACAGGAAACTGTTGCGTCTGAAGATCTGTAAGGACATTGCATTTATTCTGAGATCCTACTATTTGAAGTTGTTTTCTTAATTCCATCAACAACTTAAAATTGCTTAGCGTTTCAACTCAGGAAAAATGATGTAATGTATACAGTTCTTCCCAAGATTTGCCAAAACTGTAGTATGTGGGCCTGCCAAACTGGCCTGCAGCAGATGATGACAAGGAGAAGTGCAAGGCCTCTAAAGCTCTGCTGTCCATGGGTCCATGACAAAAGCTGTTGGCTGAGGATTGCTCCTGCAGAGAGCAAAGTGCTGCCTTCTCTTACTGCCCCCACCCACACACCCAATCCATTTTCCTCTGCTCTTCTGGGAAGGACAAAGATACTTCCTCCAGCCCCTAGAAGGCATCCCCAAGGATGAGAAGGAAGTCCTGAAACTGCTGAGCTCCTGTTCAATGTCCCAGCTGTCCTGCTCAGATCATCCTAAGATTCTGGAGGAGGACTGGGATGCACAAAAGCTGCCACTCAATGAGAAGTGCAAGGTGCTGCACTTGAAAAGGAGGATCAAGGCTGTGACAGCCTGGAGAGAAAGAAACCAGGGCACTGAATGACTACACTGTTTGCTTTTCCAGATAGAAACAATTTTGGAGAGACACATTTTGCACAGGAACCTCCTGATGTTTTCTCTTGACCTCTCAGAAGTTCTGCTTAGGAAATGAAATGTAAAACACCTTTATCTTGTTGTATGTCATTTCCTAAGTGACAGCTGATTACATTTTAGGAATGTTTTCTCATTTTCTGAATTAAATCAGTTTGGCATTCTGTAGCAGACAGTACTCATTAACCTTTTAAAGATTGCCAAACTAGTTTGAAGCATTCAATGGAGGAAAAAAAAGAAAAGGAAAAACCCCTCTGTTAAACATCTTTTTAATCAGATGCTTCTGAAGCAACAGGCAACAAAGACTAGGTATTCTTGCTGCAATGTATTAGATGTGACACTGGTTTACACTCTACTTGAGCAGATTTGAAGAGGGTACAAATATGAACCAAGCTTGTGACATATAGTAGGAATGTCATTTATCATCTTATCAAAGTTTGATGTTTAGAATGATACTGATTTTCATGATTAATGATTCCATATAACTCTTCTAGACTGTTGAGGAGAAGAAAATAAAAGCCCACTTTCTGGGGCTCACTGAGCACACACCAGGAGATAAGGAGTTGCAAGATCTCAAACCACTGGTGCTGATGAATTCATGAATATGTAAGTAGAACTAAATGAGAAACTTAACGTGATTCTGCAGGTTTTTTGCTTCCCTTACCTCCCCTAGCCCTCAAAATACATTATAGATAGTGACTGCATAATATTCAAGCCATGACTATTACTAAAAAGTACCTATTTGAGTTGGTGAATGAGGGGAATTTTTTTAAAATGCTGGTGCTATATGTATACTTAAAATGTTTGGGTGTCTGAGCAGCATCTCTGATATTTATCTTGTTAGTCGCTGCAATAACTGTTGGTCCCTAATTCCTCAGTCTGTAAAGACTTCATAATATCCCTGTTTTGGAAAGGCTCAGTAGTAAACTAAAGCTACACAAATTAATCTGTTACTTCATTGATATCTTACACAAGTACCCTGTAAGCAGACAAGGTCTGTAGCCAGGTCCCCTGATAATGTTGCTCTTCCATGCAGGGCATGTGTGTGCCATCACAAAATGGCATCTGCACATGTTTTGGTGGGCTCTTTGGCTAATTAGGTTTTAAAACAACCTGGTTAAATCCCTGGCACAGCCCTTCTCACAAGAGAGGAAACTGGCTTGGAAGCATTACTTTGGGGACCAATCAGTAGGGATCAGTTCCTGCAGTGTGGGGCTAGAATGTTCCCAAATCCAGACTTCTCACCCAGGGGGATTTCTCCAAAAGCCACTCTCTGGTAATTTTGCTACCTTATAATACAATGAAGGCAGCTATTAGACCATTTGGCTCACGAGGGGTGCAGTTCTTAGAGATGAGTGTGCTGGTGCCTTGGTGTCAGCCAGCTGGCCATGGCAAAGCCAGCCAAGGCAACTGGAGGCCAGCTGAGAGAAATCCCCTCTTCTCCACAGCTTCTGGCCAGATGAAATGCTGTCCTCAGTAGATCCATGGCAGGAGCTGTGCCATTGTAAGATACCTTCCTGGCTGTACCTCCCAGCCCATTTTTCCTCTTCTGAAGGTAAAAAAAAAAAAAAAGGGGCAAGTAAAACATAAAGATGTCAAAACTTGCTCCTCACATTCCCCCAAAACAGCTTGGAATAGACAAAAAAAAAAAGAATGTAAAGGATACCAGTATTCCATCCATCCAGTATTGCTGGAGTAAAGATGTGTCCTTTGGTTTTTTAGGAGGTTTCCATTTAAAGAGCAGCCATTACCACCAATACTTATTTAGAGGGTATGGTGAATTTTTTTTTTTGTGGTGCTAAAAGAGTCACACTACACCCTGAAATAGTAGGAACTCTTGTAATTAAAAGAGGTTTTATAGTTCCTTTAAATTGTGTCCTGGTGAAACAGTTGTGTGGAAAACCCTAAGACATGGAATTGCAAATTAAATCTTTATAGGAAATGTCCCTGCAAATAGAAGATGTATTTTAACTTGGAGTAAGCACAGTATAACCACAATCATATGGACTGAACATCAGCAAGGGAAGTATTGCTGGCACTGTGTGCTTTTCAACTCTGTTGTAGGTAACTTCTCACACCAGTAGTGAGTCATGCCTAATATGCATTGGATTTAGACCAAATTTACTGAAGGGAAATGTGCTGCACACACCCCACCCCCCACTGCCTTGTACCTGCATATTGAATGCCTGGCCACCACAGAGGAAAAGAGGTGAGGGCAGACTCCTTGAGGCTTGTTTTCCTGCCTGATGGCACAAATTTCACTGGGTTGATATGAAGGTCCAGTCAAGCAATGACTCTTCCTGAGCTTAGATGGAGTTTCTGGCCACCAGAACATGTCAGCTAACTAGCATTTAAACATCTGCGTAGCAAAGGCTGTATATGTATGAATTTAATGTGTTATTGAAATTATTTTAAACTGATAAAATTTAATTTTATATTTTTTTCAAGAATTTCTGATCTCTCAAGACAATTGTTGTTTAAAAAATACATATATATATATATGTATAAATACATACACACACTTATGTAACAGGAATATAACAGGTTAGAATTGTAACGGGAATATAACAGGTTAGAATTTTTCTCCCTATCTATTTACTTTGTTCGGAATGGAAAAAAAATTATTTATGTATGGTGTCCACACCTATAACAGGTTAGAATTGTAACGGGAATATAACAGGTTAGAATTTCTCTCCCTGTCTTAAAAACTACAAAGGAATGGAAAAAAAATTATTTATGTATGGTGTCCACCACAGTAAAACAACTAGCAATTTAGAGTATTTTGAGGCAGAGGAGCCCAAAATGGGGGAAAAACTGAAAAACTGCATCCAGCTTAGACACAGCCTGGCACAGCTCAGCCCACGCTGTCGGTGCCTGCTTGGACCCAGAAGTTTGCCTCCCCACACCTTCTCCAGGGACAGAGCTTGCCGAAAACTGCATCCAGCTTAGACACAGAGCCTGGCACAGCTCAGCCCACACTGTGGGTGCCTGCTTGGACCCAGAAGTTTACCTCCCCACACCTTCTCCAGGGACAGAGCTTGCCTAAATAAGCAGAAGGCACACACAGTTATTTATCTAGAGCATGGTTAAGAAAGCAATCCATCCTCTGATGTTGTTTTCTAATTTGTCCCATCCTGGGACTAATGTACAGCAACTGTACATACCAATTGTGCTATACTGGGCTGTCCTTCCCAGTCCCTCTGCACTGGGGCTCAGTGCACCTACAAGGAAGGTCTGGCTGTAGAACCATTGCTACAAGATGCTTTAAAGAAGATAGTGTTAATTTCTTAAATATGTTTCACCTTTCCACATGCATGAGGCTTCCGAACTGGCAGCCTTTGGATTTTGTTGGTTCTGGCTGCACACCTGCGCCTGTCTGTGCATTAAACCTTGACTGTAGGACTCTCGTCACAAATGAACTGTCAAATCATTACTACGTTTGATGCAGCATAATCTGTCTTGAAACTAGAATTGGTCCATCCAGGCTCAAATTTCACTTGCTACTGAGGCTAATATGCTGTTTTGAATATGCATTCATGGAGACTCGCATCCATTGGGATCCAGAGGGAGTACAAGCTAAGAGCAGATTTTCTGAATTAGCATGTCGAGAGGGAAGGGTCTTTCATTTAGACTGCTGCAGATGCCTCTCCCTCTTGTTCATTACAATTGCATTTCATCAGCTTTATGATGTCCACATGTCAATTGAGTGTGAGGATTTTGCACACAAAAGAGCCTCAGGGAAAACGACTTCACTAGCTAATCAGCTGATTATCATACCTCAAATGGGCTGCAGTGTGCTGCTCCAAATACTATATCAGCGAGAGTGGAATTGAAGATTAAGACAGCAAAAAGAAAGCTCTACAGCCCAGTTTAAAGAAATCAAACAGGAATTTGTCAGGGATAGAAAGAAGCAAATATAGCCAGGACAAGTGCTTTGAAAATATCCTGAGGCTGATTAAAAAAAATAACAAACGCCTTTCTTCAAAAGGTGTTGGAGGGTGAAAGGTTAATTAACTGTATTATCTGCCTGTTTATGCCCAGCTGTGTAAAGCTCAATAACACAAGCTCCCACCCTGGTTTTAACATTGCATCCAAGAACCAAGACCAGTTGCAAGAACAGCCTCTCCTAATAATTTAATTAGCCTCTGAACAAGCTGGATGCTCACAGCAAAGCAGACTTGTTCTCACAGCCTCCCTTTATGTGGATCTCTGTTCTTTTTGGATCTGCTCTCTGGATGGGGTTCTCAGAGACCAATTTCATTAAATGATCCAAACAGTAATGAAGAGGCTGCTACGGAGTCTCGCACAATAGCTCCTGGTTGCTCGTATGTATGGATTCCTCCAGCCCATGAATACAGATCTATAAGAAGCACCATTTAATGGTTAGTGTGGGCTTTTACTTTTTGTCTGAAATTTACCAAAGTTTTATCCCAGCTCCCTGGAGTCCTCCCCAAGTCTATCTAAAATGCAGTTAGAGCAGAGGCTGTCTTTTGCTTCACAGAGCGTCTGCCTTATGCTTTCATCAGAGTAGTCTAACTCACACAGATGCACTATTTAACAATGCCATCCCCTGCTTTCATCAGAAGGGGGAAGGTTGCAGAGCTGAGCCCTGAAGAATAAGGGGGGCAGGTCCCCTGTGATCGGCGAAAGCTGAACATCGGTGCCAGTTTCCATCTGTCATGATAGCCTATCTCCGAACCTTCAATCTGTCAAAAGCTTGCTGCCTGGCTGAAGGCTCCAGGAGATTTGGTGCACTAAACACATTTGACAACAGCATTATCACTGCAAGGAGCCCAGCAAAATGCCATCAATGTGTTAATTGTAGCCGGCTATGTAAAATGTCACTTCCCATATCATTTTACAGCGGCTTTGCCTATTTTGCAGCTCCTAATTTTCCACCCTTTATAAATACGTGGATTGTTCATGTGGAAATGTGCTTCTTTTTCATGTCAGCTATAGTTTGTTGGGGTTTTTTTCCTTCCTTAAATGTAGGTATAATTTGGGTCTAATATTTTGCTTCAAGAAAGCAGCAGTATCTGTGGAAAAATAAATAAAAAGCATTCATGGAAATGAATTGTCTGTACATTGCTGCTGTTCTAATTTTATATCTCAATGGAGATTTATTTCTGGGTTTGTACATTCTTTAGTGTATAAATGATTCATTTTGCTGCTGTTGCTGCAAACTCCCTTTATCGAGTGCATGGTATTTTTACATTCCTGAGAGTTTTCCTCCACCATGATGCAAGAACACTTTTGTAATGATAAACATGAGAGTACAGCATAAATAAATGAAAAATCCCCCTTGAAGGTATGAATGTGCTTTTTAGCACCCAAGTAACTAATATTCAATTTCTGGTACAACCAGTGCCAGGTGTTAAATTTCTCTAGTTACTGTCACTAATGCAAATTAGATTCTTTTTGCGCTCGTAAAAAATCAAATCCACATTAGAAATTAGCTATAAAATGTAATGACTTAAATGCTATAGTGTTTTACAAATCTCCCTGCATTTCTATAGCAGATAATGCCATAAAACTAGGAAAGGATAATAAAATATGGTAGAAAGTTGGGTTATTTAAAGGTCTATTGTGACTGCTCATTCAGGGATTTGATGTATTATTTTGCTTTCTTTCCTTGTTGGTTGAAATAAGCATGCTTATGATTTCATTTCTTTACCAGATTAGATGTAATCAAAGCTCTCCTTTGAATTTCATGTTGCCCTAGCTGCAAAGGCTGTTTGTATTATTGGAAAATATCACGTGGTGAAGTTTATAATATATTTGCAACTTTTAATCCTTGGAATTGTAAATGTGTCTGACAGCTGTTAAGAAAGTTGCAGTGACCTTAGTAGTAGTTGTAATACTGAGCTATATGGGGTCTGCGACAATTTTCTAAACAGATTCTTTTTTTGCCCCCAGCCCCCATAGATATTTCAAAACCTCTGGTGAAAATAACTAATCAATGTTTGTTCTTTTATGTATTGTGGTAAAGTCTTTAAAAATGGCTGATAGCAAAAATTGTGTTTGCCAAACTTTAAATCCAAGGAAATATTGCCTATGCAAAATGCCCATTTTGTTGTCTCTTGCCAAGTATTTAATTTAAGGTATTAAAACAAAATTACAGTAAAACTCTTAAGTCCTAGGTGTATAGCACATTTCCTGCATACTAAAGAAAGTTTTAATTAAAATTAGCATTTCTGAACTGTTGCATTAGTATAAAGTGAATTCAAGCTCTGAATTCAAGTTCACATTCTGCCTCTTTTCCATAGGAAGCATAAAAGAAATTCATACAGTCGCCCTGCAGTCATTTCCATGGGATGTGACCAGGGCACAGCACTTTCTCTGCAGAGCTCAGCCCCCCCTGCTTTAGAAAACATTTCCCTATCTATTTACTTTGTTCCCAAAACAGAAGTCACTGGAGAGGTGAAGTATTTTTTTGTTCCACATACAATCTGCTTTGCACCCCACTTCTCATTTCATAATTGTGAATTGGATAGTCCCAATTCAGGTCCCATCTGATCTGAGCATAAATGTATGGACTGGCTCAAACCCAGTTAGGAAGACAGGTAGAAATTCCTTTTAGGAATAAAGGGAATGTGAATGTAATTCTCAGCCTTGAGTTACTGTGGTAAAACAATTAGCTTTGTTACCTGCAATTGGACAAGAGGTGAGAGAGGAGAAATATGGCTTTGACAGCTAGCTGAGAGAGTGATGGTTTTTTCGAGAATGATCCTGTTCAAGACTGTGACTATGGAAAAGCTGCTGAATAGATATCATTACTGTCTCACTGTTTTACAGTTAACAGTCTGTTCTGGCATCTAAAATCTGTGTCACACAGTTCTTTTTCATTAATTCTAGGTTTTCAAATGTGACTAGGAAGAAGAAAGAGTGAGAAATTAGTTTGGGAATCCCAGCCTTCCTTAGAAAGTGCTATGGAACTTCTCTCCAAAACTCATCTGAAGTGCTGCAGGTACAGCAAGTAAAAATCTGTGGTCCCTTGAAAATCATGGTACAAAGATTCCCTGTCAAAGCAGGGAATATGCACTCCTTGGGTACCTGGCTGGGGAGTCTATCAAGCACTTCATCCCCAGCAGCACAGGCATGGAATATTGATATAAAACACATCTTTAAAATGGTCAATAATTCAGAACAAAAGAAAGGTACTGAAACATAAGGGGCAGTACCTGCTATGGAAGCCTCTTGGCTCCATCACCAAGAGTGGTTTAAGGGTTGATATGGGCTGAGCACTGCTCTGTACCAGCTTTTCCAGCTGACCCATCCAGCCCCAGCCATACTGGTAAGTGATCTTGGTGAATTGTATGAAAACGCAAAATACAAGACTGCTTTGGTTTTGTTTGTTTGTAATTTAAATATTTTCAGAAATTTCCAGTAAAAGCACAGCCTCTACATTTCCACATCAGAACACCACCAGTCAGTGTCTCACTGCTACATGCTGAGTTCAAGGAAAGCTTGTAAGACATACACTCATCTCAGACAGTTTGTGTGTATGGCCCCAGATTAAGTAATTAAGTAATTATACCATGCAATGTGATCAAAAGCTATTGGGAAGTCCAGAGCTGAAGTCTAATGCACTGCAAAACCTGTCACCAAATACAACTGGTGTTAAACAACCTTGGGGTTTTCTGTATTCCCAGCATCACACAATCCTGTTTAGGCAGCTGGAAAGGTAAATACCAGAAATTATTCTGTTCCTGACTGCTCAGCTCAAAAGGACTGCATGAGAAAGCATCTGCATTTCTAGCAGACAGAAGTACTTGAATTCTTCTGTAATTTCTCTGACAGTTTTCTTTATACATTGAGCCCCCATGTATGCCTTCCAGGTATTGAGGTGCTGCAAAATTAAAACTGAAATCAGCACAAGTGATTACTTAGATTAGATTGCTTTATTCTAGCCAAACTTTTCTAATACTTATTAGCAGTTTCAAATATATCTTGTCAAGGCACATCCTTAGCTGACACCTTGCTGCATGTTCTCAGTGAGCCTGTGCTACCAAGAATTTTTCCTGCTTTGTAACAAAGTTTTGCAAGATTTTGTAGCAGTCAGGATTTTAGCTCACACTGCAAGAAGTAGAAACCTAATTTTTCTGCATGCACTTGAGTCTTATCCTCCAGAAGCTTGAGCAATGGGCCTTCAGAAAATGTTTCCATCCTGCTCAATATTTAATGTGTAGTCTTTCCATCTGCAGTGCCATAAACATGTAAAGGGGTAGACAATATTTTCCTGTGATTGTCTGTGGTTAGTTCCTCTGCTACAATGCTGAAGTCTTATTTCTTAATTTTTGCAGATATTGTACCAGATTGACAAATAGACACTTCTGCTATTAATGAAAGGTATGGAAGTTTTCAGCCATAAAAAGAAAAAAATTGAAATTTAATAACAGTAACAGAACCCTAATTGTAAAAATAATGCAGTCATATAAATATATAACTAAATATAATAGCAGTAACTATAAATATAATAGCACATTTCTGCTCAACTAAAATGAATGGATAACCCTTGCATTTTCACTGCAGACATTCTATTTGTTCTTTTTTATTTAACAGTTAGGTTTTAGTGAATGACTTTGTATAATATATATACCTGAAAAAATAAACTCTTTGAAGAGCCTGAAAAACAGGGAAATAGCACCTTTCTCAAAGTATTTATCTGAACTGTTGATTTCTGGATTATAAAGAAAGTTATTATTTTTATCTGAAGAGATATCCAAATGTTTTTGTCAATAATCCATCACCTTCTAACAAACACATTATTTACTCTGAGGTAACACAGATAAATAGTAAGCAAGATGAACAAACACATGATCATTTTTATATTCTCTGTATTGATGTCACTAATGCAGTATTAGGCAGATGGCCTTGGGTCACCTAATTCTAATTTGGTTTCTGGACAGAATCATGGGTTCATCACCACAGAAGCCACTGGGGTGGCATCTTCCAGTTCAGTACAGATGGCACGTAAGTCTGAACTGGAAGGTTTGGTTCTGGTAAGTAAATTCTTCACCAAAGCCAATGGGAATTTCATCACTGACTTTGTGGGAACAACCTCACCATGGTGAATCTTGGGCAAATTCTGGACTGTCTGAAACTCAGAGGGAAAAGGGTTACACTTGCTTTTCCAGTCAGGACCTGTGCTGAACCATGAGGAGAGAGACAGCCCTAAAAAGCAGAGAGCTGCTATTATGTTTTACATGAGTTGTCATTAAGACCTCATCTTCACTAAAATGAGATTTTTGTACTCTATCTTCTTTCACCCCTTTTCTTAAATATACTTTAATGTTGCAGAAACTGCTTTTTTTTTTCAAAGCACACTAATGATAGCATGGGAAAAGGAGATCTTTACTTTCATACCTCCTTATAGGCAGCTTTACAAGATAACAATATACATGTTTAGCATTGCTACCTATGACAGTCTTTGTTATCTACTAAGCAGAATGTTATTTTCCCAGCAACATATAAAAGGAGGCAAATGGCTGCTCATCATCTTCTTTTCAAGAATGTTTTACATACAATTCTCTCCTGGCTAATAGCTCCTTCTATTGTCCGTGACTTATCATTGTCAGGATTCTGTGCATTTCACCCTTATCTATTTTGCTGGAAATCTGAACATTTTCAAAGGACAGGCTGAATATAAATAGCCCATGCAGTATAGTCTCATGTAGAGTAAAGCATATACTGTTTTAGAATGCACAAGAATATTACTTTCACTGGTATGTTTTTGCTCCAATTCTTTCCTTTTCTCTGCCTCTGTCTCATTCATTTTTTTTAAACTCTTCTAAAGCACTATAAAGTAAGTATCAAAGGTATCCTGGGTAATTAGCCATTACAGTACTGTCACAGAGGCTTCTGCAGTCAATACAGAGATAATTTGGGCAATGGTGAATGACAGCATTGTCCAGACTTTTGGGATAATCAAGGACACATCCAGCTGTACCAGACATCTGTCAGACCCATGAATCATTTCAAGTAGCTTTGCAATATCCAGGCAACTCGAGCAAAGATAAACACTTCAGCAGCACGCAGCCACGGAAAAATACTGCTGCCACCAGAAAGCATTTTGCTGCTCTGTGCTGCAGGCCTGTCTCTCAGAGCAGGAGAGGTACCACACACATCTCTGGCATCTTGAAGGGGCACACATTTTTAACACTACCTACTGTAGTATGACTAAAGTGGCATCCCCTGCACATGCACACACATATTCATTAGAATTACTGAGGCAAAAAGAAAACAAGGGGAAAAGTCATACAAAAACTCAAAGGCTGAAGTAATCCTGATAAATACAACATGCCCCCTTGCAAATAAGAGTATTTGTACTCTTTATATTGGCCTGAAATGACTAGTTGTACATTTTCTAGATTTTGCATACCTGTGGTGGAGCTGTTACTCTAAATGTACATCAAGATTAACAAGGAGCTGGAAAACTCTCTTGGAGTTTCCTGTTGCTGTTACCTTAGGCACCTACTTGTGTTGGAGAGCTGAAAGGAAACAAAGGCAATGCTTTGATGGCCTGAGTAAGTCATGGGACAAAGCCTGGAGCTGTGAGGTTTGGACTTTGCTGTGCCACAGTCACCTGCATGCCTGTGGGCAAGTATTGTCCAGTCTCTGTGATTTGGATTCTCCCTCTAATTACCAAGCCCATCATTGCAAAGCCCACTGGCGCCCCTCCTTTGGATGAAGTTACTCTCAGTGCTTTGCAGGTGTGTGGGCATGGCTGCTCTGTCCTAGCACACTGGCTCTCAAGGATGAGTTAAGTTGAAGGGGAAACAGCTGGCAGGATGAGGTGAGCCAGTTTGCTTTCCTGTTTAAGGTGACCACAGGCTATGGAGGTGAGCAAGGAGCAGCACAACTTGTATTCAGACAGTGTGGGTTTTGCTGCACTCTGCAGGCAGAAAAACTATATGGAATTGCTCCTAAAAATTCTATTAAAATGTTATAATTACACCAGAGAGTAAAGGAGATTTCTGAACAACTGTGAGCTATCTGTCATACAAATATCTGCCATAGACTTCTTTGAAATGTCACACTTCACACTGGAGTTGAAATTGGTTGTGTTTCTCCCTTGTTATCTTTATATGGCACTGATGGGAAAAAGTGTTATTAAGATTTCAGGGTGGCACTGAAGAGCTTTGTTCAACTCCACCCAAGACCCTGAGTCTAAGAGCAAAGCAGCACTGGCAGAGAAAGCTCCTGAAAGCTTTGCTGGTGAGTGGAAGGGCAGCATGGATGGAGCTGGGTTGGGAGGTGCTGGAAGCAGTTGGTGATCAGGCAGGATGCAGAGATTGATTTGCTGTGAGTGCTGTGGCTGAAGCAATTGCTTTTGGAAAGCAAGAGGAAGAATTACTGGTGAGACATCAGGGGCTCTGATTGACAGATTGGTAGCTTTCCAGTGACAGAATGAGGGGCACTGAAGTATTTGGGGAGAAAGAGTGAGCCCACCACAGAGAAAATGCAATGCATTGATGTTGCTTCTGATTATGAAGATGTAGAAATGCATCTTGAAGAGCTGACAGAGGTGTTGACAAACTGTTGCTGCATCTTCTAAACTTACATTTGTCTTTGTTCCCTGCTTGGCCTTTTCCTCTACCACCATTCCCAGCTACCACTGCAGTTCAGTGTCATTGTCACTTAACTCTGAAGTTTGGGTAATTTAGGAACATGGGTTCTGTTATACCAACAAAGCTCTTCCTGAGGCATATTTTTCTGTTGTGATAGAGCTGTGGTAGACTGCCAGTCTCTACCAATCCTTGCTGGTAGAGGACACTGGCCCAGGGCAATCAGGCACACTTCAATAAAGCAGTATACTTGAGCTCAGGTATTCCTCCTTGATTTCTGAGTTCTGCCACCAACTGCTGGTGGTTCTGTACTGACCTACACCCTCCACAACTCCAGTTCCTAATCTGTAATGCATTGCTCATGCTGTTTTGATATGATATTGGCTAGACATTAGTTTTTGCCTCAGTGGTTATTCAAGTCTGAGCACCAGAGTAAAATAATGCAGTTGTTAGGGATTGCAACATCCCACCAGTTGTGTTGGCCCCTTAATGTCTCCATTTGCATTGCTAAATAATTTGATCCTTGATAAGAGAGTAGTTATTGGTTGGAATAGACAACAGTAATGCTGTCCTCACTGTATCTATTTAATTTGTAGGTTATTTCTGTTATTTCAGTTTCCCAAGTTTATGTGTAGAAAGATGATGTTGACTTCATATATCCAGCTGAAGATTTGATTTATTGTGAAATCATTTCTAGACTCTCATAGTGGCAACCTTTTCAGGTCACCTACCCTGTCATCCTCAAGCTTTCTTTCAGTATCTTTATGGAACTATTTTGACCTTCTTTTGCTTTAAAATAATCTCTAGTTAATTGCAATTCATTTTCCTTGAAATATTCTTCAAGCTTTTGCAGTTTGTGCAGATCTCCAGAACCAGAATTCTCCCTGCAGCGAAAAGCCTGGAGCATGTTCATTATTTCTGTGCTGAAAGCACTTCACTAATTTTGCTGTGTTGCAGCAGGGAACCTTTAAGTTTATTTGCTTTTATACCTGGCTTTGCACAGTTGTGTTCATTCATAAATGCGGAAACTCACTTCTCTTACTTCCTAAAGTGTACGTATAATCCTTCCACTGGAAACTGTGCAAACTGCCTGGATATTTTTACCTCTTTAAGGAAACTACCTCTCTTTAACACACTGCTCTCATATGATGGATTCTCTAGGGCTGTTACTGTTCTTTATTCTTGTGGTTAGCTTTGAAGAAAAATAGCTTAAAGTCAATGGGTCAGACTCTCTGGACTGGCAGAGCCCTGTCGAAGGAACTCCTTGCACAGAATATCCTGAACACTAAAGTTATTAATGAGTTTTTAAAGTTTTTAGATGAATTCATAGCTATTTGAGTTATTTGGTAAAAATGATATAAAGTGATCCTGAGAAAACATTCAACACAGCCAGTCCATAAACATCTAGTTACTGGAAATTAGGTTAATGTAGATAAGGAGAAATTACTCTGCACACATCTTAGGTTTTTTACTCTCTTCCTAAAGAACCCATCAGAGAGGAAACACAGATGCAGGAGGATATCTGTCCTAACCCAGTTTATACTGTCAGGCAATGTTCATGGCTTTTGGATTCTTGTAAGATCATATTTACAAATAGGCTAATCAAAGATACATGAAAACTGACCCAAAGTATCCTAAAAAAAAATTACAAGAGTTGCTACAGTAATATGTCTTGTGTGAGCATGGGCAGTTGAGTTACTGAGCAGTGTCTCAACAATAGAACTGGCTCCCAGTCACTATGTGATCTCCCATCAGGAGCTGGTTCAAAGGTCCCCAGGAAAGGAGAGACTTTGCCTCCTCAGAGCTACAGTAATCTCTAACCCATCATATGGGAAGAATCTGGCTGTGCACTTTCAGCTTGCTTTAATCACACAAAGACCCAACTATCTACTATTGCTTTTTCATAATCTGCTTTAATTGTCATTGATTTGTACGTTCAGGATGTGCCCTGAGCTAACTGAAGCATTTGTCTGTGTTTGTGGCTGACTGCCTGTGTTGCAGTCCTCAAACTGCTCTCCTTGGGGTCCCTGATGAAACCTTTTTCTGGGCAACACCTCTGTGTTTCCCAGGCAGGATCTTGCTTGCAATGCAAGGATTACCTGAGGCAAGTCCTTCCTGCACAGGTTTAATTGTCACATTGTTACCCTCTTCCTGGCTTCCATTCCCCGCAGTCATCCACACTTAAAACAATGAACAAACATATTTTAACAAGATAAACTGACATTAATCAATTATGCAGGAAAAATGTATCACTGAGAACAATCTGGATAACCACAACCCACAAAAATCACATTTAACCAAAATTACATAGTTGCAATGAAAGAAATAGTGTTTAATTACTTGAACTTTGCTCAGTGACTTCTCCAGTGGAGACTCTAATGTGATCAAGAAACCATTTAACAAATGCAGGTATCTTTCACCTTGAAACTTACAATTTTAATTTACAGTTAATCCTCTGGGTTTTCCAATAATACACAGTCTGATTTTTAGTAATATAGTTGCTGTGTTTTAAACATGATTCAGTACTTTGCTGATTTAATAAATGAGGTAAGCTAACTGGACAAAATTTCCATGAAAAGACAGGATGGGTCAAAAGGACAGAAAGGGTGGTTTCTTCTAAATGTCACGTGTCATAGTCAGCAGGCACATATTGGGCTCACTGATCGTACTTCTACCACCTGGAAGGAAGTGTCATTGTCCCTGCTACATCTTCAGTAAGGAGGTTGTGCCTTGCACAACACAGGGAGCCTGCAGCAAAGATCCAAAGCAGACAAGAAGATGGGTAGTTTAGCTGAGTGAAATGATTAGGATTCAGTTTGAGCAAGCTGAGGTGCTGCTGGGAATTTTGATGTGACCGCCTCATTTTGATCACCTACAGTGCCACCCCCGTGGTGACAGACAATTCTCTGCTTGGGGCAACTGGGAAGGGATGGGCTGGCTTGTTTCTCCATGTGGAGAGCCAGGCTTTAAACATGAGGCTGAGGTTCAAGAGAGGGAACCATTACTACATCAGCAAGTGGGACCAAGGGTAACCCACCCTTAAACAGAGACTGTGACTGCCACAGGCTCCTCCTACTGAGAAACAGAGCTGGGACAGCCTTGGGGTCTGGAACAGCATCTTCTGTGGCACCAGAAAATCTTAGTAAATATTTCAGATTACTTACTGTAATCATCTTACTGACCATCATCTCAGAAGTGCCATAACCCTTTTTCTGTCCACAAAAGCTTGTTGGCTTTTGCAGCATGCCATCAACAGGAATATAGAGTATCTGCAACAAATTATTTTGTAAACAAGCAACTAATCAGGAATTATTTCCTTGCGTTATAGTACAATAACTTCCAATAATGAATGTATTCAAGAAAGCAGTTATCTGTAAACAGACACTTCATGAACTGAAAAAGTATTAAATGATATTTTTATGAAATATTAATGTACTACAGCATCTGACTTTGCTATGTCATTGCACTGTTTTGAATATAATTTAGAATTATGTGAGAAATAACAGAAACAATATATTAATTCCAAATTCCATAGGCCTATTCTGTACCAGGGAAAGCACATTGATGGTTCCCTGACAAATGTATGAAAATGGAGCTATCCCCTCCCTATTCCTTTTTATTGTAAATTAAAGACCAAGCTAAAACAACATGTTAGAAGACCCCATAGGAAGGATCTCTCACATCATCAGTTTGCAGATTCTAAGAGGGACATCTGATGTTTTCAAGAGATTCCTCTCCTCTCTTTGCTTGGGTTTACAGGCTGGCCTTCCACATCCCTTGAGTACAGCTTGAGTCTTTCATGCAAAAATCATGTATGGGTCTGCTTTTTACAGAGCCATCCATCCTGAAATTCATGCATGTAAGCTTTTGATTTACAAGTGAAAAATAAATTCACTTGTATGCATGTAGTTGTACATTAGCCTTTGTAAGAATCTGCCTCTATAGGTTTCACTTAGCATGGTCACCATTTTAAGCTGTGTGTAATTAATCTGTCATGGAAATTAATTGTTTATTTATTACATAAGTATGCCTTTTAATAAAATTACTTCGTGAAAACCTAATTGCTACTATAGTAATACCACATAACAGTTCCTCACATAAATACATGATTATTATGTACAGTCGCTTATCTGTGAACGAGCTCTGCTACTACTTTCCTTAATTAACGATACAAAGGGCTCCTTCATCTTTGCATATTCCCTAGCTAGGACATTGATACTCATTATTTCCTAAGTCCAAACACTGAAACTGTGTCAAGAATGCATCTATCACCAGATGGGTACTTATAGTCAGCGGAATTTTCCACTGCGTCAGCAAATTCAGCAATTTGCAATTTCTGTATGTCTGACGTGCTTTTATTGGTGAAGATCACTTGCAAATACCAAGATCATGAGACTGATTCCTTGGTTAGTCTCTCCAGCAGTCTAATCTAATGATAGTAATTAACAGCCTGTGATTAGGAGCCACTCTAGAAACTCTTTGAATGTTAATTTGCTTCAACTACTATGCAGCACTTCTGTGTAATGAGAACTATGCTATAGGTTCATGTGAAATCAAATTATTTTCCAGCATTTAATCATACAAATGATTCTCAGTTAATCACTTGAACAGTAAACCTCAATGTTCTAATATGTGACATTTTTCATGTGTTGTATTACAAATGTAGGTGATGGTATGATGAATCAAGCACTATTTCTTCAAAACAGGTGAAGAACACACCGTGTGGATCACATAGTAACCAAGGTAATATCATTTTGAAGCAAGGCGTTTTCAACCTTTCCTTTATCCTCCACTTTTTGGTTCTTTATCCTCTCACTATACTTGGGGTGCTTTTATATATGGCACCTGGAGTGTATCCCTGAATTGCACTTCCTGTTTCAGACTGTTTCCCCAGGAAAACTGAACCAGCTGCACTTCAGTGTGCTTGAAGAAAGTGTAAGGAAGCAAGGCAGAATGAGCTCACCTTGCCAGTGGACAAGAGAGATCATGAAAAAACCACAGTGGAATTAGGTATTAGCCACGTGAGTTGCTGCATTCCTTTTTGTGTTTTACGTCTGCAAAGGCAAACCATACTGTTGAGAATAACCAAATTATTCCTTAGGTGAAGGAGTCAAACATCTGAAAAAAACCCATGGTCATTACCTAAGTGTAAACTTGAGAGAAAAGGCTTTCTCTGATCTTCTGGCTTTTTGGGCAAACACACATTGTGAGCAGTGACACTACAGATCTGGGACTGCTTGCTTTCTTCTTCTAGAAATCTATACTAACCAGAGCCCCCTGCATCAGCATCATCCCACAATGGACCCTGAGGCCATACCCTTCTCACTGCAATTCTGTTGTCTAGTTCAATTCAAAACTCGGAGAAAGGAATAAAAGAGGATTATTTGAGAGAGATATATTGAGGTTATTTTTAATTTACTTTTTAAAATTCAAGTTTTCAATATGTAAGCACTTGTTAGTTTGTCCCTCCTCATGCTGTATACTTTCTCTTCTAGCACCTTTACTCTTGGCATCTTTTTATTCAAATATTTCTCATGACAGTAACACAGTTCTTCACCTTGAAAAACTGCAGCAAAATACAGTCCTGGAGCAAGTAAAACAAACAACAACTTTAGCTGCAGTTGAGGCATGTATTAGCCCTAAATGCCTTAAGAAATCTTCTGAATTTATTGTAATTTTACTGTTAGACTAAATTTTCCCTCTTGGAACTTAGAGCTCAAAGCAAACCATATGGCAACTACGCAGTCTCTTTTATCACTCCCAGCACCCTTGGTGTTGCACAGGAAACTCCACCTGACACTTCTTGCAGTGTCTGATGCCCTGTTTGGGATACAGAAAGTGAAGCTCACATATCTGATTCTGCAAGCTGGCACCTGCCAGTAAGGACAAGTTTGCAGCTTATTTTAGCATTGTTCACCCAACACAATAAAGAGGGGATTTTGAAAGTCAGCATTTCTGAGGATAGGTAGAATGAAGGGGAATGGTTCTAATCTAATTGTAAATGCCCTGTTTTTAAAACACTTCTTGTCAATAAATCTTTTTAACAGACATTCTGGCAGCCTGCAGCACAGTCAAATCAGGAGCCCAGCTCCAGTTATGATATTATATTTCCATTATTCAGTGCATAAAAAAATGTAGAAAGTTACATTGAATTGGCTGATTTAAAAATGTGTTCAGTCTTCAGAAGCTTCTACTTTGGTAGAAGTACTGAAAATTTCTCAGACTGATGTATTTTCATCATTCTGCCTTTTATATTCTGTTTAACACCTAAAAAAAGGACTTTTTAAGAAACCTATCTACAGACTGAACATAGGTTTGAAAGTAGGAGATCTTGAGCTACAATTGTTTTTGTAGCCAAGTTTCTGTGTGTGCTTAAGTAGCTCATTTCCCAAATGTACAGTGAAGGAAATAACGTTTCTTCATCCCAGCAATTAATAATGGTCGTTTATAACTAGTTAATACTTTTAAGCATTTGGAATTGCCTACAAAGATGTAAGTAGAATCTGTTTTCCCACTATATTTCTTCTATCACCGCAAACTCAGACCTGGAAGTTGATCTGAGTTCTCTAACAACTTTTGTGTTGACTTTTTGGTTGCTGTCCAGTTTTCTTCAAACTGCTGGCAGTCTAAGGCAGGTAAGGGGTATTCTTAGCTTTCTATTTCTTTGCTGCTCCCATGTCCCCAGCCCTGAATCTGCCTCCATTTCTCTAATGTTGGACTTATTCAGAGTATTGTGCCCCCTCTGGATACTGAGAATTGGTACCATGTATAGCTTATTAAGACAAGGTTTGACTGACTGGGCCACACTCGGGTAACTTGGTGTTAAGTCTAACTCTTAAAAAAAACCCCAAAAACAAGATTGTGAGGTGGGTTATCTCGTACACTTTTAACTTCTTTCTTATTTTAATTTATTTTTTCTGTTCAAAATATTTTTATTAGAAGCAGGAAGCTCCAACTACTTGTGGCAGCTCTCCTCCAATGCTATCATGAGATTTGCTAGTGATGTTCTATAAATGCCAGCCAAAATCTATCTGCAAGAGCATCTGCTCAACAGTGCAAACCTGATGTAATTACCAACCATCATCTTTGATCCTCCTGCTGGGGCAACTGCTTCAAACATGATTTTTTGCCCTGAACTAAAAAGAAACTTGCTGTTATGTACAAAACCTGCCACAGAAAACTACCACAGCTTATACACGAATTCTAGTGGAATCTTGCAGCTACAAGACCTAACAAATTCCCAAGTAGCATGTGTCTTGTGGAAATACTTAAAATTTTTTTCATGTTCTTATTGGCTGCATCTGCTTCATACATTGTTGTTCTGTAAGATAATTTTAAGGGCTGTCAATAATTACACAAAAGAACTCTTTTCAAGAAATATAACATCACAAAAAATATGTTGCAGATGCTCAAATTTGACTGTAATTAAGTTGTAACAGGATGTCATTTATGTGTGTGCATAAACAGGTGATAGATACGAGGAGATGGATATTCTGTACATATAAACAATAAGTGTATACTGTATTTGTTTGTAGGAAAAACACAAATTCCCACACTATATTGTACTAATGGCAGATAAATGTTGCAGAAATCTTTGATATACAGCCCATACCTGTCAGCAGCTTTTTTATAACTATGTACTGATACCTTCCTCTCTGGGAATTGTTTCCAACATTGCAAACCTCCAAGGACTTTCAATTAATTACAGTCTTCTCTCTCGAGCGATCTGATAGAAAGATGCTTCCATTTTCCTTGCACTGTAGAACTGACTTCCAGAAGGGCCATCTACCTCAGTGTTCAGTTTCACATCCAGAGTCTCTGGCTGACTTTTCAGTCAGTGAAAGTGCAATATGCATCCTAAGTATAAATCTCTGATAACCCCAGCACAGGAAATGTTATAATTACAGGGTCATACATTTGTCAAACAACACTGGTTTTACCTCATTCCTTGGGAAAAGCAACCAGTTTGATTGCCCCTGCATAACCTTGTACTTCAGGTATTTAGAGGAAATCGCCTCACCTACAGTTTGCCAGTTAAACTGTTTAAAAAGGCAGGGGAACCTGGACTGCAGAAATACAAACCAACATTATTTGATGTGCAAATGCAACGTGCACAGGATAAGGTTTCCACTGCATTTCTAAATTTGTTATTTAGAACCACAGCTAAACTTCTGGCAGAGCATCATGTCAGCACTGCCTGCCTGCCTAAGAATATGTGCCTGTGGGACCCAGGGCAAGAGCTCCTTGTTCAGCAACCTCTCTGCTTCTAATCCTTTATGACTTCCAGACTTGTATTGTGGTTCCAGGAGATTTTGGTCATCCCTTAGACGTTTGGTGGGATGATGTCTGCATAGCTGTGCTAAAATGGGCTATTTGCATTGATTTAGCAATGTCCCAGACATGCAAGTGGGGATTCCTTCTCAGAGGTAGCAGAGGCACGTAAATATTGGCACTAAGGGGCATTGCTTGTGAAAGATATATATTTCCATGCAGAATGGTGGGTTTTGCACATTCTCTGCTATATTCTGATCTTGATTTACTCCTAATCAACCCATTTTCAGTACTGAAGTCCACAGGCCTGCACTGGGCTGCACCAGTAAAGAACTTTTGTCAGTGATGGTGATTTAATTAAATACTTCAAAGACATCTACAGTGACATTTATTCACCCCTTCACACAGTTGCCCCAGACTTTTTGTTAAACCTGTTGATATTTTTATTTCTCTGATAGCCTTCCTATTGCTGTATGTCTGTAGTTTATCATCTGAGGAAAGAAGCAATTGCATTGACAGAACTAGACCTTGTTATGCTATGAGTAATATTACATACAGTCCAGCACTTCTGGAGGGAATCTTGAATGCTGGTGCTTTATATACATGATAAACAAGGGGAATTTGGTTTGTATTTGAGATAATTTATGGTATAGGCTGCTTCACGTGTAGCTGCTGCTGTGCTGCTCTTTCATGCCAAGATTCATTACCCTTAATGGGTTGGCTAACATCTCTGGGACTTCTCCAAAGGTCTGTTAAAGAGCCCTAAAAGAAAAGGATACAGATTTTAGCTTCACATGTTTTTCATAAATGTTTTAGACATTTGGAACATGTCATTAAAATTTTTCAAAAGGAACAGAAGGAAAGCATTGTACTAAGTACTTTCTTCTTCCTACTCATTTTTGAGTAATTAATTTTGGGTAATGAATTTTCTGCTTATTGAAGCATATTTTGCCTGTTGTTCTTTGCCTGTTGATTAACAAAGAAGTAGGTTATCATATTGCTCAGTAGAGGCAGCATTGAGTAGCACTCCATGTCTATTCCATATGAATCTGCCTCCCTAAAATTGTGGTTTGTACAAACCAGATCCTCTCTTAACAGCTAATCAAACTCTTTGGAACACTGATACAGGTTTCAGGCAATTCTTCAGTGCTTACTTAATCGCCCTTTTCATCCACTTTGACAATATGCTAGCGTGAAAATACTAATTATACTCTTACCATTTTCATCTGAAAGAGTAAATAGCATTAGATTGGTGTGCATAGCATATTTCCCCAAGGCTGAGGCCAGGAATTACTGGAAATATAAAATCAAGTTCTACTCCTACAAAATTTCCAGACCAATGCTATTTAGATATTCAGTTGCAATTTTCAGATTTTTTTATATTAAAAAGCTAGGTAAGCTGCAATGTATGAGATTTGGATTTTACTAAAAGGACAAAAAAAGGTACATTTCAAAATTAATTATGCATGCTTGTATCTGTAAGTGAACACCCTTAAAATCTATACACAGATTAGATTTATAGAGTAAAATTCAATAGTATTTTGCAAAGCAATAAAATTCCTTGTGGATTCTTATGAAAAACATCAATATATTTTAGTTTTAATAATGACAGTGTTTAATAAATGAGATCCAGTTATCAGCTTCATGGATACTGCAACATAAAATCTTTTCTCGCATATCTAGGTATTTAATCTTTATCTTTTACCAGTCTTCTCCATTTGCTCCTACTATTTCTCCAATTTTTTTTTCTTTTGTTTTTGTTTGGTTGGTTGGATTTTTTGCAATAGACCTTGGCTAATTGTTTTACTTATTTTTCTTTGAATTTCAGGATGAGTAGTTTAATGCAGAAAGGTTATTTATTTTTGTGAGCACATCTGGCAGGGAAACGGGTGGAGCTTGTTTCAGTGATTTTTGCCTAGAGTACAACATAATTATTTTTATATATCTTGGCTGAAAAAGAATCTTGCAATCTACAGTCCTTGAGAACTGTTGTCTTGGTATTTTCCTGTATTTATTCTGGAAATGCAAACAACTGCAAACAGATATAAAATAATCTGGTTTATTTCACTGAATCCTCTCTTGCTTATACCAGACTACTAGCTTTTACCTACTACTTAACATCAAACGGTGACACAGCACTTAAAGGAAAAAATTATTTTTCAGAGATGAAATTGTCTTTTTTCTCCAGGCTCCATGGGGTACAACTGCCCTAGAAATGGGTATCACTGATTCTGCGTACCATATATGTGGCCTTCAGATTAGCACACAAGTTATTCCCCTTTGCTGTAATCATCACCTTTGAAGAAACTCCCCATTTTCCATTCCTTCTCCTCTGCTCTGTGAAGACGAGCTCATAGCTCCAGAGTGGCCAGACATCTGCATGTGGTTATGTAAGTACAAAGTATTTGGAGTGAATGTTGCAGTTGGTGGTGGCTTTTAAAATGCACCCAGGTGCTGAGGCAGGAGGTGTTTGTTACTGCCCATTTAGCAAAGCGCCGGCAGGACCCCTGCCGACCTTCTGTGTGTGACAGTGGGAGCAGCCCTGCTGTAAATGAGGATCAGCCTCTTCAATTGTTTTTTCCCTTCTTGCCTTGGTGCTGTATTTGGGAGCATGCATTAAGTTAAATCTTGTATTGGCTCACTCAGCTGGTGCCACTCTGACTCCCCAGAGCCAGAAGGACAAGCGGACAAGTCGTTTTCTGCTTTATTAAGAGATTTGAAGGTCAGAGCATCAAAATGGTAATTTCAATCAGAGCCAGTCTGGTTGCTCAGCAGACTAGCAGAGCTACTGTAGGTTGCAGATCTTAATGCATGCAGAGACTGTGATCTAATTCTGAACACTGCTTCTTGGGTCAGATCTGGTTGAGTCAAATCGTGATGCACCAGCCCATCGGGTCGTTCCTGAGAGGCTGCCTCCCACCTAGGTGGCAGCAAATAAAATACAAAGAAAAAAGGAAATGGAGACCTTGCTTTGCTGAACAAGCACAAATTTCTGCTTTAAGGATTAGCACTTAGAAAATAATCCACTGTTCCCTTTAGTGTAATCTCAGCAGACATACTAAATTCAGTGTCAAAGACTTTGCAGGTACTGTCAAGTACCAGACATAGGCACTCCTTGCAAATGGATGGGAGTAGAAAGCAGGGACTGGAAGAAAGAGAATAGATTAATTTCATATTGTCTCTCAATTAATCCTTGTAGTGCCAGATGGTATAATGTTAACTACAACAGGAGATATTGTTAGGAAGTCACATTTTTATCCAAAAAGGAGAGAGGGATTGCATGGCTTGTTTTCAGGTGTAAATATAACACTTTTTCCTGACAGTATAATAACTAATGAGGATTTGTAGGCCCTTGAAGGAATAGCAGTATTTTTTAAACAAATATACATGAATTTTTAGACCCTCACTACAGCCCTCCCTGGATGCATAGGTCTGTGCCCAGCCCCAGCACACTAACAATAGCAGAAACAGCAATTATATAACAACTGTGAGTACCATTTTTCAGACACCATGGGTACTGTATTAGGAGAAAAAAAAATCCCAAGCAAACAAATTAGGAAAATGAAAGTATAGCACAGCACTTAATCACAGAGTTGTCTCATTTAAATCAGTGGGTCAGCTCATTTTTGTGTAATTATGCGTGTTTTTAAGACATGCTTGATATGTCATGAGACACTGTAATCTTATAATTGCAACTATTCATTTCCCTTTGGTTTGCCCTACCTTTGGAAGAAGGAATGCTCCTGTTTTACTGGTTGTGGGTAGCTGGTGTACAAAGTGTGGACTTGTAAGCACTGCAATAGGATGCACAGCCGCAGAGTCTTAGTTTAAAAATAACTGCTTATTGCTGAAGAGATGGTAAATTACAGAAGTTGCTTGACTCCAGTGATACTACAGCAACTCTGCAGCAGACAATGAAAGTGGCAGGGTAAATGGCTACTGCCACCTTCTCTGTGCTCTGAAAAAATTGAAACCACTGGAAGCCAGTGCAGGTAGGCATAATTATAAATGGGGAGCTCTGGCGAAGATGGAGTGCAGGTGGTGGGAGAACAGTAGTAAAATGATGTGTTTTATGTTACTGGTGTCCCGTCTTTTATTTACTTTAGTCTGCTGGCAGGATGTTTGTCTGTAAACATTACCACAAAACACTTAAACAGGAATAAAGTAACTTTTATTGAAGGAATTTAAAAGTAGTCTCTGGAAAACATGCAAGAAACACCATGTGGACTCCACATCTTCTTCAAAGTAGAGCGAACACAGCAGGGATCTGCTACTGTCACCAAAACCAAATCAAAATTGCACCGTTTAATATTTATATAATTGAAAGTACAAATCCAGTTTGCTGCCTGAAAGTACCTCTCGTGACAGCAAAGAACTCATCTTCTCAATCTTGTAATAACATCAAATTAATCCTGTAGTTTCAGCATAAACCAGCAACATCAGAAAAAGAGGGCTTACCACATATTGCAAAATACAACTTTCCATTCTTTAAACTAATTAGAGAGGCAGCCAGTAGCACCACTATGGTTCTGCCAGCATTTCCACAATAAAACCCCCTTTTCAGGGCTTTATAACTTGGCTGTAAAAAATTAGCTTCAGGCTGAAGCTTGGCATACTGTGGTTCACCCCAGCAGCAAATCAAGCTGTGCATGTGGTTATGTGTGTGGTTTCTTTATTGTTTCCTAAATACAAATCTTAATTAAAATTAATTTTGCCACTTCTTGGAAGACAATGATAAAATAAACAAATTTTTTAATAAACAATGTTACATTATTTGGCAGGCTCTTGAAGGGAGTTGTTAAGAGCATGGAAGTTTGAGGTTCAAAAAGTACAGACTTGTGATGCTTTTTTGTTTGAAATTAAATCATCAAGATAAGTTGGAAAGCAGGTGATTGCACTTGCATGATGAACTTATTTCACAGGGTGTGATTGACTGCATGAAAACCACCAAACAGCTTTGACAGAAAAATTCTGCATGAAAGCAACTCACATGAGGGCACATAGTCCTTGAAGCCCTTGGAATAGCTGTGCCAAAGGGAGGATCTGTGTCCCCTGAGTTGCAGGACTGTCCAGGCTGCTAAATACTCATGTGGAGCAGCCATCAGTGCCCTTCTCCACTTTGCATGTAGTGACAATGCCAGCCTTTCCCAGAGATCAAACGGAGTAATCTCTTCTGGTTGTGGGTGGCAAACTGCTGTTTGTTGAATTTCCATGTTATGGATGATCTCAGTGCATTATTAGTTCACAAGTGTCCACATAACTCATTATATTCACACATTTTGCAGTGAGCTGACTAGCATAAATAATCTTGACTCTAAATATTTCTGTTTCAGCTTCACTGTGGTCTGTAAGAATGCCCAAGAAGTCATGTCACTACCATGCACCTGGAAACAATGCAGGATGCACAGAGAAGTGGAAGCATTTGAAAGCAAATTAGAAAGACTGGTAAGAAGAGCAAAGCTGACTAATTCTTTTTTTCAGGGGAGTTTCTTAATTTTAATACAGTTGGTGTTTTGTTATTTTTCTTCAGCATTTCAAAAAAGTTAATAATAGTTGATCGTTAAATAAAAATAGGTAAAAATATGCAAGCCCTGGAAGCTAAATTTGTTTCTTCCAAAGAAGCAAAGAAAAAGACTCTAAAAACACATAAGAGATAGAGATTGTCATCAATATGCAGTAACATGCTCTCCAAATCATTCTTCAATATAAGTGTCACGAGGAAAACTAACAATCCACATCCAGTATTCCTCGATCAATGAACAGTTGAAGATGAAAATTAATATTATAGAGTAGAATAACCAATTATAAGCCAATTCAAAAGTCTATTCATCATGGACTCATTTTTGCAATGGGTGGATGAGACTTGGAGAGAAAGTGAGTGAGTAAGCAGCACTGAGCCAACTCACCAGGTTCCCAAGCCCAGAGCTTTGTCACTCCCCCAAAACAGAGTTTATGGCTGATGAACAATGAAATATTTGGGCTCATCCCATCTCCCCAACTACACAGAGTCAGCTAAGAGCTGTCTCTCATGCAGACGTAGGCTCAGGTTCTCCATTAGATCAACAAAATTTTGTTCCAGCTTTAATTTTCTCCCAGAGTAGCTGCCAGGATATCCTTGAACACATAAACCCAATTAAGCCAACCTAAACTGATCATTAGGCTTTCAAGTATGTGTCTGCTGAAATTTTATAAGGCTGTAGTCTGCTTAAAGTTTCACCTCCTGCAGCCACTCGCAGTTGACCCTGGGAGTCCACTGAAATAACAGACAGAGACTCCTAAATTTCTGGGAGAGTCTTTGAATAGTCTCAGAACTAGAGAAGCTGCCCAGATCACTGTGGTTCACAGGAGAATTGCTCTAAATTTCTGCTTTACTCCTTACTCCTTCCAGCTGCTGAGGTGGTACCCACTCAGAACAGCTGTTGTGACTCTGACCTGGCCTACACCTGGGCAGCCCAAGAGTGTGCAAGTGGAAAAGCACATGAAGTAGATGTAGGAGATATGTATATGCTTCTTCAGGCTCCATTTGTCACCTTGTGGACTGGTTTACATTTTCTGATTTATTCTCCCTTTGCAAAAAGGATCATGATCAGGCTGTGATCATGGAGATTTCATTCAGCGAGCACTAGTACCCAGCAGAAAGTAAACAAAACCTACTGCTTTGTGTCCCACTTCACCTCCCCACCCTACTTCCAGCTCATATAGGAAACTCACCTTCACACAAACACCTCTAGCTCTCCAGAACATGCTGGCTGAGTAACCAGTAACACCAAATAAACTGAATTTGTTGAATGAAGAGGGTATGCATGGCTCCCTAATTCTGCTGCTTTCCACTGGCTTTACTCAGTCAGCTTTGTGACCATGTTGTCAGAAGCCAGTTTCACTGAACAAGCTAAGAAATCAACATCAGTTCTGCTCATCTGAGCTTTGTTTTCTTGTAAGGTTAGTTAATACTTGAATAGACTGCAGGGCCAGGTGAGCAGACGTATCGGAGAACACCTAGAGGATGTTTATACACAGCCATGGGCCAATGCCAAGACCACAGCCAATCTGTCCGTCCTCATGCTCACTTTTCCCTGTCTTATTAGACATTGTGAGCATTCTCTCTCTTTAAGTGCTGCATTTCTTCATCCTTTAGTAGGTCTTCTGTGATAGTAAGTATCTCACGTACAGTTTTGCTTAAGAGGTGTTTGCTTCCTTTGATTCCCTTCTGGGAGTACTCAACAGCCGTCTGGCTTAAATCCTGTTTTCTTAAATTTGGGGTTGTGCTGACTAAACTACATGATGAGCCAAATGCAGTCAAAAAACATGTAAGAACTTTATTCAACATATCCCACTAGGAAAAAATATTTTTACATGCAAAATTAATGTATTCTAGTAGAGGAACATAATAATGTAATCTTTCATGGATCAGTTGGACTTTCAGGCTATCAGTATCCACGCTATTGTGCTGTCATTGCCTGGGACTTTACTGCCTCTACAGCTTCATGTGCTGAATAAGCAATTCCCAATATTTAAAGTGAATAATATTTATCTTATTTATTTAATATTTAAAGATAAATATTAAATATATCTTTTACCTATTTGGAGCCCCTCTGCTCGTTCTATTTTTTTCTGAAAGGCCCTGTCTGTTCAGCTCCTTTTTCCCTGCAGTTTTGATTTCTGTACTTCTAAAAGAATCTCCTCTATGATTTCTGCAACATTGCATACAATCCAACTGAACAGGAATCCAAGGGCTGCTGCCAGTGACTGCTGCGAACAGAGAAGGGTGAAGGAAGACAAAACTCTAACTAGATCCTGCATAATTCCAGCTGCTGAAAGAAATGCATGGAGAGGGCTGAAATCAGAGGTGGCGTACGAGGTAAGTCAGGGCAAGTACCTGTACCTTAACTAGTCAGAATTAAACAATCAAAACTAAAGATGGAATCAGGTATAATGAAAAGGGAAATACAGCAAATGATAGCAAAAAATGTGTACCTCAGGCTGAACCTTACCAACCTCATATGTGGTTATATTATGACTCCTGTCACTGCCTGTGACTGGTCTTGCACCATGGCAGGGTTTTAAAAACAGGAAGGAAGAGTTGTAGTTTTCAAATGTATATTTTGTGTTTAAAAAAAAAAAATCATAATGATCTTTATAAAAGTCTAAATTTTAAAAATAATTTAAAATAATTATATGGAGGTTATATGTGTATATTTGTAAGTAATATGACTGTAGTTAATAATTATGCCTACAGAACTACACTTAGCTAGTCTTCCCTTGGCTTCCTTCCTTAAACTAAAGCCAGCTTGGTGGTTTGTACCATTGTGGCAGCCAACAGGAAGGAGCAGTGAACATCCCATCACAGTGCTGGCACTTACTGCCTTTGCTGAAACCCTGCATGGTTGCATTCTCCAGAGGGCCATCACAAGTTTCCCTTCTGTGTTCTCCAAACACTCCCAGGTCGTACTGGCAGGGAACAGTGACTTCCAGGGAAATCAGAATGTTGTGATGCATTTGGTCCTTTGTAAAAAGAGATTGATACCCTTCTTTCCCCAGCTCTCTCTCCAGCAGGAAATTCTTCTTTCCAATCCAGTGATTCATACATATCTCTTCATCTTTTTGTGTGAGGCTCTCAGTCTCACGATGAAGAACAAAAGCTAAATCCTACAAAACAACATAAGGCAGATGCCAGTTACGATTAGGCGAAATTTAACACACTCTCCCATGTATGTTAATGTTATATGTACATCAAGCAGCTAAAGGAGTAGATAGAAAAATATCCTGGGGTATGGAAGAATAGATAGAAAAATAGGCTGGGATATGGAAGAAAATGGAGTTCATAGGGACTGTTTCCCCAAACAGAAAGACTGGGAATTGTTTCTTTCTTTTACTCCAGAAGAGTTGCCCTCCCCAACTCTATCTGACAACTTTCTGCTAACTCCCACTGTTTTAGTTATCAGCTTGCTTTTCTTACCCTGTTCATAGGCAAAGAAAGCAAGCAGACAAGACTGGAAAGCAGTTAGATGAGTATCTGCCAGTGTTTCATGAGAAGCATATCCTAGAGAGCAACAGCAATCTAAATAAGGTTCAGCTCTCTTTGTGCTTGTTTCAAGGACAGTTTGGCAGTTCCATACTTCCCATGTATGCTTTGCAGTTTATGCATAAATGTAAACTTTCTCCCCTGGATACGTCCCACAAAGAAACAAATAATAATGGAAAAAGCTTTGAGGGAAATACTTGTAAATTATAAAAATCACATGCATCCATAGTGACATATTTTATATAAAGATTTTTGAAGCTGCCTTTTTACTCTCACAAAAATGAGAGTAGGCAAAATGCTTTTTTTCATAACCAGTAACTATACAGATAGTTAGACTGGAATGGGGAGGGACAAACAAACCTAACGATGACCTTTGAAGCAGCCTTTTTACTCTCACGTGTGAGAAAGGCAAAATGCTTTTTTTCATAACCAGTAACTACACAGATAGTTACACTGGAATGGGGAGGGACAAACAAACCTAACGATGACAGATCTGTACAGAAAGCTGTTAGTATGCCAGATCTTATTACAGAGCAGTGGGAGGCCTTGTACGCTACGTATCAGCCCTATAGGGACCTCCATATTTAAAATGATAAAAAAAATGTGATTTGAAAAACCCCTCATGGGCAGCCTTCAAAGGCACAGACAGGTTCTGACTGGATTAACATTTATTGACTGTTTAAGCCTGCTTTTTTGCTTCAGGACAGAGATACACGAGTTTAATTGCAGAGGTTGTTCTGCCAACTGATCACTAGAGTGGCAACCAAAGCTTTACTAATCGGTCCTTCATTAAAGAAAAGTCTCTATTACAAAACAAATTAAGCATGCTCTGATCCCAACCCGCAGGTCCAATGGCATTACAGCAAAGTTTAGGCTGCTAGAGCACTGAAAAACTTATTAAGGTTTAGCGCTGAGATAGCACTTTTGTATTGATTTTACAATACACAGGTATTATGATTTATGGAGTGCTAGTGTCACTCTAACAAGCTGAAGGACACACAATATCATCTCCAACATCATTAAAATTCAGAAGCCTCTAGAACTAACTCATCAACCACCGTGCATTGTCACAGGCTATAGAGCTCTACTCCAGTTGGAAAATGCCGTGAGTTTCCCGGACAGTTGTCTTCTGGAATAATTAAATTTAGGAAAAAAAAAAGGGGGGGGGGGGGGGGGGGAGGTGAAGGGACAGAATTCAAACTCTGCATTTGTTTTAAAACCCTTCCGTGAATGTGTAGTTCTATGGCAGCAGGCACTGTTCTTCACCATTGCCTGTTCAAGCCGGGCTGCTCTGGCTTCTGCTGCCCGCTCTAAGGCCGGGGCTCTCTGGGCGATGCAAACCCATCGGGGACCGCCGCCGCTGTCCTGCCTCGGCCTGTATCCCGAATGCTTTATTTTCCCAAAGTTTTTGGGCACCGCATCCTAGCCCTCCGTCCAGGCGGCCGCTCTCGCCCTTTTCACGAAAAAAGCCAAAACCCCCGGTTCCGCATCGCGCTCTTTTCCGCCCGATGTAAACAGCACGCGGCGCCGCCACCTGCAGCTGCTCGGCACCCCCAGCCCGTCACCGCCCTCCCGGCCGCAGCGGCAGCGGGAGCGGGTGGGCCCCGGCCCGGCCCGGCGGCCCCTCAGCCCCGCGCCCTCAGCGCCGCCGTTCCGCGGTGCGCGGGCGCCCCCTGTCGGCGGCGGCCGGCAAGCCCGGGGCCCTGGGCCGGGAGATCCCGGCGGGGAGCGGTCCCGTCCGGGCACGGTCCCGGCGGGGAGCGGTCCTGTCCGGGCACGGTCCCGGCGGGGAGCGGTCCTGTCCGGGCACGGTCCCGGCGGGGAGCGATCCTGTCTGGGCACGGTCCCGGCGGGGAGCGGTCCCGGCCGGGCTGCCCCTCACACGGCAGTGCGCCCGGTGCGCGCCCGCCGGCCGCTGCCTGCTGTGCCCGCGGCTGAGCTCCTAACGCCAGCTTCGTGTGCCTCAACTGCTGAGGGAGGGCAGAAAAAGCGTAATTCTGCCTTTCTTCCAGCGATCGCCAAGCGCCCGCGATTTTATAACTGGGGCGATGCTGTAGTACCTATAGCGTCGAGTGTGCCTGGGCTGGCTAAAGGAATTTGTCTTGGCAAAATGCTGTTTTTCTGTAGTCACGGTTTGGAGTTGTGCCGACAGGAATCCTCAAGCCCGGCTGTTTTATGTGCTACTCTTCATACACCAATGGCATTTACATCAACGTTACCAAGTCACTTAAAAAGGAGATGCAAGAACAACAGTATGAACCACCTGGGCACAAAACCCATTTGTTTTTAATGAGGCGGTGCAGGGTGCCAGGTATCGTATCATAAACATTTCCCTTCTTTTACTCAGTGGTCACTGGGTAGCTGCTATTTCCTGCCTCAATTCATGAAAAGTGCTGTATTGCTATTAGATTTGCTCTATGACTATTATCAATATAGAAACATACATTCTACCACCACTTTTGTGTGCAGCTCCCCTTACAAGGTGTGTGAATGCTTCGTGTGAAAGGACTTTAAAGTTAGACAATTGGATAGCTAAACTTATTAGAAAGCAGCCTTATCTGAGGTGTTCCAAGGTTCTAAATTGACAGAACCCTGTGATGTGCCCCATAATTCTGTTTGGCATATACTTATTATTTTTTTCCTCCCAAATTTTGAAAATCTAAATATTTCTATCTTTGAGAATGCTTGAAAATGTAATTTAAAGTTCTAAAATACTTCCTAAATTATTTTTCTGACTAGTATTAAACTGGAGATTATTGATCTCTTTAATCTGAAATTATCCCTAAAGATCTTCAGATTTAGGACTTATACTGATATAAGTCTTAGTTCAATTGGGAGAGTCTCTTGATCTCAAATTTCAGAAGCGTCATCAGCGTAAACAAGATCAGGATCAGCCCATAATAGGTGAGTAACAAATGTAAATGACTGAATGAAAATTCACACAAAAGCACGTATTAGCATTTCTGTCTGCTGAGAATTCAGTACCCTCCTTTTCTGGATCCCTTACAAATCTATTAAGACTCAAGCAGTTCTGCAAAATGATACTCCAGTATGTACAGCTGAGTAACAGCAAAAGAATAAATTATTTTAGGTCTTCTTAAAATTATTATAATATATATATCAAAAATTGAACATTTTCAAAACTTGTGTAAATATGTATTAGAAAAAGATGCATTAGAGTGGTAGAAGTTGTTTATATTTCAGTTGCTTATGTTTTTAATAGTGTGTTATTTTTAAGGAAAGAAGAAAAGGCTTCTTTCCAGTATAGCCAAAGATGCCTGATTGCAAAATTCAATCAGTCCTAAAATTAAAATTAGGAGGCTGGATCAGCATGAAAGCAATTGTGTTATAAGTCAGTGTTAAGATGTTATTGATAGAAAAGCTAATGCAATACATTTTCTTCTGTCACACGTCTCTGGCCCAAAGCAATTTGCCAACCAGCAAACCACCTCAGCATAAACACCGGGGAGCCCCCGCTGGGCCCTGGAAATCCCGCTTGTCTGCAAGTGCACAATATACAAGGCAAATCTCCATAAAGCTCAGTGCCACAGTTGAATACAAACACTCCCAAGGTCCTGCTGTGACTTGGCATACCCCGCTGGACAGCTGGAAGCTGAGAGGAAGGGAGCTGCTGCCAATAGCCAGTTACAGGGGATTGTCAGTGCGAAGTTTCCTGGAAACGGGCAGTGACTGACGTTATTATTTTGTTGGAGGCTACTGATGTGATGTATAAGATATATGCAATGATACACAGTTGCATTTGATAAATATTTGATAGGATATACAGTAAAACAGCACCTTTTTGATATGATCCATGGCCAGGAATTAAACCCTGAGAAAAACAAACAGAATTTGTCCCACCCTTACGTTTTACCCAACGTAATTCTGGATATCAGATATTGCCCTAAATGTCATTTTAGTATGTGTATCAAAAATATTTAGTATGCTAAGGGTCGTGAATGTGTATCTAACACCCCTGCAGCTGCAGTTTACTGTAGATAGATTACATACAGTCACTCTTTCATTTTTTTCCTTGGAACCACTTGCAATGAATTGCTACCGGCGATCATTAAAAAAAGATTGCTCTTTTTATGTAGCCTGAATATATGAAATGCTACTTATCTGCATTCTGATGTGAAGAATGCTTCAAAAAAATTTCAAAGATGGAAATGGAACAGCTAAACTAGGGTTTGGCATACACAATCATCATTAGTCTAATGTAATACAATCTTTAACGTAAAGAAGCTACATTTTCTAAACCTGAATAAAACCCCAGCATTCTCTATGTGTTATAATAAATTAATGCAATAAAAACAGGTACACTTATCCTGTAAAGAAGCTTATTAAGCAGACTGCTACTGCTGCAAAATTCAGCATACAGTAAACAATACTTTTTTTGTTAGAATAATGACTTACAGTTTATTCTTTTATACTGTGTAGCACTTGGGGACCACATCCATTTACCAAAATAATACCAAATTAGTACTGCAAATATTGAAATCAGACCTTTCAGACTAACCAGTGGCCTAATTTTCTCTTCAATCTGCTCTTAATCTCAATTCATCAATAACACTGCCTTATTATAGGACTTTGACAGTGAGCTAGAGCTTTTGATAAATTATACATCTCAAGCCAGATTTAAAATTTGAAGCTCAAGTGCTAATTATCTGTACAGGCCTAGTTAATAACGAGATTTCTTGTTAAGTATCTGATCACAGCATGGGCATCATTTGTCAAGAACCTCAAGTCTACCTTGGAGACTAGCTCTTCGAATTCTCCCTTGCCTACCATATGTAAAATTGGGATCTTTGTTTCTATAATAACCTTTTATTAGGAAGCTGACATAATGATTAAGTTCGCTGTAGACACATACAATGAGTTAGACAATTACCCTTGCTGCTTTAAACTACTCAGGCTCCTAGCAAGACAAAATAATTAATATTGAATTTTAATTTGATGTGTTCCACATTTAAACCCCAATTTGCAAAGTACACCTGGAAGGCTGCCGCTGTTTCCTTGCAGTTTGTGCTGATGAAATAAAAGCTCCTGCAGTTTGAATGTAAAAGCACAGAAGGCATGATGCACCACAATCACTTCTCAGTGGAGCAAAGAATTTTCGAGCATTAATGGGAAAGGTAATTACCTAGGTCTAACTTTATAGCCTTTTCTCTAATGAAACTATAATCTCCCAGGCCTACATGGTTTAAGTATTTACATGATTTTAACGATTTCACTGCCATAACAGTTGCCACACATGGTAATTTAAAAACTCAGTGCCTTGAAACAAAGATGCTAATTATATTTCTATATTTTTATTATTGAAGTAAAGCTGGACTGTGTGAAGTGACAGAACCATAATAAAAACAGCCTAAGTGGAAGGGGGTGGGTATTTGTTTGCTGAAAAAAGGCGCCTAAGAGCTTTCCCAACTGTACCTGTTAACTGCTGAGCAGATTAGCTCCCCCGAGCTTTGGCTGTGGGGCAAAGCACACCCTGGGCTCTGAGGACCTCCAGTCTCTCAGACCTCAGGCAAAACTCCCACTGCGCCAACTTGTGTAGTCCTTTCCTTATTAAAATACGAATGTTCCTCAACTATAATCACCTAAGGACATATCTCATCCAGACAGTACTGGATGAGGAGGAGTCCTGGAGGCCTTGTGAGGAGGAGTCCTGGAGGCCTTCCCCTACACGAGCCCAGTGCTAGCATGATGGCAAGCACTTCCTCCCACATATGGATGAATTGAGTCTGAAACATGTGGGGAAATGGGCTCTTTGCCTGAAGCACTGGACAGCGCAGAGATTTGCAGGGTGTATCCTGTAATGTGCTTCCAGCTCTTCAGAATGGTGCCTGGAGTGTCTGCTGGGGTGGGATGGGGCTCCCACCCAGCTCACATCATTCTGCTGTTCACGGCCTTTGCAGCCCCTCTCCATCTCTCTCTGGCCTCTGCTCTTACTGTGCTGGGCTTGGCTGTCACCTCACCTCTGTGTCAGATGTGTAGGCGGGCAGGGGAGTAACAGCTTTAGGAAAGTCAGCTTTCCCAATGATCTCAGCTCTGGGCTTGGGACCCCTGCCTTTACTCAGCTCTAGCCAGGCTGGATGACTTCCTCCAACCTTGGCTTTTGTCTCTGCTTGAGAACCTCACACCTTTAAACAAGCTGAAGTCATCGTTGCCACAATTTCCAGGACAATCTAATTTGATGCTCATTGCCACAACGCTGCTTTATTTTCCAAAACCTGCTCATATTTTCTAGCTGTGGGCCTCAGGTGCAAAGTTTGGAATTGTATCAAAATATGAACTTCCAAAAAAGACAGGTGTGGAGATTCCTAATACAGATGTCTTATGATTATCAGTTTGTGACATAAAATGACACAAAGTGAAACACTTAAACAGAAAAATCAAAAGCCACTTTGCTGATAGGAAGGTGAGTCTCAACACCATTTAGAGTGTCAGTGGGGATCCAGAATTTCCATTTTGTAGAAAATTCAGATATTTAATTTTTTTTCCCCAGTTCTTTACTGAAATGAGAAGACAAAAAAAAAAATTGTTAAGATTATTTTCCTGGCTGATTGGAAACTACTGGTCTTCAAAAATCAAGGCTGTAAGTTATGGATTTTGCTTATAAATTTAAGTGAAAGATGCTGTAAGAAGACATCAGAACAACCTCAGAGACTTAGAGCAATCTTAGAGAGGTAAGCTCTGCAAAACCCTGGGGAGTGTTGGGCCTGAAAGATGAAACCATGGACAAAAAACCATGAACTATTTAATATGGTGGCCAAACACTGATTTCTGCTTTGGCTCCTGTAAGATCTGTGTTGTTCAGACAAGACCCTTGGATGAAACTCTGTGGATCCTCTTAGCCTGGGGGAACAAGTATCATTAGTTAACCTGGCACCAAAGCAAGAAGTAAATGAGCTGCCAGGCTGGGGAAGGACAAGAACATAGTGCTAGAGTGTGGTTTTCTAATTTTTTTTCTTGAGAAAAATAAAGAATTGTAATTGTCTTCTCTGCCTTAGTTCAAGGGGGACACTGCAGACTGGGAGGGAGTTCATATGGCATAACAATGTGTGATGACAGCAACTAAAAGCTTCTTTTGATGGGTTTCCAGCTCATAAACTGGGCTATATCGTTCAGGGGGAAAGACCTATTAGTCTTCTCATCTTTTAACACTTTGAAGGAATATACCAGGATGCTAGATGCTGAGGCAGAAGCTTTGTACCCCGGTTTTAAAGATATCTGCACCGGGAATATTGAATACTTTATATGTTTCAGCACTAGATGAGATTTTACATTATAGGATTTCTGTTTCATTTGAAAGCATAGATTTACAGACACAGGCAGATGTTAGAAAAGATGAAATAAGAAGGTGCATTATTAAGACAGTATAAAATGACAGACATCTTTTTTAGCTACTCCAGTGTAGTCACTCACTAGCAGGGTTTCCTAATTAGCCTCCACCTCTTACCCCAGGGAGGAGAAGCTCTGAGAGCTGCTGCATTCCTGCCCTTCCTCTTCAATGTGACAAACAAAAGCAGCCAAAGCAGCTGCTCTGAGCCACTGGCTCCTTCAAAGGTGAGAACAGAGTGAATGACTTCTACTGCTTGGTTACCCCTAGCTTGCATAATGTAGTTTGTATTTTATAATAGATGTAATTTTCTCCTTTGTCTCTGAACCATCTCAATTACCATTGCTACTGACTACTTTCAGGTGTAGATCCAGGCCTTTAGAAGAGGTTTTGGAAGGCTTATGGTTTATGGTATGAGAAATATAAAAACTTCTTAGTAGATTAATGGCCATTTCTTTCTAAAAGTTTTATAGAAAGAAGAAAACTATTATTCTACTACTAATGAATTTCTGAATGGGTTCTTCAGATTAGGAAATCTAACAAAAATTTGTCATTAGTTTTAGAAGAAGGTTCTTTCAGTGTTCCCATCACAATTAAAAATTGCTTTGTAGGACAGATCTTGCTGAACTGACAGTCAAACCATGGATTTTTAGGTATGTAAAAATGATGTAATACTCAATATGTTTGATGTAATACAACACTATGATAACGTTTGTTTTAACTAAATGATAAGACATTAAAATTTCAACATGTTGCAGCAATATAGAAAATTCACGCGTATTTACAAACGCACACAGGCAACACAAATCAGACATCCCCTTTTTAATTTAGACGTGCATTGGATTTTTTAGACATCATATTACCATGCACTAAAGCAGCCCAAATGACTTATCAAAACCACTGCCAATGAAAAAACCAGGTTTGTCACTTTGCTGGTGGTCTTAGCAGATAAAGCAAAATTGCCACTATACATCATCCTTAAAAGAAAGACAATACCAAAGGGGAAGCTGCCAGAAGGTGCCATTTTCAGATGTCAAGATAAGGGATGGACGTCTGAATTAATGCAAGACTTGTTGCATGTTTTCTGTAACAGACAACCTGGTGCCCTGCTAAAGCAGACAGTGATGCTTGTGCTTGGATGCATTTCTAGGGTGTATAACTGAAGGAACCTAAAAGAACCTTAAGAAAACAAATAATATTCCTGGAGGCAACTGCTATGAGCTCTTATAATGGTGCTGTAAGCAATCGTTTTAAAGCTGTGTGGAGAAACAATGCAGAGATTGAATCCTGGAAAAATCCATTCACCCTAAGGGTATAAATTGAGAAGCCACCTTTAGCCTTTCTGGGACAAGGCCTTCTAGAAAAGAGTAACTGGCATCTGTGTTGTGCACAGACTGTGTAAAACTGTGTGTCAGATACTGAGGGTGGGGACTTGGTGCCATCAGCAGAACACCAAGTTAGCAGGCAAGAAGCAGTGACAATACTGACAGTAATGTGAGAACTACAGTGATCCTAGGGGTGGGTAAGTGTTTCCTTCACACAAACAAGTGCCCACTGGGCACATCGGGAAGCACAAGTTTGAAGGGCTTTTTGTTCTGTGAGGTAGAATTGTGACAAGTGTCAAGACTGCAAAGAGTGGTTGTCTACAAAGCTACCTCTGCTCTTGGAGTAAGGAAAGGAAGTTTTGTGGAAGCTGCAATGCAGACCTAGGTTTACCTGGGCTTGCATGTAACATCTTTCTGAACCATTCTGCACGTGGCTAGTGCTTGAGGTTGCTGGACTTAAATACATTCACCGAGACAATCTAAAACCTCAGATGCGTTTAAGGGTAGATTTGCACCTGTTATGGAGTTCTCAAATGGATGGAGATTAATCCATTTCATTTTGACAAGAAAATATGCTTCTCTGAGTGCCTGAGAAATCAGAATTAATATTATTTTGGTCATGATCTTTCAAAATAAGTTACTGTCCAACAATGTAAAGCTTCTTGAATGTGTCATTCTTATACTGAAGAGTCTGTCTGTACCCCTTTTCTCTACCTTGTTTTATTTTCAAGCTGTTGAGCTTTCTTTTGCTACCAGAATTGTATTTCTGGCACAAATATAAGCCTGATGCCATCTGGTCCCCTTCGCTGGAGTGTCCTCATGGCAGAGCTATAAGAACATGAAGTCTCACTGAGTTCTCCATTTACCTCGTCTTATTTAGAGAGATTAGGGGTCCAAAGCAGGGTACCTTGAACAGGACACCTTGGTACCCTGGAGCTCAGAGCTGCAGAGGCAGCAGGAGCAGGACAGTCACATGCTATAACTGTAAAATCAGTTCTGTGACACTCCTGCCAATGTTAAGACTGTTATTTCTACAAAGCTGTGATATGCTTAAAAAAAATTAAAATCTAAAGAATTACTGTGTCTTCACTAACACAAGTGTAAATCCTGAAAACTCCTCTGATACTGGGAGCTGTGGTTGAGTTTGTCTGTACTATGGACTTAAATACATTCACCGAGACAATCTAAAACCTCAGATGCGTTTAAGGGTAGATTTGCACCTGTTATGGAGTTCTCAAATGGATGGAGATTAATCCATTTCATTTTGACAAGAAAATATGCTTCTCTGAGTGCCTGAGAAATCAGAATTAAAAGACAATCTAAAACCTCAGATGTGTTTAAGGGTAGATTTGCACCTATTATGGAGTTCTCAAAATGGATGGAGATTAATCAATTTCATTTTGACAAGAAAATATGCTTCTCTGAGTGACTGAGAAATCAGAATTAATATTATTTTGGTCATGATCTTTCAAAATAAGTTACTGTCCAACAATGTAAAGCTTCTTGAATGTGTCATTCTTATACTGAAGAGTCTGTCTGTACCCCTTTTCTCTACCTTGTTTTATTTTCAAGCTGTTGAGCTTTCTTTTGCTACCAGAATTGTATTTCTGGCACAAATATAAGCCTGATGTCATCTGGTCCCCTTCGCTGGAGTGTCCTCATGGCAGAGCTATAAGAACATGAAGTCTCACTGAGTTCTCCATTTACCTCGTCTTATTTAGAGAGATTAGGGGTCCAAAGCAGGGTACCTTGAACAGGACACCTTGGTACCCTGGAGCTCAGAGCTGCAGAGGCAGCAGGAGCAGGACAGTCACATGCTATAACTGTAAAATCAGTTCTGTGACACTCCTGCCAATGTTAAGACTGTTATTTCTACAAAGCTGTGATATGCTTAAAAAAAATTAAAATCTAAAGAATTACTGTGTCTTCACTAACACAAGTGTAAATCCTGAAAACTCCTCTGATACTGGGAGCTGTGGTTGAGTTTGTCTGTACTAAGAGAACTGAAAACAGAATTTAAATGATAGTCATATTCCTTCACCTGTAACCATGCTTGTGTTTGCCCTAGACTTGGCTTCAAGAAAAGAGTGTTGTAGTGTTAAATATGTTTAACTGCTAAATCTTTGAATTTTCACCGGTCATGTACAAAGCCAGAGTAATACCTGAATTACATTTCTACTGACTTCCACTCTTCACAAATGAAAGCTGGTGAGATGACTTGCTAACTCATACAGTAATTAATCTTCAAGAGGGTAGAAGTACAGCATTAAATTGGGGCTCAGGTTACAGAGATGAAATCAAATGAACAAGTTCAGTATCTCTAACATCTTACCACTGATTCCACAAGCTGTCTAAGTACGTCAAGAGATTTAATTAATTCTGAGATTCCCTGATCAGTGGCAGGAAAAAAGACTAAACACAGAATACGGCAAAAGAGTTCTAATCAGACTGACCTTCTACATGGCACTGGAATTATTGGTGTACCCTCTATACATGCTGCAGATGATACACTGCATCACACTGTGCTGAGAATCAGACCTTCTCCACAAGTTCCAGCACTCAGAAGGCCATTTGGAAGAACCTAAGAAGACTTTAACTGATCAATTTGTCAAGTAAAGAATGTTCACTGTGAGCTATAAGTACAAATTGCAAGACACTCCCAGCAAGTACAAGCTCTTTCTATGGATTAACTAAGATTTCTGTGCTGGCCACTCTCTTCCCCAGTATAAAAAACCCTGTAAAAGCCAAGCCCTGCAGACTGCTCAGACCTCTGTGGAGGAATGAGTGAAGCTTGAAAGTGCCCCAGGTGGGAAGGGAGGACCTGCTCCCCACCACTGTGTCTGACTAGGCAGCAGGGTTTGCCCTGTTCATAGCCCAGAGCCCAGCAGAGAGCAGAGTCTGTGTCTGTCCTGCCCCAGGGGAAGCTGCTTGGGCACCATGGGAGCAGCAGGTCAGGCCTGGCTTGAGGAAACACCTTCAGATTCTGCTCTAATTACCTGCTCTTCTGTCTTCTGCAAAATAATGGAAACATTTTTTTGAGACGTGGCTCATCATGTGATTTTGGAGGTTTATAGAGAAACCATAGTGTGCTGGGAAGTTTAAGTGGGGCATGGCTTATTTAATTCTCTCTTCTCCACAGAACAGCTGGGCTTTGTGTTCCAGCTAATTTAGGTAAGGAAGCTTGTTTTTATTTCATTAACTTGCAGCATGAATGTCACCAGCCATAGTTGATAGCAGTGACCACTGGCAGAAAAGTCACCAAGACTTTTGTGTTTGTAGATTCACAGTACTCCTTATTATGCCTGTAAAACACATAACAGTGGATCTACACTATTTATTCTAGAACAGGAACTACTTAATGCTCAGCTATGTTAAAAATGCAAAAGTGAAAAAACCTGATCTTGCCTCCATCTCTCCAACAGCTACCATCACTGGGGAAGAACCAACTTCAGAGCCTGTGACAGTGTTTTCTGATGAGCTATTGGCACATTAGAGACTGACACGTTCACCTGGGGAGGAGCACACCTGTTCAGTCAACCTGTGTGCATGGTAAAGTATGATAATCGTGCAACAGTGCTTCTGGGGACTCTGTCATTGCACCCAGACTGCTGAGAGAGCCTCCCATCTGTAATGCCAATGCGAGATCCTACACACACAATAATGTTGGAGCTCGTTTGTTACTGTTTTCACATACTCGTTTTGGTAAGGAAAGTTGGTAAGGACATAATCTAAATTCTCAATGGACTTTTGATTACAAAAAAGCTTTAGCAATCTATAGGAACTGAGAATTTGGCTAGCTTTCTGCATCATGTTTGTTGTTTAAGGACTATGCAGAATAATGTTTTTTCTTTAGAGGCTGATAAGTTCAGTCTTCTGAAGAAGCTGTTGACTGCCATTAGTAGTGGGTTCATTTGTTCTCTGCTGGACACTGTCAACCAGCAGGGGTTTAGGCTGTTGTGCAGCTCCCAGCTCAATTATTTCTCAGGGCTCTTTGTTTAATATAATGGGGTCAAATTCAGACTGTAGGTGGCTGATGATTTCTGGTCCAATTTACAATAGCCTGTCTGCAAGCCCACCTTGAATCGAGTTAATCTCTTTTGTAAAATGAAGTGAAAACTCTACAAAGTGTTCAGAGTTTTGGTCCAATATTTAGTTTTTATAATGTGAGCTGCTTAGTAATTTTTTTCTGTTCAGAGTGGTTCTGACATGCTTATACAGCTGTGTTGATAGAGGGATTATATTTATTTCCCATATTGTAATGCACTGCAATGGGAAATTTTTCTGCTGAAAGATGAAGAAATGGGAGCAGGTGGAATACTACCACTATCTACCACTGACTGTTTTGTAAACCTCATGTTTACAATTAATCATATGCTCCTGATCACAAGAGTGTAATTTGATCTTTAGGAGGCCACAATACTCTGGTTTGTCAGTATATAGGCATTTTACTTGGCCTGTTGGCTTTTTAGAAAAGGTATTAAGTTGCCATCTTGGCTGACTTACAAGCACTGAGAAGGACTGTGAGTCTTAACTGCTCCATCTCAGCCCAAATCTTTAAGGCTGAAACATTACTGCAGGGAGTAGGTGTGATACTCACCCCAGGGATGATGCAGAAAGCTCTGGGAATTCAAGGATCATTGCAGAGTAAACTGCTCCATTTATTTCTGTGTTTTATGGAAGAGCTGAAACAGAAGGTCTCAATCTCACACTGTCTAAATGGAGCAGCAAGGATGCTGCTTATCATCTTCTGGATTCAGGCTCTAATCCAGACTGTAATTCAGTGCACAGAGACACAGAGAACGTGACATTTCATTATTTTTGCAGTGAGGAAAACAGATAAGACCTTTGGAAAACTTTAGCAATGGTGATCCAGAATGAAGGCTACACTCCTGTATCAGGCTACTTCTCCTAGGAGGTACAGTGTTTAAGCTGGATCTGATGTAGTGTCTTACAAATCTTCATTTTGCTGAAACAAACATCTAACTGGAGAGACAATTCATGGCAGACTTTATGTATAGACTTAGTGATTGACATAATCACCTGCTTGCAAAGGCGGGGTAGGAAGGCTTTGCAGTTTTATGGCGTCTTTTCCTCTTAAACAAGTGGTCTTTCTATAGCAGTCAAAGCAGTAGAAACAACACTGTACCACAGCAACATTTTTATTTCATCTGAACTAAGTGTCATGTTACCCCCTCTGTTGCATTCACTTCAAACCATGGACATTCATTTCTTTGATACATATGTAGATCTGAGCACTTGCTATTCTTTGTAGGGCAAGAGAAAGGGACAGATATTTTGCTTATATTGCAGTTATCTGGTTTTACTTGTTTACAGATAGAGAGGCTTAATTTTTACTGTTGTATCAAGAACCTGCAGCTTAGAGATGCTTTCCAAGTGTAACGAAACAGTTACCAGAGTAAGTGACTTAAAATGTAAACTGAGGTAAGTATAGAATTCTAAATATATTTGGCTTGTTGATAAAATAAAGTAAGGCCTATTTGCTGATTCCACAGTTGGTGGGAAAAGATAGAAAACCAATTCCCCTTTATTTCCCTTTGTAGGTAAACACATAAATGTTGATTCCCTGCTCACGAGATAAACCTTCATTGTGGCAGTAATGGATGCAGCTTGCAAACAGGAAAGGAGCTATGCAGATGCACCCCTACAGAGCTAAGTAGGAAATAACCCACAAAGTTTACTTATTCAGAAGGAAAACTAAACCAGATATTTTATCTTTGAAAGTTATCTCACTATTGAGTAAATAAGAGGTCAAAAATAACTGTAGTCATGGCTCAGCTTCTGTTCAGTTCTTCCTCAGGAACATTGAATAAAAAGTTTGAAAATCATTAAAGCCTGTAAGGACATGAACAGAGGGCAGCAATCTTGGAAAGGCATTGGAGAAATTTCTAGATGACTCTAGATTTAATATTTGAATTTTACATGTCTTCATTTCATGTCTTAATTATTATTCCTTATTTCTACATTCTGCTTTAAGCATTTGTATTGGAGTTAAGTTGTAAAAAATTTCTGAATTTTGAAGAAAGAATAAATATTTCCTGACTTTTTTTTTTTACTTAGATGAGCATGCTTTTGCTGCCCTTTTACTCTCCTTCAGTTCTGTTTATTAAGGCATAAGAAGTAGGATTCAGTCTTATGGAAAGTTGAGAACCCTGAAGGTAAAAAGCCTGAAAAGTAGAACGTGGCACTGTGAGTAAAAGGTGTTGAAGCAGCAGTTCAGCTAAGGTTTTTGTGAAATGTCTCAGAAATGTCAATAAAGCATTGGAAAAATAATAAGATGAGCAAGAAACTGGCTAAAGAATAGCTATTTAGCTGAGCTGAAGGGAAAGTTCTTGAAAAGAGAGTATTGGTTCAAAGGCTGATCAAATATAAAGGGCTGGAAAATGTTTTCATGACTACCTGGACACAAAACAGATGCATTAACTTGCATTACTGCAGATGATGCAAATTTTGAAGGCTCTGATGGTTTGGAACATTTCTGGACTATTATATAGTCAGAACTTAGGGAAAAAGAAGTTTGAAATAAAACTAAATGCAACATTAAAAAGAACTCTAGCTATAATCTGGAATTCTATCTGAAACATCAGATGAAATGAGAGTACCCTTCAATCAGTCAGTATGTACAAGTTCAAGCCACCAGTGCAACAGATTTAGTGGAGATGTAAATGTTCAGGGCTCCATCTATGTTTCTGGATGTTGCTATATTTCAGGTATTTCATGGGTGTGCTTCAGGTGTACAAGGTTTGTCTAGCCTACTGATGAAGCTGAGGAGGATATATGATTCCAGATTTGCATACACTAAAAAAAACCAAAAAAACAAAAAACAAAACAAAAAAAACCCAAAAAACAACCCAGAGAGAAAGAAGATTCCATTTAAAAAACTTATGCCAAATAGAAAAAGACTAATTTCAGGACAATTTAAAATTTAAATGGAAAATGAGAGGAAGGCCCATCCAGCTCACCAGAAACCTGAGTTTTAAGGAAATTAAAATGTGTGAAATGTGATTGTTAAGGTAGATCACTTACATAGACATGATTATTTTTGGCTTCAATGCCCTCTGTGCGGTGTTATCTTCATTTGACAGTTTGGCTAAATTGCAGTAGCACCTTTGGGTGCATCTTCAGCTCTTCTCAGAAATCAAAACTGGCTATTAAACTTAGTATCCAGAAAAGATTGTTAAAACTCTATTATCTGCATGTTTTGTCAATACCTTTCTGTAAAATCACAGTTTTGCAAATGCAGTTCTTCATATCTTGAGATAGCAGTTTTACCTTTTGAATCCTCTGTTTGCATATCTGTGGGGAGAAAAGAGGGTTTTCCTGTGTTCTAGACCTCAGTGTACTGTTCATGAATGTTTAGGCAAACTAACTGCAAGCATGACATGATGGAGGAAGAGAGTGCAGAGCACTGTGGAAGGGATGAGGTGCCACTGTTTTGCTGCTTTATCAGTAGATAGATACCCATGAGCTGGCAGACCTTCCTGCCTGGAGCTCTTCCTGGCAGGCACCCAAGAATGGCATGCTGTGGCTGTACACCATGGTTTTCAGACTCAAGGGAAGATGTCACATGTTTTCCACAGGTTTAGCTCTAGCTGATTTGCCAGTGGCAATGCCAAACAGCCAGGGCTGCTCTTGATTCTCCAGGGTGACTAAGGAGACAGTAGGCTGCACAAGGAGCCCTCAGCTCAGTAAAACCTTCATGCCACACAACTGCTGGGCATCCCCTTAGAGAAATATGCTTGGAAAGATGATGTATCAACTTTTTTTTATTATTATTAATTGTCAGCCACCTCTGAAGCATTTTGTATGTGTGAGTCACCCTTTAGGCACTCAGTGGAGATAAACTTCCCAACTGTCAGAAAGTCAGAAAAACTGCTGGACCTTTTGGTACAAAAGATCATCCTCTTAAGGATATTTAATGGCTGGGTAGCAGTCTCCTGTGTGAATGTATCCAAGCAATTATAGCTTAAAGTTGTACTAATCACTCCTAATAGAGATGGACTCTTACCCCCGCTGTGTCCCTCACTGCTCCCAGATGAGAACTATCCCAACAATTTGGGATTAGCAAAAACACTTGTTATACTATTATCTTCATAACTTTATTAACATCTTTGATTATAGAACAGATGGATGAATGTTAATAATTCTATAATGGCAGATTAAATAGCTTACACTGTATCAATCATGTTTAAGTCTTTGCTTAATAAAACAATAATTTAAGTTGGGTCACGGGTAGTGTTTGAACCCCAGGCCCTCAGATTAGCTGCCGACTTCCTCCATTAAAAGAGTAAACCCATTAACTGCTTGCAGTTGTACACTTATGCCTGTGTACACTGGGCATTAAAATATATGACTCATGCTGTGCTGGTGGATTATACATTCAATTTTGAGATTAAGAATTCCTAGGTTCCTTTTGTGCCTCTCAGAAGGAGTTTTGCCCCCTGAAAAGAGTAAGCAGTGAGAAATGGGTCAGCTAGTGATAGTGTTGTTATATTTTTCCATAAAACTGGTATAAGCATGCAGGTATCAAAAGACTTTATTAAAATGTCTGGTTTGGCTGCCATTGGTTCAGAGATGCTTAAGAGCCAATTGAGCATATTTGGTGTATGGACTTTGAGATCCAGACAAAAGGAGAATTATTGAATTCCCATCCTGTCATTATGAAAAGGACATAACTATGAGACTACAGTAAAAACTGCAGGGATTGCTTGCAGTATGCTTTTTATCATCTATTTCAGGTTAACTGGTTCACTGTAAACAAAAGTTCTCAGTGGATGTTTTTTTCCCTCTATGCCATTTTTTGCTGTGCTACTTAAACCTTAGGTAACCTTAGACACTCTTCATGACCTCCCCCAGAGTCAGCACTGGTTTGCACTGACTCAGAATCCTGAGTGCAGCTTATTAAAGCCCTTTATCTGCTGCTTTTCCAGAAACAGCACATCAAACTTTACTGAAGGTGACAAATCACACCACTGACTGGAGATAAGTTGTGTAATTCTCTGAACATTGAATGAAAGAACCAGTGGAGAGAAGCTTAACAAATCTAGTCTGAATAAGAGGTCTTCAATCTTGACTGTAAATTTGAATGCAGTGTGATTACAATGCCAGCCTTCAGCAAGCTTTGGTTCATGGCTGTGTGCAGAGAACTGACTTGCTCGTTTTGGTAAATAAACAGACAATGTGTGACTGTTGCTTGACACTGTTAACACAGATCTGCATTACCAGAATTGAAGGCAAAGTGTGTAAATTAAAGATCAGCCACTAATACAGAGTTTGAGAATATCACCTCTGAAAGCGAAAAGCTCAAGAACACACTTAGTGGGAACAGAAACTACTAATTCCTCATAAAAAACCCACTTCCTGTGGCATGATTTGGCTTCCTTGGGGGGGTCTAAAAGCAGGTTGAACTCTAGTTAACTTTGGAATGCTCACAGTAAAAAGTACAATTGCATAGGAGCTCCATAGCAGTATATTGAGTCCTATAATTCTGCAAACTTTGCAAGTTTGCCCATCAGTCTTCCTCAAAACTTTACATACATACTTAAGATTAAAATTTTATTTGGAGATGTCATTTCACTTTACTGCGAATCAGTACATCAGCTCTTCTATAAGTGCACTCAGTTACTCCCTGAAGAGAGAGAAACTTAGCAGTGGTATATATATTTCCTGCTCATTACACTGTAAAAACCCTTGGAGAACTGATACATTGATTAGCACAAGTCAGAAGTGCATCTTTGCCTTGATCAATACATTTGTGTGTTGCAGGCTGGCTAATGGCAAGTGTCAGAGTGCCCACCTGTTTGGAATAATTGCAGGATACAGGCATTAGCCTATTGAAAGAATGCATTTATTGGGCACAAAGAAAAATTTATGATCTTCAACTATACAGCCTGTGCAATAACAGTGACTGCCAAGTAGAGAAAAGACAGTTCAGCTATATTAAAATAGCAGGTAAATCTGGAGTCTGGGGTTTGCTCCAGGTATTTAAAGACCTGAGCAGAGCATAATGAAGGAACAGATGTACCACTTCAAGCCAGTCTGGTACATGAGTAGCCTCAGAGGAGCATTGGAACACAAAACGAGAAAAGAGACAACTCTGATCAAAAATATATATCCAAAGGCTCAGAAAATACAGATGCCTGCTTTTACAGAGCTCCTCTGTATGGATCCTTCAAATTTGGATATAGATATGTTGTAACTGTAATTCATGTCCTTCCCTGATTTTTTTATGCTCTTGTAAATTGTTTTATTTCTTAAAATAGATTTTCCAGGTGAACTGAAACACTTTCTGGTGCTTTCAAGTACTCTGATACTTCTGACTGGCCATGATTTCATTTTAAACTCACAAAATGGAGGAGGAGTTCTCCTCTTTTTTTGTTAATCCTGTAAACCAGGAGATACAAAGTTCTCACTGGAGATTAAGTTAAATTGCATTGTTGGAATGCAGGAATTAAGTATTTCCCAGGAAAGCATCAAACCACAACAGTAAGTTATTCTAAGATTAGCTGCTTTCAGTGTTTTCTGCTGCTACTCTATACAGCACATTTCCATACACAGCAGGAGATGGTTCCACATCTCACTTAGTCTGGTGGTTCCACATCTCACTTAGTATTCTAATTTTGGGTACTCCAAAGCACAAAGTGGCATGACTTTCCAAGCATAACAGAGGAGACTCACAGCAGCTGGGCTGCCAAAAGCCCTGCACCAGCCCAGCCCTCTTGCCTTCCTTGGAGGGTACAAGAGATGGCTGAACACATCCTGATGTACAAAGATGGAAAGTGAGGAACTTCCAACAAGAGCCAGCACATACCAGACTGAGGTACCCTAGATATGTCATATGGTTCTAGGGATGAGCCCTGAAACTCCACAGCTGCCAAAACTGGATTGTTGTGCCCAGGGAAACATGAATTGCAGGAAACAGTCACCTGAGGAAAGCTCATGGTCAGGAGGTGGTACCCTGAGTGTCCTGACCTTCCTCAAAAGAACCCGATAGAGAAATGAGGAGTTGCTTGATCTGAAACTCGATAAATTATTGTTGTTGCAAGAGGCTCTCTTTTCACGTTGGATCAGCTAAACAAATACATTTTTCTAATCTGTTTAACACAAGCTGTTTTCACTGTCTGTCTCAGACGCCATAGCACTCCCTCCTTCTCCTGCCCCAGTCAGCTGGACCACCTTATCAGGTCAGAGCAGGACTGGAGCTTGCATATCCATCTGGTTTTAGTGTGATTAGGAATCAGAACCTGTGCTAAGTGGCAAGCAAGGCTGTTTGAGATTGTTCTCTGAAACCAGATGCATTGAGATTTTGTACAAGTTCCATGGAGCTGAAGGTACCTCCTTAACCCTTTTAATTACAGGTTAAGAACTGACACCTGAAATCAGACTCAGGACCTTGGATTTAGTCCTTGAAATAAATTCAGATGTGTAATAGTAGTAACTCAAGAAGCTCATGTTTGAGAACTTAGTGGGGTAAGTGTTCCTCATATTAAAGTAAGAAAATAATTGTTAGAAATTGTAATATCAGGCTTTTTAAATTCCATTTCTATAGTGCTAAGTTTGTAGGAGAGAAAATTTACACTTCTTGGGTATCTGGGAAGTGGTTTTAAGTGTTTCTAACATGTCTGGTAGAGTCTGAGAATGCTTTAGTTGCAAAGGACCAAAGCTGGTAAGGTTTTTGTTTGCTTGTTGTTTTTTAACTTCTGCTAGTAATTGGATACTTTTTTGCTGTTCTTTTTAGCTCTCTCTAGCCACATTGAGGTTAATTATATAGATAACAGAAATTTATTCTATCTTTTATGGGAATATCAGACAACAAGATACTGTTGCTATAACACAGAAAATAAATGCAGTGCCATGGTTAAAGTGTGTAGTGCTCCTACAATCCACAAAGGTACAGGAAAATAAGATGGATTTTAAACAGTGATTGAAGGGAAACACAGATTTAATAAAGCATCAAAGTGACTCCCTCATCCTGTAGTTTTGTTCTTTACACAATAAATCCCTTAAATACTAGTGTTAATTTAGCTCTTTTTTCACTAACTCTAGGCTGATGGATTCATTCTTCAGCAAAAGCCATCCTCTGAGTGCTGTGGCAAGTGTCCATGCAAACTGGAAAGAGCCCTTTGGGACCTGCTCCCAGTACACCTATCTGTCTCAGATCAGAGAGCTTCAGGTTTTGAGGCAGGCTTTAACTAAATGTAAAAATGTTTCAGGAAGGTGGAAACAAGTAGCTCAGAGAAACTACTTTCTGGACTTGGCTGCTGAGTTAGATGACCCTCTGATACCTGCTGAAAGGATTTCTTGTGCGTCCAAGAGGAGCAGCATAAGGTAAGATGTCAGTGACACAGGTTGTGGGAGAACATTCAGATCCACTGATTTGTTTATGAACTCTCTCTGGTGAAATATTCTACTTTTGTCTTCTGGCTGTTCACAGTAGCACATCTAATACAGGAACTCTGCTGTAGTGTGCAAATGCTCATATGAAGTTCAGTGCTTCTGTTTGGATGCTCTGCTTGGCAGTGATGAATACAGTTCCAAGTGGGAACTATGCTGACCAGGTGGATGTAGAATGTCACGTGTCCTCTGTACCTCAGCAGTTGTCACAAACTTGCTAAAACCCCATTTTAGTGCTGTCTGTAAGAGGTGCCTGCCCAGGGAGAAGGCATCCCAGGGACACAGTTCTGCAACCTGAGGGGGGAAGGGGTACTTGCAACCTCTCAAAAATGCACAGGAAGGTCTCTCCTGATTGGTGTGCACTGGGCATAGAAAAGCCTATTGCACACAGTGTAAGTCCTGTAGGAGTGTATGCTCCTCCTGTTTAGAGAGGTTTGTCTGCAGTACTCAGCTGCTCAGATGTGTCTGGACTTACTATGTGAAGTTGGAAGTTCACATTGCACTGTAAATGTGACCCTTGTTCAGCCTACAACATGTAATAGAGTCATCCATTGTACTACATTTCATTTCATTTTCTTACATAGCTTTTACACAACCCCCAAATCTCACTGGGTGGATGATTTTCAAGAAGCAAGACAACTTTTCAGCATGGCTTTTAATTCTCTTCACCACGTGAGTTCATGCCAGTCTACTTTATGTTCACCTTCTGAATTAGGTAAGGAAACATTGCCATAGGGATTTCATAGAGTTATAACGTCTTACTGGTAATTTATTCATACTCAAATCCCTTTGGAGATATGTGTGTAACAGAATCTTGCATTACATTATCTTACCTAATTTTTACATGAGACTCCAATCCCACTGGATGTTTCCCAAGACCTGGGACAAGTCCTTAATGGAATAATTATTGCCATAAGGGTTTTTCAGAGTTACAGCTTGGTGTTGTTATCATATTCAGTTTGGAAATTGCCTTTATACTGTATAGGCAAATAGGCAAGCTGAAAAAGGGAGATTAAATCTCAGTTAATTTTGGATGCTTCTGAAATATTCTGCTTGGGAAATACAGAACATATTTAGGAAGTCTTTGATGATTGAAACTGTGTTTAAAGAACTGCTTGGGCATCAGTTGTTTAGGCTGCATGATAACTCTGAAGCACAGGTTCATAAGCTTTATTTTCATTCACTTTTACATGAAGAATACAAAGAAAAGAAAATGGCTTACTGAGAGGGGTACACAACAAAAAACCCCAAAACCAAACTCAATTTTAAACTTAGGGTTTCCTGTTCTTGGCACATCCTACCTTCCTTTTTATAGATCTTTTTACTCCAACTGCATGTATGTTTAATATGTTTGAAATATGCATGTTTGCCAAACTTTGTTTAGTAAACAGATGATAGTGAATGTTCTCCAGGATAACCTTGGTACGGGATGCATGTTACCAGTGCTGTTCATGAGGATGGGTTTTCAGGTTGGTGCTAGCTTGTGCTGGACATGTTCTTCCCTGCAATATTTCAGATTTACACTCCATACAGTGGCACAGCTCTCAGTTGCACTACTGTTTCCATTTCTCCTCAGCATGAGGGAAACAACTCAAATCCTGGCTTGCAATCTGTCTCACTAATGCTTAAGCTGGTGTTCACAGCCCTAAGGGCTTGTAGGCAACCTAATTACATTCATTTTATAATTTCAAGTGATGGTGTTTTGTAAACATTTTTAATGTATCATCATTAATATGCTAAGGAAAGAAATCTATTTTTGCCAAGAAAGAGGAAATAAATCTTCACTATCTCTTTAGTCCACTACTTTATGTTTAGAATAGAACACCTTTTCTGAAAAGCTGTTGGAGACATATGCTCCCATTATTATCTCACAGTGATTTATCACTGACTCTAAAATAAACATTATATCTAACTTACCTGCTTGCTTACTGAACTTGCTATGGTGTTTCAGAATATCTTAAAAACCCAGCATACGAATATTGATATGGGTTTGTTGGGTTTGGGGTATTTTTGCCTGTACTCTGTTTTAGTATTGTTACCACATGTATTTTTTCAAATTTTATTAAGCAAAAGGAAAAAAAAAAAAAACAAAACCAAAAAACAACAAAAACAGAATTGCCATCTGAAATCCTATCTAGAGAAGGCAAACTCACACATAGAAACCAGTGCTGAAATTTTCTTATTGGAAGGATGATGAGTTGAAAAATTTTCAGGTACTAGGGGAAATAGAAAACTCACTAAAATGCAAGGTATGTTATATCCTACAGGCAGAGAGGTTCTTTTCACCTATGTATTTGGGGCTGGATGAGTCCATGCAACCTTCAGTAGCTTGAAAAAGGCACAGACCGTGCCTTTTAAGTTGTAATTCTACTGTCAGCAGCCCAGAATCTCTCTGTTTGTGAAATCAGCCATCTGTTTTCCACCTCCAGCAACTTTTGCAAGTAACAAATAACCCTGCTTCCAGTAGAGTTGAGAAGAAAGTGATGTTCTGTAGCTGAAAGATCATGGTGACCCAAGGCCTAAGACAAGTGGAACCTGTAGTTCTCTGCCTAGCACAAGTTGCCTGCCTCTTGGTTAGCAAATCACAGGCTGCACCCACTTCAGAACGACTCTGTTAAATTATGGATATTTACTTGTGTTAGAGATAAGAGTCCAGTGAAACTCTCAGTATAAGTGATGTTATTATGCCAGAGCTAGGTAAACCAAGAATAATTAATAGTTCCTAAGCAACTTACCTTAAATTGAGGTTCAGGAAGAGAGTGTAACAAGGAAGAGGGTGAGGCTGGTGGAAGTTATACTTCAGTGGTTACGTTTTAAAGGAGAAAGATGACTGGCAGCTACTGGAGTACTTCCTGGTGGCTAGCATTTTTTATTTTGGTTTTAAATTTTTGATGTATGTTGCAAATCTAGTTCTCACACTTTGTACAGAATGAGAAATCAATTAAGGAGTTTGGTCACAGGATGCATCATTGCTCCAACTTGAAAAATGAGGCCAAAGAGGGAGGAAGGTCACTACTCATCCCTTTTTTACTGTACCATTTCCTCCTTTTGGCAATCGTTGTTAATAGCTATGTGAGGGAAGCTAGGCAAGCTGAGGCATCTCTGCTTTTTCACTAAAAACTTTACCCAGTGTCAGTAATTCTTCCTTTCAGCCTTTTCGTTCAATGTCTTGGGCGGTGGATTAAGACTGAACATTTAGGATATTTGTCTCCCTTTTGGAAAGGCAAGTTTAGGCTCATAAAGGTCTTTCACTGCAGGAAACATACTGACCTGTGCTGTTCTCTGTTTCCAGTTTGTTCTGAGGTTATGCAGTGGCAAAGCTGTTCTGCAGATATCTGGGATGGTTATTTGAAAAAAATAACAAATAATTGCCATTGGGTATAAAACTCTGATTGAGTGCACTAGAGACTACTGCTTTAGGATTATTAGAATAGCACTTCATGGTTTTAAAGCATTGAGAAGAATTGCCTTTTTATCATGTTTAAATGGATGTATGCAAATTCAAAGCCTGAAGGATTGCCTATCGATATTTATGAGATACAGGTCCTAGAGCAATGTTGCATCTTACCCTGTGGAGGCAAGTCCTGTGTTGCATATCTTTTTACTTCAAATGTTTCCTATTTTTCAACATCATCTCTCTAGTTATTTGATCTGGTAGGTCTTTAGTATAAAATATAGGCACGCAGCACAGAATACCACAGTGATTTTTTCTGGCAAAAATGCATGTAGCCTCCTAGAACACAGGAGCTGAGGTTAAAAATAGTTAGTATGTGGCAGTGCAAGGTGGGGATTTGGGAGTTTAAGACACTGTAATTATTCACTAGACCAGTATGCTGCTGTCATCTTCACCAATTCAGAATAACACTTGGAAAAAACAAGTGACCCTCACTATCATACATAATGTGGCAGCTTAATTGGCAAGAAGAGGGTGAAAAGTAGCCTAGGAAAACCCTTTGAGACTGATGGAGCATATTTCAGTGGCTTCATCAAGACAATGTCCCCCAGGTGATTGAAAACAGCAAATATTTCATCAGGAAAAAAAATATAAAGGTGCTTCAACCTCAGAACCCCAAACATATTATTACAACCTCTTTTTTTTTCTAGAAGCTTTTCATATCCTACATATCTAGAGGAAAAGTAGAAGAAAATTATTATTTTTAATACCCGTAAATTATGGTGCTAGTGTACCTAAAGAGACCTTGCATTTGCAGAGAGGTTTTCACTCAGCTAGGCTCTGTGATCATGAAATTCAGGGTACTTCAGTGTTATTTCTGTTCTGGACGTGTGCTAAAGGCATGTTATGTGCTAACCTGCACAAAAATGAAAGCAAATATGTGTTCTAACTGGAAATCTATCAAGGGCCGTTAAGATCACAAAAGCTCACAGTTCTTCAATATCCAGTTTACAGGCAGATTCTATGAAGAATCTTTTAAGTGTGAATAGCATAGACCACAAAATAAATCACAAAGTAAATGAAGACTTTTTTGTTGTTGTTATGACTTTCTAGATAGCACAATAAAACTACAGAGAAAGGAACTTCTGGAATTTCCTGCACAAGTACCCTGATTCTGTTAAACACATATTTAAATAAATAGTCAACTTTAAATGTCTATTTCAAACAAAATTCATGGTCCCACTGTTAGAAGAGGTATGTGTCCCCACATCAATATAAAGTTAATCATACATATTTTTCAGTCATATTTTCTGTCAAAAATACACCATTATTTGATTTTGCTTCTTTAACATTATTAACATGTACCATGGCAACTACAATAAGGATACATGGGAAATATGGCAAATGGAAAACATTGTCATGTCATTACCTGTGCAGGTAGTGAAAGCTGGTGCCATGTTCATATGAGCGGACTTGGTGCTCTGGAAAGTCTGGATTAGCTTGGGTACAGCTTTAAATCAGTTAATCATATTTGAAATGGAAATGTGTTAGCTAGTTGTTAATTACCAGTTAAAATAACTCCTGATCAGCAACATCTAAAAATAGTTGAGGGTAATAGTGTTAGTCCCAGTTTTTTGGACTATGTGTTTGCATCCCAAGATCACATATCCACATATAGACTCTATGCAGAGGGAATGAGTCAAGTGGCTGGGTGGGCCTGGCTGGAGTATCTTCTTGGTTTAAGACACGTTCACAGATGGTCTGAGCATGGATGTTGCTTATGCTACTGGAAAAAGAAAACAATTATTTCACAACCAGAAAAAATATAAAATGGGAATTTTGTCTGATACTGAAGTGCAGATATTTAAGACCACCACGCTGAGTACTGAGATACAATCACAGATAGAGATATTATATTTTACTGATTTTCTGATACCTACAGCTTTGACCTGAAAGTAAACAGTGTCATTATAATGGGCTGTATATGATCAGAGCTGTCTCTTTCCAGCCTTATTTCTTCTAGCAATTTTCAAGACTGATGAAATTTTCATTCCAGAATCAAATAAGTAAACAAAAAGTACAAGGGAATGTTTCAATTACACAAGCCTGTCAACCTATACAAAGGACTAGGCATTTCTTAAATTGACTGCTGTGTGGTATGTTAATTAGTCATCACCAGAGAATGAAGGGCTCCATTAGCAGGCAGGTGCAAGTGAGATGATGTTAAAGGAATATATATGCATGGAGCCTCAAATCTAACCATCTTATTTGCAATCTGTTACTGAGCTAGAATTTAGTTAAACATCTTGAAGACGTACAAAATCTCTTGTAGAGGAGGCACTGGCCCTCAAGTAATTGGCAGCAGTGCTACTCATTAGAATAGCCTCTCATCTGAGATGCCAAATGTGCCCTGTGTTGAGCTGTTCAATAATCAGCAACCAATCGTTCCTTTTCTCACATCACTCAGCATGACAAATCAGTGATATTAACCACATGGGTTAAGGCAAATGCCAGTCATTGTTTACATCTCATGTTAGCCAGTTCTCTTTCAATCAATACAATGTCTCTAAAAATACAATACAAATAGACTGGTGGTGTAGTCTTCATAAAAAAATCACATGACTTCCCCACATTTCAAAACCAAAACAATAAAATGTAGAAGTGCAATACAAATGGTGGTATGAAACTGGCTATATTTAACTTGAGGGATATAGGGACTGTAAGCCAGCAAGGAACTGGTTGCTGCATTTGCCAATACCCAGGCTGTAGGAGATACCAAAATCTTGTTTCAGAGTAACACAGTTTAAAAAGCCCATGTGGAGGAAACCCATTAGCTTTTCTCACAGAGTCAGCTTGTCAGTAGTGCATTTACCCAGACAATGCCCAAGCCCTTCTCCAAAGCAATTGGAGTTAAAAGATGAAAAGCCTGGGGTCTTCTTTCTTGCATGTGTTTCCCTTGGTTGGCAGTGGATTTCAAACACTGTTGCACATCTTGTATTTGTCTTAGTTAATTTCCTCTCAAGCTCACAGCCTTCCCTAGTCTTTACTGAGATGAATAATTTGTGTGTTATATCTGTGTAATCTGTGCTTTTTATCACCTCAGTGTTCACCTGTGGTCAAAGATCACTGATAAATAAGGAAAGTAATAGAATTTGTAATTCAAGCAGTACTATCTGCTGCCTCTCTGTGCCAGCATTAGCCATGAGGGCGAGCGTCTGTTCGCTCTCATCCACAGCATATTGCTGATCATCCCTCAGTTCTGGCATGGAGGAGCACTGTGCTTTCCACTCTTTCACTTCCTGACTTATGCAACAGAATCTCATGGAAATGTAGCAATGAATCAGTGATGGAAATATTTACTTGACAACAATCAAATCCCATATTCTTCGTATCTCATCACTAGTTTTGTAAGCAATAGTGATGGAAATCCATAAAGGACTGTGACTATCCCAAATTTAAAAGGCAGATAATATGCTTGTGTATGCATACCAAATCCTGCTGATTCTATCAGTTTGGAGAGAGCTGCAGGCTAAGTGGAGCAGGGTGATGTGCTCTGAAGTTAACTGAAAGGACATGAATCATAATTCTACAGAGAGAGGCTGGAGAGAAGGACAAGGAAAAGTAGCCAGTAATACTGGAAATTTCTTGAGCTCTCTGTTCCTAAACAATATGTAAGGTCTGACAAAGAGGCATTCCTCTCGTTCTGCACATTATGTTTTTCATCTGCTGGGTCTTGTCCCTGCATCCAAGGACAGAGTAACATTTCAGCTCACCTACTTCAATCCCCAGCTGTCCACTTTTAGCCAACATCACGCAACTGGTTACCTTCTGAAATGACATCATTTTTTCTCCAGCTTTGCTTTCACTGGTAACAACAACACAAGAGCAACAGAGGAGCACACAGGAGCACTCGAGTAGTGCCTGTCATGGGGTCTGGCTGCAGGCTGAGCAGTAACACAGCACTAGTTACCTGGTGGTGGTCTCTCAGTGTGGCTCCTTGTCTCTTTCTGTTTTCTCCCTCCCCTCTCTTATTCCCCCCATTATGCATAAACACGGTCACTTGATTTCAAAGGTTTTTTACAACATTGGGTTTTGTCTGAATTTTGACTTTATTTCCTGTTTCATTTCTGATGCACAAAGATTTTGTTACACTGCTTTTGGTTGCTCTCTCTACATAAAGGGAGGAAAAATCTGTATACCACATATAAGTATGTATTTCTTATTTCTGTTAAGTGGTATAGACACTGGAGAAAATATAAGGCAGAATGTGATGCTCAAAAAATGCAGCAAACACATGCAGTGGCTGTTATTAAAAGTACATTTATCCAGAATGACAATGGTCTCCCTGGACATAACTCCCTTGTGCAGTAAACGAAGCAGCACTCTGGGAAAATGCAATGCCGAGGGAATTTTTTTGCTTATGATGGGAATAACATGAGAAATACATTCTGAGATGATCAGGATAGCTATTACTGTGCTGTGGCAAGCTTGGGCCTTTAAATGTCTAGCCATTTTTCTTTTTTTAATGGCTCATTTTATCCACGGTTCGTCATTGTACCACTGACCTTTTCTCTTCTGACTTGCGCTGATGACATCATGGAAATGACAAGATTACCAGGAGCGATGGAAATAGGTGCTTATCACTGTACAAATTAGCAAAGAGCTGGCAGCAACAGGAACATGATAGGCTGCTATGTCTGCTCTGGTGAGGATGAGAAAGCCACATCTCAACCATCTAAAATTGGCAGTCGGAATTCACCTGGGGACAAAAGCTCCTGTTTGTCCAGAAACTTCTCTCAGTGTGGGAACATCCAAATGAAAATGTCTGATTATCATCTATTACAACACGGAGTTAAGCTATTTTTAGTCTTCAATAAATAAATGGCACAATTGCTTATCAATATCTCCTATTTTAAATGTGGAGTGTAAACATATTTTCTGGGCAGAATTTCAATAATTACTTCCATATAAGAACCTCCCCAGTAATTTTAATTCAGTTTTACAATTACAGTGAGCACTGATATGCTTTAACTGTATTTCACTGTAGTTTTAAAGTCCTCATAAGAATAAAGGGTTCTTGTGCTGTCATTTGAAATGTATTGATATTCCTGAGATGTTAGTCTTGACTCAGCACATTGCTATTATTAGGCTTGTAGCAAAGCTTTATGTTAGTAGATTCATACTCATGGTAAAAGTTAGGAATGGTCTTAGCACCATATTGAACTGGGGCCTTGGAAACATGACATATTTACTAGGATAGTGCTGCAGTTTAACTAATAAAATAGTTAAACAGATGTCAGCTAGGTAAGAGGATCACATAGAACCACATACTTGTGTAATCACACTGCAGCTAGGATGGGAATGAAAAGAATATTTTTAATTGTGTTACTTAGGTGATCTACTGTTCTAACAGACCTCCTGTGGCATCTGTCCCTGTCACCACCATCCCCCCGCAAAAAACAAGCAGAAGACAAGAAAAAAATGGGTACTGTTTTCTGTTTACAAATTTGTTTTCTGTGCATTATCAGAAGTTGAAGGTAACAATGGAATAGATGAGTGAGGATTAGTCTGCACTAGGTCATTCCAAGGCCACTTAGTGCAGCCCGTATTGACAGTGTTAAAATGACTGTAGGAATGAAAGGAGATTCCAGTTTTCTCAATAGCAGTTGTTTGTGGTAGTCTCAGCATCTGCTGAGAATGTTTGCTTTTTATCATTCATAAACTTCCATAAGAAAAGGCTTTCGTAAGAAAAGGCTTTTTCTTTATGCTCAAGAGTATAATAGTTTTTACGTTACTACCCCAAGACCTAAGAGAGGAAGTGCAACCGCAATCAAATATACAGGGAAAAAATATTTTCCTGGGAAAGACACAATGAAGTAATGAGAAATTTCCTTCAATAGTTTTTGTGATTTTAAGGGAAATAATTGCTGTATCTTCTGCCTTTGCTTTTTCAGAATTTCCTGTAGCATTCTTCTGTCCTGTGCTTGCACTGCTCTTGTGGATCCTGCATGTGATGTTGGTGAGATTGAATGGGCTGTCCTGGGTAGCCTGGTGCAGAACAGCACCTGTTTCCCTGACTGCAGGTATTCTGGTACTTTATCTATGTGTGCATAGCTGGAGGCTGTACTAGATCTCTTTGCTCTTGTGGTTAGGTAATTCCAGCAACAGGCAGCTTTGGCAGCATTTCATATCCATAATTGCCTCCATGACTGTCTCTCGGTGGAGTGGATGTGCTCATTTCTAGCCATGATTCTTTTATCTTAATTGAATAACTGCAGCTCACTAATGTCCAGCATGACTCAAACTACAGACTGGGTGATGGCCTTCATACTACTGTGCCACATCATGGTTTTCCTACTGCTTTTAGATCTCCCTGTGAATAGCAAAAGAAACCTTTGAGCTCCTTGCCTGGGTTGTCACCTCCCTGGGAAGTGGCTCTGTGCAGCTACTCAAATTAATTAGGGTACACAGGGAGGGAGAGAGCAATAGGTTTGGAGTGAGATACCCACTTTAATGTAGGAAGGCTCATCTTCCTCTGCAGTCAGTGAAAAGGTCTCCTCCATAAACAGTTCCTGTTTTTCAAAATATTGACTATGCCAGGCATCACAATTCCCCTTGAGTTTTCATTTCTTTTTTAACAGGCAGCTAAAGATTAGCTAGCTATGACTATGTGAACAACAATGAATATCAGCAGTCTTAGTTCAAAAAAGGAATCACCAAAAATCATCAGATTACTGCAGTTAAATGCAAGGTTATCCACAAATTCATTGATACATGACAGTCAGTAACTTTCAGAAAATGTATCCAAGTCCCTGGTCCACTCACAACTTTCTGAACTCAGTCAAATACACTGTTGGTTAAAGTGCTTAGAATAGCACATGTGTAAAGCTTAATGTAGAGCCTTTCAGCCTTTCATTCTGTATGTGACAAGACATGCTTCCGTTTGGGCTCTTCATTTGTCTCACAGAAGTGCGGGTGTGAGTCTCTTCCCATCACACTCCATACAAGCAGTCTCTACAGACTTGCTTCCCAGGATAACATTAGGCTTTTGGAGATCCCTCAGTGTATTTATTTCTTGTAAAGATCCCATTGCATTGTCAGCACTTAGCACCAGATAATAATTCTGGAGCCAGACGCTCCCATCACTGGCCACAAGTCACTTCTATTGATTTCAAGTACAATGCTGCTTTTATCTGCATTCCATGCAGGAAGGAGTGTGGTTGGGCCACCCTCACTGTATACATCATCAGAGTAACACAAGGAACATATTGGAGGAACTCTTAGATAGAGGCAATGCTGCTTTAATTTCCAGAATGGGGCACATAAAAAGTAGCATTTTTCTTTTTTATTTAAAAGTGAGTTATTAATTCCAACAAAATTATGGGAGTATTGTTGCTGCCTTCAATCTGCATGGGATATGATAAATTTTCCTCTTCAACTTGTAGGTCTTTTGAGCAGCTGGTTAATGGTTACTAGCCTTTATAAGTGGCAAGAAACAAAAATATTCTCTTTAAGAAGTCTAGTTTGATCAGGTTCCTTAATCATAATCAGAAGAAGGAGAAAAAATGTACATGGAGTAAGCACAGGTACAACACTCCCTCATGAGTGAGTAAGGAGGACACATTTCAGAAATTAGCAAGTGTCTTGCCTGGGAATCTGAAGCTAATGGTGGGGAAGAGGGATTAGAAAGGAATCTTTATCTCGTATGCATTACCAAAAAAAGGCTGTTATTATGGCATGAGTAGAATTTGAAGTTACAGACAGCCATTAGACATGGCTGCTCATGGCAGGACCCAGGTGCCAAACCAGAAAAGATATGTAATGCTTCCCATAGCAGCATCTGGCTTTTTGGCAGAGTCTACACACTTGGGCATTGATGGCTCTGGATTTGCTTTGTAGTCTCTCAAACAGTTGCATTGCAGTGGCCCTGGGCAAAACTGCAGAACCTTTTCTCCATAGCACATCATTTCACATAGCATTTCACAAAAGAATTACCACTGAAAATGAACATAGTCTGTGCAATTAGTCTGATAATTAAGACTTAAGTACTGGACAGAGATCAAAGTGCTTGTAATCTGCAATAAAGTTCCTAGAGTTGTAAGGATTTTCAAAATGTTAGCTCGTGCTTTATTGCACCTTCCATTTATTGTGTACCCATGATAGCAGCAAACACATTTTCCCAGTGGATATCAGCATGTATAACTGCAACACCTGTTACTACAGAAGCCTGGTATTTCTCACAATATGATTACTCTGTCAACGACTGCCATAAAAGGTGGCATCTGTATTCATCAAAAAGAGTTATCAATAAATGTAAAGCCATACCACAATTAGAGATCTCCAAGGAAGAACAAATCCAACCAAAAAAAAGTCAACGACAGTATTTAATTACTAAGATTGTTAATCAGTAAAATGCCTTCATAACTTTTAATTAAATTTTTATTTGAACTGGATGTTTAGAAAATCTCATTCTTTGTTTTTGTTTCATTTAACAGTTGCACTACTAAAGTACTGGTGGCATCTGTGAACAACTTTCCTCGAGGGGACACTTCATGTCTGTAACTGCATTTTGTCACCTACAGAGGGTGTTAAGAATCTTGTTAAAAATAAGGGAAATAGTTAGGAGACATCTCACTGTAGCCATTATTATAGTGCAAATTACCAGGTAGAGTAATCCAGAAGCTGTCAGGAAAGGTTAGTAAGAAACAATGTCAGGAAATCAACCATACAGCAATCCATCATGGCCTAACACTAGCTTTAAACTGAAAGCTTTTAAAAGGCATTGTTTTATGAAGTAAGGGACATTATTTTTTTTTTTACAGCATTGAATAAAGATAACTAGGAGAGTGGTTCTCTCATGAAAGATATAAAGACATAATGATGAAAAATGTCAATTATTTTATTGCACAAATCTGCAGGCAAGGTAAAAACCAGAAAGCGGTTGCTACAATTGGAAGCCATTGCAATGTAATACCTTACCTTTATTTTCATTTTAATTTTGAAATATGCTGTCTGATTTCTGCAATCCTTATTCAGACAACAAATGACAAGCTTTCTAGATTACCAGTTCAGTCCTTAGAGGCTCTGTAAGATGTCATGAAAATACAAAATTTGCCTTTCAGGAAGTTTTTACAAATGCAGTCTTGATACTGATTATAACAAGATTGCCATTGTTCTGTTAAGGGATATTAGAATAGTTTGTTGCCATTTGTCTTGTAGGTAAATAAATGCTATCAAAGTTTTTACAAGTGCAGTCTTGACATTGATTATAACACAGATTGCCATTGTTCTGTTAAGGGATATTAGAATAGTTTGTTGCCATTTGTCTTGTAGGTAAATAAATGCTATCTGCCTCTTCCTTTGGCTTTCAGGTTTAGGTAGTGAGTGCCTTCTGCTGCTGACTGTCAGTCGTGTCTCTCCAGTGCTGCAGTGCCACAGAGGAGGGCACAGCTGCTCTCTGCTGTGATGTGTGATTTCCGTGGGCACTGCCTGAGAAGCGTCATCGCTGCTGGTGGGGAGCTTGAGAGCTCGCCTGCAGAATTATATCAGAGCCTGGACACAAAACTTGGGCTTTTATAAAGCTGCTACTAAAGTACTCGGGGTTAGGGGTGAAACCAAGCACAAAAACTCTCCAAACAGCCAAAACACTGAACCAGTAAAAACCCAATAGTTTGCATAGACCAGTAATGTTTTCCTGGTTAATCACAGCTGGGTGAAGTGGAAGGAAGGCAATAGAGTTTGCTGGAGGTAACCACACTCAAAACTTCCCTTTAAAAAGAGAAAAAGTAGACAAACATGTACTGAAAACCTGATGTTCAGAGGCTTGGTTAGTTGCCAGCATCCCCAGGCCTCTAAAATAGCTTTGTAGTACTTAAGAAGCAGAACTCTGTCAGAAAAGATGACCAAAACTCTGTCTTTATATTCCATAGGAAAATGTCTCAAGAAGTACCGGTAACCAGGGATTGCATTGGCATTAAAAAATACATCAGTGTTAAAAGACAGTTGTCTCATATTGAAGGCATCCCATAAGTTTTGAAAATGTCTCAAGAAGTACCAGTAACCAGGGACTGCATTGGCATTAAAAAAATACATCAGCGTTAAAAGACAGTTGTCTCATATTGAAGGCATCCCATAAGTTTAAGTGATAGCTGGAAGAGCTGTGAAGATGATAAACAGAAATAGTAATGAGCAGAAGTCTGTATAAGATGGCAAGTTCAATCATACCACACTTTACTGAAGTCTCTGAAAGCTCTTGGTGTGCTGTACAGCCCAATGTAAAACCATGGAGAAGAATAATGCAATTAGGAATTAAGAATTTTTTAATGGAGCTGACTGATGTTTAGATGGCAGAAAGTTTAATTATAAGCACAAACTCACACCAAGTTTGCATTGCTAGTAAAAGGTTATATTTATATCCAGCCTCAATGTGCTTCCAAGGGGTTGTCTTCATTTGCAATGTTAGTGATATTTTCTGTAGACTTGTCAGAATGGAGCACTCACTTCTCATGGGTATAAAAATACACTTATGATCACATAATAGCATCAATCATTTTTAGTATTTGAATGTCAGATATGTATGAAAACCCTGCTAACTACCTTCAATAAAGAACTTCAAAAATTGCTCCTCAAAATACATATACATGTATTTTAATTCACAGGAGAACAGATTAAGAGAACTCTCCTTCCATGACACATTGGATGAGAATCTGTCTTGTTGCAATGCTAAAAATTCTCAATCCATCAACTAAATGCAGATGCAGGGCACCATCTCGTATTTCCTTGTCAAATAAATTATGCCTTGTATCAAAGACCACACAGATTCCTACTTAACAAAACAGGAGTATGTTTGGACATATCATAAATATGAAATATGAAAGAAAGCAAAATGAGACAGTCAATAAAATGTAAGATTTGTAAGTCAGATAGCATATACCTTAGAAATAAGGTTACCAATACTCAGAATCTGTGATGAAAGAAATATTCATAATCTGTTACTAATTTTCCACAGAGATTGAAATTTTTTATAATACTAACCTGAAAATGTCTGAGGGAAATTAAAAGAAGAAAAATAGCAGATGAAATGGTGTTTTAATGTACATTTTTCTATATTTGCATATATATATAAATATCTCCTTTTATTTCTCTCTTTTTTTTCAATTAACAACTAATCTGGGAAAAGGATACATATTATCCAAGGACAAAGTTTGAAGATATACTATTATTGAGAATAGTCAAATGTAAAACCATAAATAGAAATTGCCTGCAGCTGTCATAATAACTGTCTGGGCAATAAAATTGTAGCTAAAATTCAATAAGAGCAAAACAACATGGTAAAGTGCATGGTAAAGCTGAAGAAATCAGCTCTAAGCAAACTACTGCCACTCAAGGAAGGCATCTTGGATTGAGTTGCTTCATAACACCATGAACTTGGTATTCCTTAGCTTTCATAAAGCAAAATCTGTCAAGAATTACTTGGAAAGGACTTTCAAAGAAAATACTGAACTGATTAGAATTCTGATGTCCTTGTCTTGGATATAACTTATTGTTCTGCTCAGAGTATAATAAAAAGTTACAGCAGAACTGATCTTTAATCAACCTAAAACTACATTAATAATGTGAATGTTTCTCATTTTGTTTCCATGTATTAGGAGCTCTGCATACTGATGCAGCTTCCAAAGATGAAGACTCTAAAGAAGCTCTGGCTAAACCAGAAAACCAGCTACAGGGTAAGAATTCCAAAGTATGTATATAATTAGGTAATTATTTTTTTAGTAGTTTAGGTAATATGCTGTACTTTATGGACAATTGGATCCTGTCAATAGACTTTCACACTGATATTGCAAACAAATTATCATATGCCTTGTTTTCTGATTAAAAAAGACGTTTTGTGGTATATAACTGAACAACAGCTCATTCAGCCAAACCAATAAACATCTTGAAAATCTCTTATTTAAACTTTATACGAATAGGCAGACATGCTCATTCTCTAGGAGCTCACATTTATCAGCAATGATCACAGGCTCTCATTAATCCTTCATCAACCCTGCATTCATCTGATAGTACCTGGCCCCCTGTATAAAAGAGGCAGTAGAAATTCACCTCACGGTCCATGCATCAAGCTCCTGAGTTCTTGGCAAGGTAGCCTGCCTCTTCAGACTGACACTAAACTTGATATAAAATCTTCAGATGAAGATGAATCTGCCATGTGGAAATAGTTCTGGTGTTTAAGTACCCTTTGCACTTTATTCTTGCTTTATGCTTCACTGTCTTTTCTCCAGTCATTAGATGTTCCTATACTTGTGTCTGTTTATAGGTATCAGATGTCTTCATCTGTAGATAATTATGGACATGATCAAATTATCTCTTAATTAACTGAACTAAATGGACTGAGCTTATTTCAAATCTCTACAGAAAGGTAGGTTCCCACATTTCAGGGGTTGTTTTTCCTCAGAGTTTTTCTGGTATGTCAACATACTTCCCAAGGGTGGGTACCTCCCATGCCAAACACGTTGCCTCAGAAATAGATTTAATATCACACGTATCACCATTATTACCAACCTCCATTTATCCCAGTATTTCCACCCACATCTGAAGAACCACATTAGGTCTTTCTCTTGTCATTCTGTGACATCTTTCCAGCTGCTTTTCAGCAATGACTTCCAAATCTTCACTGTTCCTACTTTACAAGCATTGTTTCCTATCATTCTAACAACTGATGTATCACCCACAGTTCTTCATTATTTTCTTTGTTTCACTTTTCTATTACTCCTATACCTGGAAAATAATATATGAAAAATCAACCCTTCCTTAAAATTAAAATAATTTTATAATTATATTATAATTAAAATAATTAAAAATTTAAAATATGTGAATGTTTTAAAAATTTAAAATATGTGAATCCGCCCTAAATTGTTGACATGCAATCACAGTTTCTGTCTCTCTTCACCACTACAACAATATCTTCCAGTTGAGAAGGAAGTGTGATGCAAGGAACATATCATGGGACAGAAAAAATACTTTTGTTTTTTCATTACATTTTTCCTGTTTGGACAATTTCCCTCACATTTCACCCTAAGTAGATGAGCAAGCACAGCATACACATATTTTGAAACACAGAAGAAACATATGAATTGTGCTAGTGAAAGGGGTGGTGGGAATAGAAAGTAGATGACAGTTCGTGACTTGGGTTCATTAATCAAAACTGTTTGAGCTCCTACCCATGGAATCTTGCAGGTCTCTTTGGGCAACCTGAACTGGCTTTACTATAAGGTTCTTGTAAGAAATGGGTGATTTTTATTTTCCCTAACTGAAGATCAAATAGCAATGATAGAATTTTACCAGCTTTGGATAATATTATTAGATTAATAGCAGTAATATCATGTCTCATATTCATGAAAGTGAATTAATGAAATTGGCTAAATTGTTCAACAGTGTGTTCCACCATCCTGGTATTTTCAAGCATATAAAGGTCAAAAATTTTTGCTCTGAGAGGCAGCAATATATGCACCTGCATGGTGGAGATGAAAGTGGTGGGTATATGGGTATGTAACTTCCAATTTAGTTTACGGTACAATGCACATGTACAATTTTAGGAGCTGTCTGTCTGCTGTCTGGTCAGCTGCAGCTGATTGCAGGAAGGAGAAGCACCATGCTTCTTCACAGAGGCTTCATTTCTGCTCTCTCACTTTAATCTGGAGTTACAGTCCTTCAGCTGACAGTGAGAGGTGTTCTTCCTCTGTGGGGAAAAGTATGACTGAGATCTTAAGAACCTTATTGTGACTCAGGGAAAGATCCATCTGATCAGCTGCAAGTGCAGTTAAGCTGCTAAAGGAGAACATAAAAAAGAAACTTTTCTCTAGCTATATAAATGATCACTTTAGATGATATCAGCTCCTGTAGTCAGCAGCTGCCGCTAAAGCTCTGAAAGCGTTTTCTCTCTCTCCATCTTTGTGACAATTCCTACCAGAGGAAACATGAATGTAAGCTATTTTACATGGTGCTCACAGTTCAGGAAAGATGAGAAGGCCATGGCAAAACCCTCACGGTGTTTTATCTACCACTACTGTTAAGAAAAACCTCTCCCATTCATGAGGCTGTTGGAGACTTTAGGGATACTACAGAGGGTCAGAATGGAAATTGTAACACTTGTGAAGGAATCTGTAGAATTTTTGGTTTTAATACAGAATTGTACCCCAAGTATCAGTTACCAGTCCCCATTTGTGCAGTAGAACAAAGCTGTTTGCTGATGCCAGGGTGGTTCAGTGGGCACCCAGGCACTCCAGCAGTCATGGATGGAGCCATGGCAGCCTGGCTGGGACATAAGGGCTGGGACAGAAGGTGCCCAGGGTGTGCCTCCATGGCTCTTCATGGCTTTACCAGGGGGAAGGTATTTAAGATTTGCATCTGTCTGTAATGGCCAGTTTCACTCTGCCATAGCCAGACACAAAGGAATCTTCTCAGAGAATCTCAGCTCTTCATGTATAACCTGGAAATGCCTCCCAGGTTTTTATACAAAAGAGAAAAGGAGAGGGAGAAGTTAAAGAAAATTAGGCTGAGTTGGAAACAAGAGAATCTTTACCATTTGTTTACAAAATCTCTCTGTTTCTAAATCCTCATCTAAAAAACTTACATCCAAATTAACATCCAAATCAGAGCAGATACTTAAATTAGTTTTGAACGCTCCCAATATCAAGATGAATACAGGGTTTTTTTGTATCTGCAATCTGTCCAGTGGAAAGAAAGGTATGGCTGATGTGCTGCTCCTTTGGTCTTGCAGTCCACTCTTTCACTGCTCATCCTTTCACTGCAATTAATGCTGATCATTCCAGTAAAGTCTTAACTACAGAAATAACAGAAAAATTAGAAGAGTAGGCCAATCACTTTCTCTTTATTTAATCAAATTTCTTTCTTCTTACAACATATGTTTAGTCATCTTGATATATGGGTCAAGAAAAAGAAATTTTCACAAAAATCTGCTGAAATTCTAGTCCAGAACTCTCCCAGTGGAGGACCTGGCTAAGTCACAGACATGACTACAGTCTTCCACAGCACTCTCTCTTCCTCTCAGTTATCTAAGTTTTCTGAAAAGCTGAGCATCTGATACAAGCATGTGAAGGTGAGAAGGGATGCCAAACAAAGTGGATATCTTTCTTGCTCAGTAGGCCTGGATAAAAGCATACATTTAGGTTTAGAAATCCTTTTTTATTTCTTTGCTTTCCCTACTCTTCTCTGTGTTTCTTTTCAAAGATTGAAAGTGAAAATATAAAATAGGGACTTTCCCATATATATTGCTGAATTTTAGAAGCAGGAATGGGAATGGAATATTTGGACCATCCCTGCTGTTACTTTTGAGTCCTGACTACTGCTGTTCACTTCCTTATCATTAATAAAAGATCAAGGAGATGACACAGACACTGTGGTGAGAAACAGCAAGTCTGCTTTGACATGAATTTTCCAGAATAATTTCCTTTCTGTACTGATGCTAAAGTCTCACACAGGGAGGTTTTCTATTGGTTGAATATGTGCCAAAGAATGTTAACAAGGGAGATGGTTGAGTTAGTAATTCCCTTTGAGAAATGCTCTGGGAGTGTGCACCATTGGGGTTTTTGGGAGTGGTATATATAGCACAGGCATGATGGACACTGATTATCTGCATTGCTGCAAAGTAACTAACATTATTGGTCTGCCACATCCTTGCTCAGTGCAGTATGAGTGCACCCAGTGTGCAAGAAATCCATGAGCTCCCTTCGCCTCTGCCAGTGGGTGGGAAACTTAAAATTGTGAAGAGAATAAGGAGCAAAAACTGAGAATTTCCTCAGTATTAATAAAAGGAATCAGTATCCCATTTTTACTCAGAGATCTTGAAGGGACCTATATGATCCAGTGACTCTAAAATTCAGAAGTACACAGAAGCTGGATGCCTAACTCTTTATGGCTTTATTTTTTAATTCCAGGAAAAGTTGCAGTGTCCATTTCTTAGTGTCTCTGTGAAGAGCACATTCATGGCTCCTAACCTGATTTGATGATCTCTGAAATGTGGACATATATACAGTCCAGCACAGTGGAATAAATATTCACCAATAAAATAGGTGTTATTTAAATTTTAAGCACCCATGAATAAAAATATAGCAGAAGGCTCTCACAGGTGATTGCAACCTACTGAACTAATCACATCCTAATTAAATTTTCCATGGCTTGTCTTTGGAAAACTACCCAGAAGCATCCTTGAGCATTTGTTCAAGGCACATTTTTCTGATAAAGGCATTATGTGGGATTTAAAGAAATTTAATATCAAGTAAATAATAAAATAATAAATTTAATATCAAGTGGAGCTTGCCAAGAATGGAAATTACAAAAGAGCGTTCTCATGTTACTCAACCTTATTGTCACAGAGCTGTTTTCACAACATTTGGTGTTCGCTTGGATTTTTCTACATATTGAGAATTGATGACAGTATGTTTGTTACCCAAGTTAAACATTGTAAGTGGTTTAGAATCTCTGATATTTTAGCCATGTTAACCAGAAATGGTGATGCATTAAAGAAACTCCATCACCTGTGGACTCTCTGTAGATCAATGTCCCCACAGTCTTAGAGGACAGTGAGCCACAAAGCCAATAATAATTAGGACTCCTAGCCGAGGTGAAAAGCTATTGCCTCATGGAACTATTTTCCAATCCTCCTCCTTCCAGCTGAGCTGGACTAGTGACACTATAAAATGGCAATTAAAAGACTCAAGTTTAAAAATACCTTCAGCTTCCCAGGTCCCACAATGGCAAAGGTTAAGTGGATTATGTGGAGATAATTCACTCAGCTCCAGGGGGAGGGTGCTGATTGCCAGGGCTGTTGGGTACCTCGCTCTCCCCTCCTCACTTGCTGAAGCAGCGATTGTCACAGTAGTGTCAGTTTTGCCAACCTTAAACAAGAAAAAGCCCGGAAAACTTTTCCAATGGACCCTGCAATTACTAATGGGCACTGACTGGTACTTGCAAATTTCCCTTGGATACAGGCTTGAAAGCTGAGCATGGAAGTGGTCCCTAGTCCTCAGCTGACATCTTAATGCTATTGACCATTCATGCAAGCCTTCCAGTAAAAACACCCTGTTTCTTCAGGAGAAAAGGAATATGAAAAAGATTGCTGGCCTTGCATGAACAGCTACTCTCCGCCATGCTCCAGCTGAATTAAAACCACCAATTACACCTCTAGTTGTGTGGCAACACCTACACTGTGTTTCCAATTAACTTTGTAAGTTTTTAATCAGTGACAAATGCATTTTTGTAAATTCAATTTGCCTTTTATTGCAGCACCTATAAAATGTCTTGCAGCATTCCGGAACTTTGTGAAGGTTTTACTTGCTACTGACATAACGCAGCTGTCGGACCTACAACAAAGGCTGAGGTTTATGAGCAACTTGAATTAGGATGTAGGTTAAGCAATTAAAGTTCAAGCAGGGGGAGGGGGAAATGGTTTCCCAAAATTTGCACTTGCCAATTTAAAAAAGCACACCAAAAACATGCTGTACACTAGGATGGGAGAAGCTAAAGCAGCTAAGGAGACCATCCTCAGCTTTAAAGTTGCTATTTTGAGAGCATTCCATATGTGAAAAGGTCACCCAGATTTCATTAATAAATCTGCTCTGCTGTTTGTTTTCTTTTTTAATCAAACTCAAATGCATCCTGTTAAAGGGCTGAGTGATTAGATCATAAATCTGGATGTCCTTGAAGATGATGAAGAAAATGCTTATCTGTAAAGCAATCATCATACTGCCAGTCCTATCATTTACACATTTTTACACATGCTGGGAAAACGGTTTAATTTTAAATAATTTACTTGTATTTTTAGGTAGGAAAAAAATCGTGCAGATTTACAGTTAAAAGAGCAACTGGATTACTTGTGACATATGGAAAAAACCCATTACATCTAATCTTCTGTATCTAAATTCAGGGTATTAAAACAACCAACATTCATAATAAACATGAATTAATATTTCATCCTAGTAAAACTCAAGTCTCAGTACATTAAATTCTGTTTCCAGTTATGTGATACAATTCTCCTAAATTCAACAACTCTGAAATTAGTCAGTTATAATGAGGCCTAAGTGTAAATTTCCTTTGCTGGGTTTTATTTGGACTGGTAGAGGCAATCCAAATGAAGTTATCAACTGTATTTTTTGTTATATTAATGCATGGGAATCCTTGTTCTGTGGGGTACAGACAGTACATATTATGCTAGATTTCTCATTTCTTCTTTTTTCCTCTATTTTTTCATTTTCCTTGTATCTTGATTTTTCCTTTGTTTGCGAAGTATTTATTCAGTACTTCTGGCAGTATATTTTTCTGTTGGAAGCATAATTAGGATATTGCTGTAACTTCTCCTGTATGCATTTGAATCTTGCAGCTGAATTGTCACTTTGCCTGAACCCAATTGTGGACATGACTGTGGCTAGACCAGCAGCATATTTACCTATTGCAGTGCTAGCAGGAAGTTGGGAAATGAATGTCTCTTTGGAACTTTATTAAAACAATGGATGTGTAAAATAAGTCTTGTGGATTTATAAACATTCTTACAAAAGGAGTGAGATATGGAGCAATATTTTGAGGTGGGTAAACACATGTTGCAATTTTTTAGCTGACTGCATGACCTGCTTTTACTTTAAGGTAAACCCCGTGTATTTTGATTCAGTTGAGCCATTTTGATTTCTGGAGACTTGATCCTCAGAGGTAAAAGTTACAAGGTAAGTCAGTTTGGCACTGATGCTAGTGCCAAACTGTGGCTCTGTGGAATTTAGCACAGCGCACGTTATCTGATGACAGTGGACGTGTTGCATTATTTAGTGCATGGAATGTCCACCCTGCAAAGATTTATGTGTTTGTTTAACTTTGTTCTGTCTGGTTAATTACTCACAGTCACAGAAGATCCTTACATGTATAGAGTGAAACATCAATGTGTTTTATTCTCAAAATATTTTTACAATTTCTTGCTTAATTGTTTACTAGTTGAAAAGACACTATAGTAAAAGCTTACCAAGGTTTCTAAATTATATTTTCCCCACAGATCACAGTGAGCAGAGGGAGTAACAGGATCATTCTAAAATTTGTATGGGTGCACTCATATGTACCTAATTTTACTTCACACAATTTTCTTTAACTGACATTTATAAACATTATTTTTATTTGGTTGTTGTAGACCCTGCGATCTTCTCCTCATAAACACAAATGGTAACTTAAATTGAGTTCAGCAAGCCAGTTTTGAGCTGCATGCAGAGAAGATTAAAAGAAATAGTACAAAATCCTCTCCTGGGAAAGATCAAATGGTTACTGAAATGAAAGCAGCCTAAAACTGTAGGGTTTGGCCCAGAGCGGGGAGGGGAATTGGGCATTTAGCTATAATTAACACCTTCTACTTGCACTCTCCACTGTTTCAAATGGATTGTTTTTTATTATAGGTAGCTGCTCACAAACCTGAAATCACTTTATTAAAAAAAAAATCAGAAAAAATATCAGCAACTAATAAGGCTAAATTCAAGTGTTCACTCTCCAAGCAATGGTTCTGTAATCCTCAATCTTCTATAGTCAGCCACAAAGTCATCTAGCATTAGTCACATATAAAAAGACACTGCTTCTGTGTGAATATGTGATTGCAGAGAAAAATCACCCTTTTTTTTTTCTGCTTTCTACAGTACCTGCACTGAAATTTTACTTGGGGGAAGGTTTTATTAGTTTATTTGAAGCTTGAGATTAACAACTTTATCCAGAATAAATGTCTAATGTATTCTTGATGCTATTTCTTCAATCTTCTTTTATTTCTGCCAGTGTTGCTTAAAAATATCTCAGACAGGTACCTAGAAGGTTTTAAATGAAGATGCTGTAGTGTTTTTTTTCAGTTTGTCTTGATAGATAAAGTGCCCAAAGAAAAAGAAAAGCTGACAAGCTTCCTTATTTGGTTTTCAGAGACCTTGCTCCGTGTTTTTGGTGTGTTGCATGCTGGAATCTGAACTATGACTTATTTTCTGTCCCTTTCTTCTATGATGGATCAATCATTGTCAGGTCATTGCCTACTGATCATTCAGTCCCTCAGTCTGGTGCCACAAAAGTACTTGTTTTACCAAAAAATAACTAGGTTGCTACCTTGCATCAGCTGATCTTAAAGTAAGATTTTCTGGCTTTCTGAACTTCGATTTGCATGTTGCTGCTACTACACTCCTTTGGCATTTATAAATCCATATCCTGTGTAGGTTGATATCCTGCCCCTGTAATGCTTTGCAGGCTGTTAGCATGCTTCTTCACCTGGTGGAGATAAACGCGGGTAGTACATCGTAAAAATAAATTCTGGTTCACATGTGCATTAAAGAAAACATCATCATATATTCTGAACAACAAGACAGTGGAATTTGGTTTGCAATTCTTCCGTAACTGCAGAAGTGCCTCAAAATCATCACCTTTCCTTTTGCCCTCTCCTGCTGAGCTGTACAAGGAACCCGAGAAGTGTGAACAGAGTGCAGATGTGTCCTGCTGAGTTCTCAGTTCACCACGGACCTATCCCTGAACAACATACCTGGTGGTTCTGATAAACTTATGCAGACAGCCTTATTAAAAGATTAGCAATGTTTTCTCTGTGTGAGGCCAAGACCATCAATACCAGGAGTTTTGGGGGAATACAGTGGGTAGGGAGATGACAGATAACACCTATTGATGTCAGTGATCCATAGTGAATTATAGTGACCCATAATGAATTTTACTTCAGTGTGTGAGAGGAGATACGGTGTTTAAGAAAGAAGATGATAAAACTAAGATTGTAATATTGGTTTCTTTCTTCTGTGGCTGAAGTCTATGAGTTATGTAGATTTGTTCCCAGTGGTTTTTTTTGTTTGTTTGTCTTGTTCCTAAAGAAAGACTGTATTGACTATAAACTTATTTGAAGTAATTTCTCCTTCTGCAGATAAGGTTAATGCTTTTGAGCTTGCTCTTCCATGCCTGGGGGGTGTAACACATATGGCAAGTAATAATAAAATACTGATCTGACTGTACAACTTTATGTAAGGCATGTGTGACTAAAACCTGAGCAATAAAATCTCCTTTCCTGCTCAGACAGAACTGTATATGCCTGTCATATTTTATTGGCTGTTAAATGGCACATGCCCTTATGGATCACAACTGAAACCAGACAGCCTAGGGTATCATTGCATATTTGTCATCTTCAATGAAAACATTACAGCAGATTTCTGTACACTTGGGCAAATTAAGCTAAAGGAAAGTAAACAGTCATGTTGCTGATGAATATGGATGCACTTAAAGCATGTGGAAACTTTAGCTGTTCAGTACTAGTGGCAAAAATATCTCTGATTTAGGTAGTGACACAGTGATCAGGAAGCAACATTGTAAAGCAATATGTTTTAAAAATAATTAGACACCTTTATCAAATGCAGACAAAAATATCCTATAGATCCAACAGATTAGACCCCTTTTAGCTGCATTAGTAAATACCATATAATTCATTAACATCCAGTGACTAGAGCTATATGAAAGAGATACACAGAACTTCAATTATGACTTAATATTAGTATCACTGTTAGTAGTGTTCCTCATTCTTCTGAATTCTGAAATTGGTTAAAATTCAAATTGGCTAAAATGATACTTGTTTAACAACAAATAAAGCCTTGTGACTTTTGTTTGGCCCACATGGTAGCATAGCCCACTGAATAAGTCGTTTGGACACAGCAACACTAACCTTTATCAGAGATACTTTTAGTAAGGAAAGATATGAAATTTCTTCCTTTGCAGGTGTTAAAAAAAACATCTATGGTTGCTGCCCAGCTGTCAATCAAATAAGTAACTGGGAGGGCCATGCTGATCTGGATTTTGAAGAGTGGTGTGTCATTTTCGTAAAGCCTCTCAAGGTAAGAAAATTTATTTTTTTATATTCTTTGCACCAATAGCTAAGAAGAGACTCCAGAGTGACAGTCACACGTCAGGAAACTGAGTGTGGATAAATGAAATTTTGGTGACTCAGTATAATTTACTTACACAAGATTGTGAATATTTCAGATAGCATGAGCCCACCTCCCACCTGCCAGGCATTCTGACCAAAGCCTTAGCAGGTGAGAGAGGCTGAGAGCAACCTGCAGCAGTGCTTCTTTAGGCACAGCTCCTGCAGCCTCCTGAGTGATACCAGTGATGGAGAACCCAGAACAACTCTGACATCCCTCAATCCACTTCCTGCAAAACCACCAGCAAAACCCTTGATCTTTTCTCTCTCTGTAATAAGAAGTCTCTATAACTACCATTTCCCCCAATATTATCACTGCTTTACACCCATCAGAAATAATGTAATAAAGGTCAGGCTGATGATGATAGTTAGGCTTCCAGTTTTACATGGCTGGTTTTGGGATGAACTGAACTGGCATGACCCTGGCAGGGTCTGAGCTGCTGGGCTTATCTTGGCTGTGTTTATAAGCACATCAGGTTTGTAGTCAGAGCACCTTCCATCAGAGGTGCTGATAAGGTTGAAGGAAGAGAGTTCATGTGCACAGTGTTGTTATCTAGTCTGCAATGTCTTTGTTAGGATGATGTCTGTGGGATATATACATTGGCTTAACTCTCAAATTCCTTGCTAGTAAATGCTTTTGATGTATGGAGAAAATATGGGAGAATAAGCTTAAATGACAATAGTATGAGGGTTCATATTTGGTGAAGATGATTACTGAAATGGGTAAAATGTCAAAGCAAACTAAAATATTCACTGGTGTATTAGGACTCAGTTAGGAGTTGTGTAGCAGAGGGTGTCTCTGCTCCTTCCCCCCGGCAGAAGTGTTCAAACCTAGAGCTCTGGAGATGGGCTACACTGCTTTAAATGTTCTTTTAACAGCTGTAAATTTCCACTCCTTTTTGCTAGATTGGTTGCATGAAAGTGGTAAAAAGTCTGTTGAGGACTGATTTAATGATTCTGACACTTTTAACACTGAAAGTAAACTGCAATACATTTTGAAATGTATTCCAACATCTTTCAAAATCTTAGGTTTTGAGTAACTTTAGATTTCATATTTGAACTGTGTTTTCCCACAGAACTGAGGTTTTAGTTGCAAAATCAGAAACAGAGATTGCTGAACATTTTGGAAGCATGATTTTAGCTTATGAGATGTGACTGCCATGGTCTGTGTAGTCAGGTCTCTGATCTATTCCAAATACCACTCATATGCCGTGTAGTTTTCACAAAGCTGTAAATTGGATGCTACTCTTTTAATTGGGGGGCACACAAGAGTTTATTTTGAAGAAAATAGGACTGTTTAAACATATTCGAGGATCACTCCTACCCTGAGACATTTTTCTTTGGTTCCTGCTGGCAGCACTATTTCCAGGGTGTTTGCAGAGGGAATTTGGCCGGTGGAGTGGATGAAACCCCCACGGTTTGTGCAGCTCAGTCCCTGCTGCTCCCTCTGCTGGTGGAGAAAGACAAAACACAATCAACATCATGGAGTTACAAGTGCTCCAGAATACAAAATAAAATACTTCCGCTTTATATCTGTAAATTAGCTAATATCCACAATTTTTGTGTTGAACTGAGCTCTTTTTTAATCTGACATGTTCCGTGTGGCATACCTACTGCAATTTCATATATTTTCCAACCATGATTCTTTTCATAAAGTGCTGAACTATCTCATGTAAAAACATCCTCGTTTTGAAGCAGTCATTAGATAAAAATCAGGATGCAAGCTAGCATCCAGAGTGGATTCTGCTCAAAACTCTGAATGTATGGTCAATACCCTGTTGCCAACAGAAATTCTTCATAAGTACAATAACTGAAATATTAAGCAGCTTACTCAGGAGATGTATGTGCATAATATTCACATGATTTCCCAGCCAAGGCACTCCACGAAATCCACCTCCTACTAAATCTTTGTTTAACACTCTGGAAAAACATGTATGAAAGGTATTCTTATTTTCATTGTGGTAAAGGGCTAAAGAATTGAATTACAGTAAATTGATAATACTTTAAACTAAAATTCTCATTCAAGGCAAATGGATGCAGTGTCATATTATTTTAGAATTTAATCTGTGCACCCAACTTTCACTCACTGCTACATGTGCATGTGTAAGAAGAATCTGAGCCTGAGTTAGTGTTTAGCACACAGCTTGTACCTTCACACAAGCAGGAAAGCACATGGAAATGCAAGTGTTGATCATTTAGACACAAGGCCTGTATATTTCCCACTCATTATTCCCTAAACTGAAGGACATAAATACACAAGAAGATTTAAGTCACAAGAAAATATGTCTCCCCTCTTACTTTTTATTTTTATGGATAAGGGAGCTTTCAAGGAAATGTCATAGCGCAGCTAAAACTAAAGACTACCTAAGACACCTTAGCAAAGAAAGGTTTGCAGGTCTCACATCAGTGCATATTGCGAAAAACATTTCAACTCAGCTGATAGTCTCTATTTAAGCTGAGCTTTTTGGACTGAAATAATAGGGAGATCTACATAACTAAATTACTTTTACCTCAAGAGACATTTTTGTCTGTGAGGGTACGCTTGGAAGCAGTGGCCTGATAATAGGAGTGGTGACTACATATGTGCATGCAGTACACAAGGAGGCAGGCTTAGATTAGTGATCTGACCTACTAACATTAAAACACAGTTTTATGATAAATACAGAAAAGCTTTCCAATTACTCATAATTCTGACATTGGCTGTCGAGCACACAAACAACCACCAGTGGCAGCAAGAGCATCTTTGAGAGGAGAGCAATGGAAACTATAGAAACTATAGATAGTTCTAGTTACTTGACTTAATCTCTTTTAGGAGTGAGTTACTTTAACCTAATTCCAATGCATGGTTCCATGTGGGCATCCAAGGGATCATCCAAGGAAGCACCATGTTTACACAATCATAGAAGAATGACAGACATTCAAGGGAAAAAATTCTAACTTTAAATGAGGTTAAAAATTTAGTATAATGAACATTACTCAACATGTTTTTCCAGAAGAAAATATTTATTCAAGACCACCAGCCCCGTATCAGTTTTAAAGAAAAATAAAAGCTTAAGGACTCTGTTTTCTACACAGCATTTATGAGTGGAATAAAGGACACACTTGCTCAGTTTGATTTCTTGTGAAATAGAAAGAAAGTCAGGATACTATGAAAATTATGTTTTTTCTAGTGCACTCTGGACTTAGACACTCCTTTACTGCAATTTCTACTAGGCAGAGTATTTGTATTTTTGTCAATCCATTATTTTACTTCACCAGGCGAGAAATTTCCATAGCATGTTTAAAACACCTAGAGAAAAATCTCCTCAAAGCTGTTCATGTCATGCAGCTTTCATGCTTCAATTAGTATCAATTTTCTGAGAGTTTTGGGGATTTTTGTTTGTTGGTTTGATTTTTCTTAAGTAAGTAAATTAAAAACAGCTTATTTTTCTCACCACACTTAACAGTCTACTTCATGGTAGGAGACAACCTTATCTTGTATCTCTGGATGTAGGTTATCACACCTTACAGAGAAGCCATAAATGACTGCATGGAATTTTCTTCCTTAAAAATAAAAGTGAAATATTTTGATATTGGAGACAGGATTTTCAAGTGTGCGTAGGGAAATTCTGTATTTCAATGAAAGCTTAATTCCTCGGGCTCTTAACCCTTACTGACATCAAATTAGTATTTTACATAGTTCCTGAACAGCAAAATGACTCACAAGTAAATTGAAGCTTATGATATTCAGAAATGTGAATTATTAACAGAGAACCTATTCTAGGACTGGGAGGTACAGAATATTTTGCACTCCAAGAATGATGTTTCTGTAGATGAATACTTAAGGTTGAAAATGTTCCAGCTGTAATCCTACTGAGTAATGCTTCCTGAGTGAAGTCATGGTGTTACTTCTGGGAATAATTCAGCCCTGAAACTTGGTCATTTTACTATCTTAGATTAAATGAGCCAATTTCTTTACCACAATTCTGCTATGACTGCTGTTTAGTTTTTTCCAAACTTTCGCTGTCTCATTATCTCTGGCATTTACTAAATGCCTGTCTGGAGTTAAAAACAAATTTTATGTTTACTCTGTGTCAAGTTATCACGGGAAAAATGAGAGAAAAACTCAAGGATGTAGACTCTGAAGGAAAAATAGTTCAATCGAAAAGAGAAAGCTGGCTTTTTCTACCCTCTGCAGAAAGGTTAGCTTGCCTTGGCAGTTCTTCCCTTATGCTGCTGGGCAGGGGAAGCCACCACCTGTACCTGCTGAAGGTGACAGCTCTCATTCCATGCACGGTGCCTGGCTGTGCTGTCACACCCTGGTGGCAGCACCCTGCCTGCTGGGGCTGCCTGTGTCACCAGCAGCAAAGCCACCACCTGTACCTGCTGAAGGTGGCAGGTCTCACTCCGTGCACGGTGCCTGGCTGTGCTGTCACACCCTGGTGGCAGCACCCTGCCTGCTGGGGCTGCCTGTGTCACCAGCAGCACGCTCACTGCACACGATGGAGACTAATTCCTCACAATGAAGAAAAACTTGGCTTCCTCCTAGGCCAGCACTTGGTCCAAATTTGGTAATTGCTTCAGAAATCTGGTCATTAAATGCAAGATGATTCTGTTGTATGATAAACAGTTTAATGACTTCAGCTTTTTCCATGCTGCATGGATACATTTGGTGAAGATTTTTAAACACCAACAGCTTCTGCTAAGCATTAAAAATGCAAAGCATAATATAACAGGTGCAGAAGCAGTTCTTTAATGTTCTTGTGCTTTCCTCTGAGTTAGGTGGTTACAGTATATTCCAAGAGGATAAGCTGCCAGTTTAATATACCAGCCTAACTTCCACTGAGGAACTCAGAAGCAGTGATACATTATACAACTGCTAATTTTCCTTTACATTGTTTCTTCTGAGAAAGATGAATTTTCTTTGCCGAAATTCTCTCAGCTATAATTTGGGTTTCTATTTATCAAAAAAAGCTTTCTGTATTAAATCAGATGTAAATGTCCTGTTAAACTATCTCTTACTGTTACCAAAAAAATTAAAAAGATAGGCAATATGAAAGATTCTTTTATATTAGACTTGTCAGTCTACTTCCACGAGTAGCTAAAGTAAAATTTAGTAGTAGAAATTATCTTCTTTTTCTTGTTTGTTTGTGGTGTTTGGTGTTTTTTTTATTCTACTAGTCTACTTGTTTTGTGTGATTCAAAGGATGTCTTACTGCTAAACAGAAATGAACTATGTAATGCTCTTCAGCAGTTACAGACAGCCAAAGGGGAGGTATTTTCCATTATTTGAAATAGAAAAGTGTAATAGAAATACTGTATTTAATGTTATTTAGAAAGTAAGTATGTGTCTTCCCAGACCAAAATCAGCAGTAACAGAGAGGCCAGTTTGCTTTCTCCTTGCAGCTGCGTAGTGCTTTTCCCAGTCTGGTTTTCAATGGTTGGATCACAGGGGGTTTCCACTCTTTCCTATTTGCAGAAAAGTCTACTGGTTTTTAATTTCAGTTTCAAACTAATTCAACAGTTCATCCCTTTCATTATAGTCCATCACTGAACTTTCAGGGGGAAAAAATAAAAAAGAAGGGGAAAAAAATAGAACTATCAGCAAACAATTTTGGCATTATATTTTTCTGTAAACCTGCAGATTCTCTGTAGTTCAGTAATTATTTTGCTTATATTTCTGATTTTTTACCTGAACATTCAGTGCTTCCTGGGTTTACTATTCTATGAGTCTCTGAATGTTTTTTCCCAAATGGATATTTCTGAAGGATGCTTCTGTACTCAGATGCCCCCTACCCATAAAATTAATAGAATAAAAAAAAATTTAATTATGTAAGAATCAGAAAATTGACCCAGATCTCCTTGCAAAAGCAAGTGTTGGCCCTAAACAGATTGTAAGTAAAAACATAATGAAGAGTGTGCAAGGCAGGGAAAGCCAAGTGGCAATTACATGAACTTTAATGAGATTGTCAAGTCAGTCTTTCATTTTTCAGTCTGACTATTTTCTCAAGTATATAAAAAATATTTCAAGGCTGGCAACTGAAGACATAGAAGGAAATACTCAACATCACAGAGTAGCCTCCAATTTCTTAAAATTCAGTATTATAGAGAATGAACTCACTAGGATATATAAAAGCTAAAAATCTATTATCCAGGAATAAGATTACAGTGTCTTATAACCATTCCTTGTCTGTGAATACATTAGAATCTGGGTAAAGAAAAATAAATAGCCTATTGTTAAAATTGATGGAGAGTACAGACTAAAGGAGAATACTCCTGGATGGCTATTATTTAATTTTTTTTTTCCTAATACTGTACAGAAATATTTTAAAATATATATTCTAATAAATGCAACAAAGACACTTCAATGTATATTTAATTATATGTTCTAATAATATAAATATGTAAACTTTCATAGTTTTCTAGTCATCTTGGAGCACACATAAAAATCACTTTCAAAATTAAAATCTCACTTAGGAATTTCACTTTCTTTAAAAACTATTAAGAATACTCATGAGTCACATCCATGGCTTGCTTCTAGCACAGAGCTATAATGTAAAGGAAGTTTCTTTTACTCTGTAGGGATTGATTCTCCCTTGAAGCCTGGATATAATCATTCCAATGCTACCTGAAGGATCAGTAGAGGATAGCACTTCAATTACAAGCAAGAACCTGGGCCAAAAAGGAGCTCTTGGTAATTCTCACAGTGCTCATTATCTTTGGCTTTCTGCCTTAACAACTGGCATGTACAATAGCAGGTGTATAAACGTTCTGCGTGGTCGTTGTGTATGCTCCACACTTGACCTCACTTGGCAGAGCTCTGTCTCCTCCTCTGCTGCCTTTCACCTTGGGAAATCATTACATCGTTTACATTTATGTAAGGCTGATCCAAACCACTTCTGAATTACAAGCCTTTAAATGGCACCCTCTTTGCAAAGATGTGAGTGGCCCCACAAGGGACCAGGAAACTAAATTCCTTGCCTAGGACCCAGATTTCTGAGCTATGCTTGCCCTGATTTTTATAGTAAGAATTCTTTAACAGGAGTGGTGCAACTGAAACAAACACCAGTGAGTGTTTTCCAATTCACTCTTTATATGAGCTCATAAAAATGACCTTTGTGTGAATTTGCCAGGGAAAAAATGTTTCTATCTATAAGATGTGCAGATCTGGAGATGTGGAGAATATAAACTCCAACAACATTCTGGTTGTGCATCTGGCTTACATTAGTCAGCAGTACATGATGTGATAGTGTAACAGAAGTAAAGAGCACAAGGAGGGATTCGAACGCTCAGTTACCACATCTGTCTCCCTGCATTATCATCATTAGAGTGTTTAGTGCAATTTATCTCCCTTTCCATTTGCAAGATTCATGTTCCCTCCTATGAACTGGGCATCAGCCCAACCATGATGGGTTGTGTCCACAGGGGGAACGCCTTCACTTTGACACCTGCTAGTAGCCATCATCTGCCCAGCAAGCTCTGCTTGGCTTGTTTATGTTTGCAATATTTAGCCAGCCAAGGAAGGAACCAGTGTGTGCTTGTCTGATATGGAAACAGAAGAGGAAACTAGGGGAAAGAAAGATAAAGGTATGTCCACTCTTCCACAGCTGACAGATTTTACAACTCTGACATACCAAAATTAACAAATCTGGGTTCTGCTTTAACTGATTATAAGTAGAGAAGAGGGATGCTGCTGGGTTTAAGGCTATTGGCTGAGGCACAAGAAATGAAGAGTGAGTCATTTGCATTGGCCACAGTCTGACAGTGGACAAATCAACCTCTCCATCCCAAAGTTACCCAAGAACTTGAGTATTTAGACTTCATGTTCTTTTGTGCAGAGATCAACTTTTACTATGTTTTTTCCAGAATCCAGTACCCTGAGGCTCTGATCTCAATGAGGTCATCTGGTTATTATCATAATGCAAACTGTCCCATTCGTGTCTCTGCCCTCAGGCCTAGATCTTACAAAAAAAAAAACAAAACATGCATGTAGAAAGGAACTGAGGAAAGATACCTAGATGGAGGACAGAATTTTTCCTTTGTGTCAAAATTTCTATTATGGTTAGAACCAAATTATTGCTAATTAAGGCATAATGTGTAAAATTGAAGCTGGAGCAATTCCCTTTGTCCAGCTTCCTGGCATTAATGACAAAATCAAAAAGCACTAAGTGATCCGAAGGTTCAGAATACTGTTGTAGTGCATGTTATTATATCTGAAAACTTCTGAAGATGGTTGTTAACATATACTTTCAAGGAAGGTACAAGGATCCCTATTTTCTCAGGCTTCTAGGGAGGAGAATGTAGGAGGGTCTGTACTTCTGCTAAGTCTCATCTTACTGGGATGTGTAAGTGGGTGTGATTCCTGCAGTGTGTAGGAGTTATCACGCCAGCTTTAATCTGGAAGCTGGCCTGTGCAGGCAGTGATGACACATCCAGTTGCAGCATACACAGATGTTAGATACAAAAGAAGTCTAATTTGAATCGAGAGCTCTGGGTTCTGTTAGTGCCATATATTTCCTGTATTGCTCTAGGCAAGGCATTCAGAGCCTGATCCAGTCTCCATTGAATTCCACAGCACCCCTTTGTCTGGCAGTACTCTGAGCTGGATTAGACTCCTGATTTATCACTTTCCCATATTCCCATATTCCTCAGGGGTATAATCTTACCTGCTCAATCCAAAGGTGTCTGATATAGCTTAAACCATTTGCTTCTGAAGTGGTTTGCTACTTAGGCACATCATGAATATGCAATTGAATTAAATTCTCAATTCAGCAAAAGCCTAAACCTCTAACAAGCTTCAATCAAGTAAACACATACTGGAGAATTTCAGGTTCTGTGTCATTAGGTGTCTATACATACTCTTTAAAATTCAAGAAGGTAAATTACTTCATTGGAACTACTTAGGGGCCTAAGATGAAGCATGTGTCAAAGTACCTTGCTCAAGGCCCTATTATCTGTCATTAGCCATAGACATGTACTTAAAGTTAAGCATATCCTTAAGTGTATTGCTCAAGTCATCCCTAAAAGCATACTACTGATATGCTTTCTAGCACAGAAAATACATTTGAGCCTAGAAAATACTAAAAGTAATCTACCTTTGATTATATGAAATGTCACAAATTATTACATCTTTTTAATAAATCTAAAGAAAGAAAGAAAATTTAAGGTCATGTAGCCCATACTAATTTCCAGGAATCTTGGTTACACTATAACCCTTCACTTTTACATAACTCTGAAATCACAATACGGATGTGTATTTTGAAGTAATTGTGTTGGTGGTCCCTTCGTGCTTTCTGAACATCTAACAGTTAGCTAAGCAAACACACATGACTGATTAAAAGAAGAAAGGGAACTATTTTTACAGGGACCATTAAACTTTAACTGCCATCTGGCAGGGAATGATTAGAGAAGATCAAAATTAAGGCAGTCAACACAAATACTGTGTGGATACCTCAGGGAATTAATGTGGATAGAAGACGGTGGACTTGTGGCTCTGTTAAGAGACAGACAGAGAAGGAAGTGGTGAACACATCCTTTATGACTGTTGCCCTAATGGCCACATTCACAGCAACAGAAGCAGAGAAAGAAGAAATCAAAACCACCTGGGAATAATCAGACGCTTGCTGTCATAAAGAAAGAAAGTTGAAGGATTATACAAGAGCCACACCATTCTTGTTCCCCAACAAGCCAGGAAGGAAATTTTTACTGTGGAGGTGTGTTGCAGTTGGCAGGTTATCTACTATCTTTACATAGGCATTTTAAATAGGGTCTGTAATAAATCTTTTAATTGAAAGGCTTTATGGAATACAGACCTGTGGTTGATCTAACTGAACACTGGATGTCACTATACACACTATTAGTCATTTTAGAGGCATTAAAACAGTCCAGCCATGAACTGGAGCAATCCAGATATGTTTTCTAAAAATCAGCTATCTTTAATTATTGTTGTTCTAGAGATAGTTTCCATGAGCCAAAGCTTCCAAGCTGCCTAGACATGCATCAGGTTTTTTTTACAACTACTCAGCTGCGTGCCCTGGCAATGCTGCCGGTAGGTATTCCCTAACAAGTGTACCTCATCTGACTTCATATTTTAGGGGAAAGATTTGAGGTTTGTCTAGAGAGATGATGGACTGGCTGTTCACTGCAACATCTCAGAGCTGAGACTTTGACCAGGCAGCCTTATAACTTTGCTGTTATGGGTGGCAAGAAACAATCAAAGTACAACTCACCCAAAAGTGCAACAGCTCCTTGTCTGACTGTGCTGGAGTAGAACTTTCTTTTCACCCCTCATGAGCTATTGGATTGGAAAACCTCTGTTCTCTCAAACATGTGCCTTGAAGTTTTTCATTCCATGGCACTGACAACACACTCCTCTTCTGCCACTCTGGGGCACTTACCTGAGGGTGTTTTCTCGGGTATACAATTATTATGAGGGAGCACTTTTAAGATGCTTATCTTCCCTTATCTTTAGAGAAGATAAAGAAAAGAAAAACAAAGTATCTCTGAGTTTAAGTGGTGTGAAAAACAAATTAACACTGACAGCCCCCAAGGTCAGATTAGCTGCAAAAAGGCTAAGGATGGAAGACAGGTGAGAGGACGTAAAGCTTAGTTACAATTGATGAGTAATATACTGTGAAATTAGGCTTATTTTTTATTTCTTGAGCTGAATACAGTATTTTGAAGTTATCAGTAGCATAGGAAAAGCACGTTAAGTATGTTTCAAAGCCCATGAAATCTTGTCAACTGTACCCAATTTTGTAAACACGCTAAACAACAAAATGATCAGAAATATACACATTGCTATTCTGAAATGTACAGCCAGTAGAAATGGTTGGTTGTTTGGTTATTTTAGACCTTGATTCCCAACAGAATTTTTCAATGTACTCATGTGTTTACTTGTCACTCTGCATCCTTGAAATGCTAAGATTCTAAAAAATGTTTGACTCTTCTGCACATTCTTGGATTCAACATTTTTTAGGAAGAGGTAAAATATAACTAGAACCAGCCTTAGGTGATTTTTGCTTATAAAGAGAACAACTGATAATACCTTTCCTGATTTGAAAAAAATATATTTCCATGCACAACATGTGAACCAAGATCTTAGTGCTATTCAGCCAAAACACTATGGGTGTCAAGGGGGTTGCAAATTTTGGGTTATTTTCCACGGATCCTGGCTGCACAATAGAATATCTAGGAGTCAGAAATTATGGCTGGAAACAAATAGCTGGAAATTATGTAGCCTGAGTCTTATTTTATTCCAAATAGTATTTTCTGAGATATATGCTGGGCAAAATGTTCTTTTGCTTAACTGCAAAGTTATATTTTAAAATTGGAGCTTTTTAATTGAGGCTTATAAAGAGATTTTGCTCTTTCCTAAGCTATTTCTAGCCTTTATACAGTACAGTGTAATTCTGCTAACACAAGTAATCTGTTCAGGGGGCAAATCAGGAGTCAAGTGCAGCTACAATATACTAATATGTTACTAATATGATATGTATAATATATCAATACAATATAATGTATTTTATACAGAGAATTATATAGACTAGTAACTTTAATAAGCAATATCAATATTGTTGTACATATGTGCCATTTTACAAATGAGTGGGAGTAGAATATGCCTTACACAGAAATCTATTGAGAATCTAGAAATGAAAAAGCTGTGGTGCAAAAAGCTATGCTCTATCATTGTCTTCTCAGAATATACTACAGACACAAAGCAGTGACAAGGGCACCTGAAAAAAGCAGGACAGCTCTGGTAAACTTCTGCAGTTTACTGTCCCAGCTTTGATGCAGTAACCTGTCAGGACTGCCCAGAGTATCTAACAGCCTATGGCTCATCCTGTGAACAAGGTGCAGAGCATTCATTCTCCACATGCAAAATTCCAAGCACTGAGCCAAACTGTAAGAGAAATAGAGTAGACATTTGTTGATTTTTTTTAATAATACCCACAAGCATCTACAGATGCGATCCCATGTAATGAAGCATGTGGCCTTAAGCTGGAATTATTTGCAAACAGCAGGATCTCCTGGCAAAAGAGATGGCACTTGCTGTGTTATGAAAGCTGTCCCTCTAAAACCATGTTTGGTTAGCACCTATGCCCTGTTGAAATTGGCATAGATAATTCTGAGTGGGAACAATGCCAGCACGACAGATGGGAATGAATACAGGCATGCCAGAGGACCAGGATGTTCATTGAGTCTGAGTATTAGGGACAGAGTCCTTTCCAAGAATTTAGAAGTGGCAGGCTGTCAAGGGTTTCTCTACTTTAGGTACGAAATGTGAGAATATATGATCTCTTTTGTAACTATGAGTAAAATCAATTATAGTAATTTAAAAATAGATCACCTGAGCCATGCAAAGCATGACAGTAGGCAGCTGAATCAGAGCAACTTTTTCTCTGGGTTCAGAATGGCACCAGGTCCTAGAGGGCAGAACCTGTGCACTGGAGTCAAAAGGATTCCACAGGTTTTCTGCTAAATGGTTCCGAGTGAAAAGCTTTCAGATGGAAATGAATATTGTTCATTTGTATACTGCCTTTCAGGCTGTGAGCTCAAAGCAATTTGCAGGGATATGAGAATCTAAACTCATAGCTGGGAGGTGTGTCATTTACAATAAAGCAGATGAGCCTTGCATGTATTAATGGGCTGTAGTCCCATCTCCCCTCCAACCAGGATCATCAGCTGGATGTAGAGCCTCTGTGAAGAAGGTGGAGGAAGGCAAAATCCTTCTGCCACAGTCCTGTGTACCCTGCTTTTGCTCTTTACGTGGCACAAATAGCCATAACAGACCAGTTATCCAAAACACGGATTTAATCTCCAAACAAGATTTACTAATTCCTGTAGGGTTTTTTTTGAGCACTGAACAGCTACATTTCCTATTTCTCTTTTCAGATTACGAATAGCCAAAATGTATTACCCAAAAAGGCTTGTCCGGGATAATTTATTCTGGGAAACAGGAAAACAACAAATTTATGAAAAAAAAAAGCTTAAGTATTTATGTTTAAAGGCTAAGAATCTGGTATTGCAATTTTCCCTGACAAAAAGCCTGTATTTCCAGAAGAGCCCACTAAGAAAACATTCTTTCATTTTGGATTTCTTCAACTTCACCTACAAAAAGTTATGGATACTTCTAACAAAAAAATGGCTCTAATTTGGGCAAAGTCTTGGCTGTCAGTATTGTGTATTATAAGAAAGGCGTTAAAATCGGATTGCCAATGTTGTGCTCTGACCAGTGCAGCCAATTGTGTCGGCTTACAGCTGAACTTTGTTTTCTGTTCAAAAGGTGTTTAGTACTGTTACCAGCATAAAAAGCATTGCTGAATTTATTTTCATTTAATCCAGTGATATTTTGTAACCTAGAAATCCACGTGTGTGTTATCCAGTGAACTGACTGACCATTCCAGATTCGGGCTGCTTTTGCAATACAGACTTGAGGAATATCATGAGACATCTGAGTAGGAAAACTTGGTTATAGTTTAGTTAAAGGAGTTTATGTTCTAAAGTAATACATGAAGAGGTATATTCATTCTAAATATTCTGAATCTTCTGTGCATTTATAAAAATTGCTTTCATCAAACATCAGTGGATTTTTTTATTACAGCTTTTCCTCAAAAATCAATTTCAAAAAATATTAGACAGATGCATAATAATAATTTTTAAACACATGAGAGTTCACCCTGAATGTTGCAATCCTGACACACACATTGAATAGATGTGAAGCATAAAGTGAAACTATTAATGAACCTGACATTTCCTTCCACTTTAACTTACATTGCAAAGGTTCACGGTTGGACTCAATAACCTCTGAGGTGCTTTTCAACTTAAAAAATTCTATGATTGTATGAAATACAAATGAAAGTTAAATTAAAATAGGGAATCATCATTTTATGGAGAAAGAAATAATTTTTGCTGACATATAAAATTAATTTTAAAAATACAGGATTGTCTTCCACCTTGTGACATTCTGGGTTTTACAAAAGGCCGGGTGTATTTTTAATGTTTATACTGCTGTACAGCATTGTAAAGGTAACCAGTAGAACCTGAATGCTAGACAATAGGGCTTGTTATCCAGAGGGAAAACAGCTCTACTAGTCTTTTCTGGCAAGGTTTCTTGGAGCCTTGATGTCACTTGCCACCAGAATCCAACAGCTAGAATGAAGAGGAGTTTGCCTCTTTTCCACTGAATTTGTGCTGAAGCAAAATGCTTTTCCTCTTGACAACATCCCATTTGGACATATATAGCTGTGGTGTATCAGACCCTACTTATATAATCATTGTGATATTTAAATTAGATCCTAAATACCCAAAATTACATTATAAGGATTATAATGATTTCCCATTCAAATTTCATGAATGTTCTCAACAGTATGAGCACACATTCCAAATCTTGCCAAGTATGAACATAGTACAATGTTTGTGGCTAATGTCATCCATTTCTAGGACTCAGGTGTTAAAATAATCAATGGAATGTTGAGCAGAATGCTCTACAGCCTAATTAGCTCTACTTTGTTAATTGCCTCCTGCTCTCCACTGAAAAAAGCCATTGAGACTATAAAAAAACAAATTTTAGAAAAAAAAATTTGCTTGGGTAAGTACTCTTGGGGATAAAGATCACTGAAGAGACAGTTTCTCCCTTTTCCTTGTAAAGAAGAAGTTTAGAATTTAGAAAAAAAACTTTATCATCTGTATGCCAATGAAGAACCTCTTATGATCCAGCCAACTCTGCAATTTAAACAACATTACTTGTGTCAAAATTGGCCAACTACTAATAATCAGTAGGGTAAACTGGTATTAAGAGAGTGCTACCAAGAGAATTTCTACTTAAAGCAGAGCCATCTAAAAATGGCTTTGTTCCTTCTTCCCAGAGCAAAAATGGTTTAAATACTCTGGAGTGTATTAATTCTGCTCTATATATACATCTTCTTTCCACAAGCCGTTGCTCAGTTGTATGAGTCCTGAATAGGAAGATTCCACCACACAGCTGACAGTGGAAGAGGTAGAACTGAAACATGGCCCAGGCTGTGAAAAACACTGAAAACCCCTGCCTTTTTAAATCAATATCAATCAATGCCCTGCAAAGTACATCATAAATCTGGGTGTTCAAGAGAGCTAACCCTGAGGTAATACACCTTAAGTTTTAAAATATTTCACAACATTAGGATAATCTCAGGAGGCCTTTGATCCAATTTCATCCTTTGGGGGTGTTCCAACAATTAAGAGTTATTGGAATATATTGGTTTTCCAGATACATCTCCTCTTCAAAACAGATTTTTTTTAAAAAAGACTAGTGTAAGTGTGTGACATATTTTGAGTTAATAATCCTCTGCTGGGAGATAAAATTTAACCTGAAGGAATAGGTTTCGATCTAGCAGCAGAACATTTTATTTAGGCTTTGGACAATGGTATTTCTCTCAACTAGCCAAGATTTCTCCTTCAGCAAATATAGAACATTCAGATATAGATATTCATCTTTTATGAGTTATTAATAATAAATGTTGAATTCTGGCAGATCCTCCAGTGCAAAGCACTCAGGACATGCTCATTTATTTAGCATTGCACAGGATTCTACTTGCTCAACTGAACCAGTAGACAACTACCATCATTTGCCTGTACCTGGAGGAAAACCAACCAGCATCCATCAGGCAGGCATCCCAGTTTATGCCTACTGTTCCCAGCTTCCTTATGACCTGCTTTCTGGACAGATATAAGGCTTGACAGCACTGTAAGAAGTCACCAGAAAAATGCCATTTGTATGCAAGATCCATTCTGCTGATACTCATGTGTGGTAACATTCAGGGCCTGATATGTGAAGGTACCAGTTCATTTCAGGGTTATGAAGGGAAAGTTCATGTCACTGTAGGACTGATATGTGGATCCATCAGTGAGCCTAGTAAATGAGCTGCTTGGCAGTGAGGGTGAAACAGATGGGTTTTTTTCTTAAAATAAGTCCAAAAAGACTGGGAGAAGCTTTATGGTTCCAGGAGAGGATTTTTAGAAAGCTTGGAAAATTTGGGATGACCTTTTCTCTTTCCTTTCTGGGAAAGGAGAAGGCCATACTGGTGGAGCCACAGCTAGTGGCCACTTGCTCTTCTTACTGCTCTGACATAAACCTAGCTCAGCAGCAGGGAGTTGTAAGGCCACAGGAGCTGTGGGAGAGGACTGGCTCTTCAGGCACCACATACTGTTCAATCATCTGCACTCCATCTTCCTCGCCAGGGGCAAAATGGGGAGAATATCTCCTCTGGCAACCTTGGCTACTGCCCACATGCATAACTGGTCCTGACAGGGAGAGACAATTGGAAAACTGGGAACCTGGTCAAAAAGATTTTCAGAAATGTGGTGAGCAACTAGAAACTACACTGTCTTTAGTGCACTGATGCCCTTCCTTGGGGACCTACCAGCAGGTCAGCCATAGGATAGGAAATGGTATGAGATTAACAAGAGTTCTTTATGAAGATCTTCTTGAATTAAACTCAGCCTGGCCCCCAGAGATCAGTAAGAGCTCTTCAAAATCCTCCTGAAAGGAACAGCTGAGTCACATTCACAATACAGTATCAGATGTTATGCCTTAAAAGCAACAATAAACCAGTGTTTAATAGTGGTTTTGACACGGCTCACAACAAATGGCTTGTGAATGCATCTTTTAAAAAAAACACATTCTGGGGTGGGAATTGTGGCAGAAGAGAGCACTTCTTTTGTGAAAGAAGAGGGTTTCTGTTCAGTGTGGTTTTGAGTCTGTGTGACTTTGTGCTGTGTGTACACAGGGGTGTAATTTTCACTTTCTTCTCCATTCATGAGAGCTGGGGGAAGATTTGTTTCATGGCTGGAGGTCCAGACCTCCAGTTTCCCAAGGAGAAAGCACGTCTCTAACTGCTGTGCTTCCTTCTGTGAGGAAGTGAGTTTCTTTGTTGCAGACACCCTGCTGGCTGCTGCACTTCCTAAGGTGAAGCACCCGTCTTCAGAAATGGGTACTCTGAATGTCACTGTGCAGCAGCATGTCACATCCAAGTCATTCCAACTCTGCAGCATTTGTCTTTGCTTCATGGTTTTATTCATGGTGATGGAAATACTTATTCCCACAATAGCATATGGAATGATTTTATGATTTTTTTTTGAATGAATGAATGAATGAATGAATGAATGAATGAATGAATGAATGAATGAAAAGTTCTGCACAACCATTAAAAGGTTTTGCCATTGATAGTTATTTCTTAGTGTTTGTCTGTGGAAGAACCATGTGGCAGATCTGTCCATGCACCTCAGTTCCCAAAAAGTATGTGTAAGCTGTGTCAAGGAAAAAAACTAAAATAACAAAACCACTGGCTTATAACCTTTTCTGCTGGCCTTTTTACAGACTGACTTTTTACTGCTGTTACTAACACTGGATGCACAGTTGAACCAAACCAAACTCGCTGCTGGGTTGAGGCAGGGAGCAGAAGGCTGGAAAATTCAAATTGTGCTGTTGCCTCTCACCTTCTGACCTACAACTGACGCCTCTCCCCTGTACCTATGGATCAGAAGACACTGCGTTGTAGGTTATAAAAGCAACATTATGGTTAACGCTGGTATGCAGCTGCTGAAAGCACCTATTGATCGTGTTTGTTGGGGGGTTCAGGCTGCTGGCATGGAGCATGTCTCAGCCTTGTAGCACCTGTGGGTTAACCAGTGACAGCAACATCGGTTGTCCTGTAAGTTTGCGGGAATCCAGCTCCTATCCTGAGACTGTTCCCATCCCTAAATACACACACAGCCCCTTACTTGGTCGATCATGTTTGTTTGGAGGGTTCAGGCTGCTGGCATGCAGCATGTCTCAGCCTTGTAGCACCTGTGGATTAACCAGTGACAGCCACATCGGTTGTCCTGTAAGTTTGCGGGAATCCAGCTCCTATCCTGAGACTGTTCCCATCCCTAAATACACACACAGCCCCTTACTTGGTGCATTGGAGTCCACTCGCAGCACACAATTTTAGAATTTATTTTTATTGCAAAAATTGTATCCAATGAAAATCGTACAATTCAGATAAATGTTTTCCAGTGTTTTAGTCACAACGTCGATTTTTCAGCATCTTTCCTAGCTGGCACTAATACCACTTACAGTAGCAGATGACGATTAAAATAACCATCCCGTTATCAAATGAAAAACATCAAAGCACATGTAAGTGATTAAAGCGGGAATCTCAGGAACACATGCTCAGCTCAGTGAAGATAATCCTATTTCGGTTAATCTTGATTAAAAAGGATTCTTTCGCTACTTGGGTGTGAATCTGCTCATCGTGCAGAAATGCCTAATTGAACGGTAAGGGCTTTTTGCACACAGCGGGTGTCCTCGGACGCGCCCCCCTTTGCCTGCCGTGACCCGAGCGCCGGGGAGGGGGCTCGGCACCAACACGGCGCCGGGAACACCGACACCGACACTGATACCGACAGTGACACCGACATTGGGGCCGCCCTCACGGCGGGGCCGCCCCCGAGCGCGGCACCGCAGCGGTGAGAGTCGCGCCGCCCGCGCCATCCGCGCCCATCGCCGCCGCCGCCCGCCGCACCCTCACCCTCTCCCTCTCTCCGCAGAGACGCCGGATCCTGAGCCCCGGGACGCCGCCCGCCAAGATGTTCGCCTGCGCCAAGCTCGCCACCTCGCCCTCCCTGGTGGGTGGGGGTGCGCGGGGGGCCCCTGCGCTTCGTCACCGGGCCCGTGGGTGCCGGCGGCGGGGTCGGTGACGGCCGCGGGGCGATCGCGGGTCGGGCGGGCCTCCGAGCCCCGCGGCAGCGCCCGGGGCCGAGCCCGGGCCGAGCGCGGCCGCCGGGAGCGAAGGCGGGGGTGGGGGTCGGGCGGACTGCGGCAGGGCCGCGTTCTCCTTCCCGCCTCCTTGGCGGCCGGGGCCGCTGCCAAGGTGAGGGCCCTCGCACACGAGCGGCGGAGGAGGGGCGGGTCAGCGCAGCCAGCAGCCCCGGGCCTGCTGCGCTCCCTGCCCCGCTCTAGGTCAAACTCCAGCCTGTTGCTTGTCCTGTGCAAGGCCGGAATTCTTTGCCCTTGCCGAGATAAAAGGCTGTCCTGCATGAGAATGCCCTCTGTGGCCTGCAGAAGGTCTCATTTTGCATGGTCCAGGCCCGGGTTTCCCCTGCAGGAAGAGCTTTGTGCAAGAGCCGATATGACCTTAGACTGCTGCGAGCCCAAGGACACATGCAGGCCGCTTGTGAAAAAGGATTCATTCATTTGTGCCTTGCTAAATTTAAAAGTCTAGGTTACATCTGTGCATTTAACAACTTCGAAAATAATTTTGATGGCTTTTATTTGTTCATTTCAAGATGTGTTTCACTGCTTCCTGGTCGGTCAGGATTTTTTGTCGCTGTTTTGCTCTGGTTTCTGTCAGCATGTATATGTTCACTGAATGAACATGAATGGTGTGGCTATATATACTAAATATAGTACCTATTTACTATATATCTTCTGAAAGCAGTGATGTCACGTTGCATGCAGTGCTTCTGTATCGTTTATTGTATATCCAGCTTTCAGAGATTGCTGTCTTTCAAGGGAGACAAATGGCTTAGTAGCTAATAGTCTTACTGTCTTACAGGCTATTGTATGGAACAGCTGTGATCAAATGATTCTTTTTTTATAGTTTTTTTCTTTCTCTTTACAGATCCGTGCTGGATCAAGAATCTTGTACAGACCAATTTCGGCATCTGTGTTGTCTAGGCCAGAGGTCAAGAATGGAGAGGTACCTTATAAACAAAATTCTGTATCTTCCTAAATTACCTGGTGAGCCTAAATGTCCTCAACCTAGAGTTCACTTGTACTAACTCAATACCTATAGTGTGAAACTTGCTTCAAGTCAAACACCTAATAATACTTGTTGCTGTCTTGCTCTTTCCCCTGGGAAGTCTTTCACATTTAAAGTTGATACTTTCAGGTGGAACAGGTAACATTCTGAAGTTTATGACTTACAGTCTCATCACTCTGAAGAATAAGTAGACATTGGATCTAATACAACTTTTAAAACTGCATAATAACACTATCACATGGTGTTTTGTCTGAATATAATGGTTTTTCATGTTTTGTTTTCTTAGGGCAAGTCAACAGTTAACGGGGCCCAAAATACTGTCTCCCAGCTAGCACTTAGGGAATTCCAGACTAGTGCTATCAGCAGGGACATTGACACTGCTGCCAAATTCATTGGTGCTGGTGCAGCCACAGTAGGTGTGGCTGGTTCTGGTGCTGGAATTGGAACAGTCTTCGGTAGTCTAATCATTGGTTATGCCAGGTAATCAATCTCTCTCTTTAAAAACTTTAATTGTATGCAGATGTATCTTGAGACAGCAGAACTGTAGAAAAGATAAAGGCACTGTAATAAATTCTGTTAATGATTACTGTTACTGATACACATGGCTGAAGAGAGTCTTATGAAACTGTACCATATTCATCAGGATGGCTCTGTTGTTAAATTCAGAACTTTGTACACTCTTCCTGGAGGAGAGCCATGAAAGAAATTGCATCATTAGACTTGGTTGGTCTTTTGGTCACTGAAGTCCAGTGTTTGAGCATTCAGTTCAGAACTGAAATAAAAATCCAGCCTGTATCAGCCCATGTAAGAGGAAAAGTCCTAAATAGTCTTCATAGTCAGAATCATTGTTTAGGAATGGATGTTTTCTAACACATTCAGCTTGGCATCTCAGAATATGCAAATTATAGCAAATGAGTTATCGTTCCTTCTAGAAATATGAAGGGGGTAAGGGTGAGAATTTTGTAGTGGGGATGAACTTCCAAGTAATTTTAATCTTCCTGTAATAGAAGTAGTTCACATGACATGGAAGAGCAGAACTGATACAGGCATAAAAGAGGTTTCATGTTTTTCACTACTTTTTCAACCAGTTAAGTCTTGACTTCTTAATAAAGATTTTTAAGCCTTATTGAAGACAAGAAAGCTCACTTTCCACTTGAATAAGCAAGTGTTTTCAGTACAAAAATAATATATCAAGTTTTGAATTTGGCATGAACATGTCAATAAGCAGTTGTAGAACATTGCTTCATCGTTTTATATTGGAGATTCTCTCCTCTCACTTCTTGAAGGCATATTCATTGCATTTTTGCAACCAACTGCTGCAAATTTTTTTTCCTACTCTTGAGTGGTTTCAGTTCCTGTATTTGCCTTGACAGCTGGTTAAAACATGATACACATGAAATTCCTTGGGAGTATGGTTCTCATGTCACAGATGTGAAAGAAATTTCTAAATCAGACCTGAGTCTAGTCTTAATTGCCAACTAATTTGTCTTCAGTGAAATCCTAGCAAAAAGTTGCTTGGATTTATTGGATTTTCCTGTTACAAAATCTGTAGCAAGGTACTGTGAGGTTAAACTGCATGAAAAAATCGTAAGGATAAAAAGGACTTACACCTTCTCTTTCTTCTAGAAATCCTTCTCTGAAGCAGCAGCTGTTCTCATATGCTATCCTGGGATTCGCCCTGTCTGAAGCTATGGGTCTCTTCTGTCTGATGGTTGCTTTCCTGATCCTGTTTGCCATGTGAATGGAGACCTGCCTGTAATATTGGCATTGGAATGTAACTGCATTTTATGGGACTCCCAAAATGTTGGTGTCATGGAAATTGATGCTATTTCCAAAGTCATTTCATTAAAGATAACAACTTTAACTGTCAACTTGTTGCCTTCATTTATTGTCTTTCTCACTAGGGTATCTGGAAGATGACATTTTGTAATTCAGTCTCCATGGATTGCTCCTGATAATAACATATTGCATAGCACTCTTCCAGTCACACATTTTCTTCATTAAAATTAATGTGACATATACCTAAAAGATCAAAGGATGCAGAGATTAAGTGTGCAAGGCTGTACTCTTGGCCTTGTTCCTTCACTTGTGTTTTTGTTTTTTCCTAAGCTAGCTGGAACACACACCTGGCACCTCTTGATAGAGTGAGCCAATGAAAGTGACAGGACACTTGGTATCAGTTTTCAACTACACCAGATATTTTTGATTACCATGGTAGGTTTTCCACTTGGATCTCACCAGTGTCCCCATTGAGCTAAATAAGCAACTGCTTTAGTATGGTCCAAGGCATTTAGTTGTGACACGTGGACATTATATTTTATTTAGTTACTGCATTTTTGGCATCACCTAATTCAAAGAGAATTTCCAGCTTTCCAGTTTTGTAGTCAGCCTTGCATTTTCTCACACATTCTTTGAAGAGCATTAGGATTAAAGCATTTTGGTTAAAAAATAGCTGCAGTATCTACCTTCACTTCTCTTGTAGCAGTCTAAATGGATTTATGGTGTCACCTATATTTGGAGGAAAGCACTGTGTGCTACTGTACTTACCTGGTGGGGGGGTTGATAGCATCTCAAACCTTACCCAGAATACTAAATAATCTGATCATATAACGAAAAAAAAAAGCTGAACTTAGTAAGAATGTAAGTCAAATGTAAGTCAAGCTTGTTAAATGTTTTGTCATCTTGCTGTTAAGTAATTACTGAATTAAATATAGGAATTTTTACTGGAGGAAATGGAGAAATTATTAATGACTCAGATATGTGAAAGGTGTGGGTAAGATTTTGTTTTAATCTGAATTAAAAAGCACCAAGTGGGTATTCAAAGAGATATGGTTTAGTGGACTTTAGTCAACTTCAGTTTATGGTGGACTTTGCAGTGTTAACAGTTGGACTTAATGATCTTAAAGGTCTAAAACACCTTTCCTTCAAGGTGTTTCCCAACCTAAATGATTACAGAATTTGTGTAGCAAAATTCTAGAACCTAGCACGAGAAATAAGGTCCTCCACATGTTCTTAGTAGAAAACAGTAATCTCTAATACAGAGAATGTTATTTTATATATGTGGACTTCAGAAGTGTAGAATATGAAGCAAATTGGAACAATATTAGTAGTGTCTTGCATGAGTAGATCAGGAAGTGGGGGTTTTGAGGAGTGAGAGGATAGGAGGTGAACCACATTGCAGGTATCTTCCACGTGGTCTGTGCTCATGCAGTGGTGACCTTAGGGACTTGCTATTACTCATTCCTGGAAGCCATTGATTTGCAAAGCTCACAGTGCATTTGTCCTGGCTGAAAGGTAATCTAGACTCTAAATTTCATCTGTGTATTGCTGTTCTGGTAGGTGGTGAACTTTTTTTCTCTTTCAGTGCAGCAGGGATCTCTACAGGCATCTGAGGTGGCAATCCTAAAATCATGGACAGTCCAGTGGACTAGCTTAATTCAAGCTTCAGGTTTCTCTATCGCTGGGATTTGGCCAAACAGGCATCTTCAGATTGGTCTTGGTCAAGTCCAGCTCCAGCCCTGCTAATTCAACTTAGGAACTTGTTTGCACATAAAATGTTTCTGCTGAGCTGTAACGGTGTTTGGTGTAGATAGAAGACCTGGCTGGATTACTGCTCTGTAAGTTCACAGAGAAAGCCACCTGAGTCACCGTGAGTTACTGGAATCAGGTGTGAATAATGAGTTTTGGATTTACATCCCATCTTTTACCACCCTTTCAACATGAACCCTTTTTCTTGTGACCAGCCTTGCCTAAAAGGCAGTGGACACCTTGGGTGACCCTAAATGTGGATGTGAAGGTTGTTTTAGTAGTAGCCTCCCCCCAGGCTTTTTGCCTTTTAACTCACTCAGACTGGTGAGCATGGGCCAAACTCAGGCCAAGTGGCTGTTTAGTTACAGCAGTCATGACAGAATCAGATCTGCATTCTGCAGATAAAGATTAATGGGGACTTTGAAAACAAGGCAACAAACCTGCACACAGAGGATTATCCTCCTTATAGACAATAAGGGGCTTAGAGCAGTGAGTGACGGGCAGATACTGACAGGTGAACTGTTCCAGGGCACGTGGAATTCCCTTCCCACAGAGCTTGGCTGGTCAGTTTGAGTGGTCTGACAGAGAGTACCCTCAGTTTTCCTAAAACGCTCACAAAAGTAACAATTATATATGTGTAAAGGACTTTTTCTTACAAAAACCCCCCAACTCAGTCTCTCTGCCTTAATAGGGCAGCAAGACCAAGGTCTCTTGATCTTCCTGTAAGAGTTTCCATCAAGAAATCTTCCTGTAGGTCAGAGAAACCAAACTTAAGTCTCATGACGTGTTCCTGTAGGCTTTAGTTCCCCAAAACCTCTGTCAGTTTCTTCTGACATGGACCATGCTGAACTTGGAGATGATCAGCTCATGAAAATTTGTCTTGTAGGTTCTCCAGATTGAAAGACTGACTGTTCATGTTTCATTGTTGAAGATGAAGCCTGCTAAAGCAGAGATCTTCACTGTATCTGCATAACTGTTCTGCCTGCTCTTCAGGAGATCAGACATCACAGCACTTCTGAAATAGCCATGTTATTCTAATGGAAAATGAAGGAAATGTTAAAGTTACCAATTATGCTCTTAAGTTAGTGCTGCAGGTAAAAGTGATTCATCCCGTGCTGCAGGTGAAACTGAACATCCTGCTGCTGTTTTTTCCCTTTTCCTGCTTTCCTTTTCTTTGATTTTTGCATCAATTTCACGCTGAAGAAAGGCACCTGTAGTTCAGTTTTTTAGTCCAGGCTTAGGACTGCTGCTGCTACATAATGATGAAGCTAAACCATCAAAAAGAACTTGTTTCTAATACAAGTCTTAGTTGCTCTCTGAAGAAAGTTCTCTATTCCTCTCTTCTGCAAGTACAACTGAGTCCTTGCAACATGCTACTTTAAAGAATAATTCCACCTTTGAGTAAAGAATGTACTTTCATGCAATGCTTTCTATCCTACCATGCCTTAAAGAACATTGGAGAAGTGCTGTACAGTGCCCTTCAAAACCATTGCAAGAAATGAAACATACCATACTGTCTTGTGCAAGTTCAGAGAAACTCAGCCAAAATGTATTTTACTGGAACTGATACTACTTTTGTAGAAGTACTTTGTTGTTATGGCCTTGCACTCTCAGATCCGTCTCAGAACAAGATCAAATGATGCACACACACGGAATTAAAGCTCCATGTGTGATTCAGAGTACACACTAGCTAAACTGTGTTGCCATATAGGGTTATGCTACTTTTTTGACGAATCCGAAATTCTTTTAGTTCCTCCTGTGTAAAATACAGGCGTTTGCCATTATTCTGCAGTGCTGCAGCGTTTTCATACATTAACCAAGGTGAATGCTTGGCACAGCCACGGCTTCAGGCACACACCTGGCTCCTGCCCTGAGAGCGGCTGTGTTGGGACACGGGCAATCTCGCCAGCCCAGGGCTTTGGAGCGCTCATTATTCCAGAAGTGAGATGTGACAGGCGCCTGAGGCCGTGCCGCGGAGCGAGGCCTGCAGTGGTTTATTCACTGCGTGGTGCCTGCTGTCCCCAGCCGCCGGCCCTCCTGCGGATCACGGGCACCTCATGCTGAGCTGCCCCCCGCCAGGGCCGCAGCAGTGGTGCCGCGGCGCGGAGCGCGGCCGGGGGTGTCTGTCACTGTCAGTGTCCGTCGGTGCCGCCCCGCCGCCATGCCGGCCCGGCCGGGGTCGCTGTGGGCAGCGGGACCGGCCCCGCCCCGCGCCGCGTGACCGCCCCGCCCCGCCCCGCGGAGGTGTCAGCGCGGCTCTCGCGAGAGGTGACGGAAGCCCGCGGGGGACCCGGCCTTTAATGTGCGGTCCGGCCGCGCCGCGGGTGAGTTTGTAAACACGGCCCGGCCCGGCCCGGCGCGGCGCGGCTCCTCCTCCTCCCCCCGCGCTGCGGCGGGTCCGGGAGCGGGAGCCCCGCGGGGGCACCGGCGGCAGCCGCGCCGGGCCCGGCCCGCGGCCGGGAGGAGGGGGCAGGCAGGCCTCGCCTCTCCGCCTCGCCCCTGCTCCGGGGCGGCCTCCGTGCGCATCCATCTTCCTCTGTAAGCAGAACTCGGGCCGTGCCGCTGCTGGTGCGGGTGCGGGGGATGCCGGGCGCGGGGTAAGCGCAGCTCCTCTGCGCCAGGTGCGGGCCTGCTGGTGTCTGGCCGTGGAGCTGAGCCTCCTGGACCAGGTACCTCTTGGCTTTGCCTCTTACTGTGCCGTAATGCCTCTCGAGTTGTCAAATAAAAGGTCTCTGAAGCTTTCACGTGAGAAAGCATGTCACAGACCCTCAGTGGGTGGTAGCTGCACGGTGTTTAAGGCAGAAATGTTTTATGTCAGGATGTAACGTCATGTTTGGAGTTAGGGGAAATGTGTGCTGCCATGTTGCTTCTGCAGTCCTACTCATTGTACAGCGTTTTGGCATCCCTGCTCTTGGAGGGAGATCATTAGTGTGTTTGTATGCCCTGTTCATGCACCCTGTGTCCCTCACTTGCTTTTCGTTCTGTTGCTTTCTCCCAGAGGCGTTTATCTTCCAGTAGTGATCTTGTCACCTGTTTTCTTGTGCTGAAATGAGAAATTTGAGTAATCTGAACATTCTGAATCATCCCCTACTTTCCAAACAGCGACCACAAACATGGCTGAAATGTATTTTATTTACCACCTTTTAAAACAGTGGTTTTGTTTTTTGCTTGACATATTCTGCTCATGGCAGTGAATGTCACATCCACACTTGCTGAGCATAAAGCTGGATAAGAGGTAATAAAAACAAATGTTCTGAAGTTTGGGTTATGAGACTTCTAGGTCTGGTTAGATGCTAAATTCAGCACGAGCAGATAGGATCAGAGCAGTCCTTGTGGTTCTGGTCTTCTGCAGGTGTTCCAGGTGGAATTTCTTCAGCCATCTGCTGAAACAGGTTGCTGTCTGTTAGTGAACATCATTTCGGGGGGACAAAGTGTAGTCCAGTTTGGCATTCACTGGAATTAACTCTGAGTGTTCATAATTATGCAATCCAGAATCAAAATTGACATCTTGTTAAAAACTAAACAATAATTTTGTCAGGGACTGGTTGTTATATAATGCCTCAAAAGAATTGCCAGATAATAAGAGACCTTAATGTGTACATAGAATGAAGCAGCTCTTTTAAAAAGCCGTTGGGATTTTATGTTTCAACACTGACATTGTATGCTAATGCTTAATCAAGTAGTTGAGCTTTTGATCTTTACAGTGTAGTTTAGTTGATATTTCTACCCTGACTTGAATTCTAGAGATATGAATATGTTTGGTAGGTCTTTTTCCAGAAACTTCTAGACTGTGCACAATCTAATGTAAGATACTTTCAGATGTTAAATTTCATCATACATACTTTTATTAACAATCTTGTTTTTCACGCCACTTTTCTTTTGTGGCCATGTTGAACAGCATGAACTATGGTATTATTTTCATTCTTATTTCATTAAATTTTGAATGGGCCTGGTGCTAAAAATTCCTTTTCTGTCATCAGCTTTTTTTTCTTCTACTCCTAATTAACTTAAACTTACAAATGAACATTTTTACCTCCATGAAGGTTTCCTAACTTAGTTATTTATAGCATCAACATTCTTAATGGTTTCTTAACATAGTCTTGAGTTCCTGTATAAAAATTATGCATTTTCTATTTTCAAAGGAGCAAATGTGGTTCAATACTTTTAACTCTTATTTTAATATTGACTAGATTTCAAGTTACCACTGTTCTGCATAATTGAACTGTATTTTTTTAACCTATAGTATGCACTCCAAGGAGGCTTTGGATATAGTTAGTGACAAAGATATTAGTCAATATTTAATAATTATGCAAGAAATGTTGGGTTTTTTTCACATTTATGCTGTACTGTTTTCAGCTTTGTTCAGTGTCAGCTTCAGTTCAGCCTGAGAACTTTTCCATTAGCTTCACTTCAGATAAGAGCTTTGCTTAAGCAAGGCATCCCAAACAATGTGTTGGGTTTTCTTCCTAGGTAAATCCAGTGGTCATTCATGTAAGTGCTTACAGGAAAGAAAAAGACTGTTCTGTTTTAATGAACAAGGGGATTCCTGTAGCGAGATATTTGATATATTTAAAGATTTTTAGAGTTCTTAATTAATTGAACTTTAGACTTCAGGGATGCAATCTAAGAAAATGTGAAAAGCAAGTAACTTTTTGGTAAGCTTCTTTTTTAAGTTTTGTTGAAACAAGTGTAGAAAAGTGAGGTTGGATTTCTAATGTTTGTTAGATTGAAGCTGCTCAAACCTAGATAAATGAGCTGGGGAAAGCAAGACCTAATACCTCTGTCAGCAAATTGTGAGAAGATGGGAGGAATATTAACCCCTCTATATTTCTTTTATGAGGTTCATTGATATTTTGCTAATCTACAAGAGCTGTATTCACACAGCCTGAATTTTTAGCAAGTTAAGTATTTTTCAGAGATACTCCTAATCTTTCTTTAAGCCAGTGGGTTGAATTGGAAGCCACCATGTTCAGCCAACAGGAGATCAAGGTCAAAGGACCTTTCTTTATGCCATTAGTGCTCTCTGTTTGCCAGAAATGTATCTTCTTGTGGAAGAAGCCATTCCTGCAGCTGAAGGAGTTTAATTGCTTTGTTTCTGTATATGTGGCTATCTGTCCAGCAGGCTTGTTCTTACTAGAACTTGTTAAGTCAATCATCCTGTCTTTTGTCTTTAAGTCAGTCATCTTTTCTTCTTGTCCAGATGCACTGCCCTTTGTAGAATTTAGACCAATGATGCATGGTATGGAATTAACTTTAGACATCAGATACTAGCAGTTAATTAATAATATCAGAAAAAAAGTGCCTAACATTTGATTTTTTAAAAGAAAAAAAAAAGAGCCTTGTGTTGGCAGCATAATGTGAGGAAGGAGCTCCTGTTTTTCTGTTCGCCAGCCATTGCTGTTTATGAACTTCAAATATTCTGGACTAGGGCTTATAGTTCTCTTGCACAATCTACAAGGTTACTTTCTGCCAATCCCACTTTCATGATGAGGAGGAATGTTTTAAATTTTCAAGTTTTATCTTCTCCATTTCCTTCATTGTTCAGTTTTATTTTTTAGGACTGTCAGATTTGACAGTGTTACACAAATACAGTCAGATCACTTCTGGAAGTGCCCTGAAATGGTCAAGTATTAATTACACTGGTTTTGCTTCACCTTTCTTCTTTTGCTTTCTAGGAAACAGAAAATATAGCTCCAGTCTCTCTAGGTAAGTAGAACACTGGGGTTTTCTTTCTTTTAAAATACAAATTACTTTTTTTCAAATTTATGTCACTTCTTAAGTGGCGTATTCTACCTACTAACTTCTGATTGTTACTGAATTCATAACTTGCAAATCTACTTGTACAGAAAATTTTGGAAATAAAGATAGACTCTTTAAATGTGGGAAGTGATTAGCATTTATGATGTGAATGCTATATGCAAGTGTTGAAAGCGTAAAAACATCGTGTTCATTTTTTGTTATTATTTGTTTGGTTGCATGAAAAAGTCATCTCAGTTGTGAGGTGTTGAAATTTAGAAAACAAAAATAGCTACCTGCCCCCATCTAAAGACATCTTGGAAGGAGCTAAGCAAAACACTAAATTCAACTCTCCAGGTAACCATTAAGAGAATATTATTCTTTACTGTCGTAAATATGTTCCATTCACTTGACTTTGAATAAATATGTACTTTTAAGTAAAATTCTTAAAAGTTGATAAAAGTTTAAAATTTTGACCTGGTTCTATTATACTTCAGTTTCCTATTATAAAATTAAACTTTAAAGTAAAGTCTTACATTACTCAAAGTAGTTATACACTATGATGAGATCAACAGAAAAGTTGATTAAGAGTTAATAATTCTCTATACAGTAAGGCTTTGTATCTTGCAGTAAAAGGGGGCACAATCCCAGATCCAATGTAATGAATAAAAGGAAATGTTGACTAGACGTGGCCGGTCTTGAGGAAATGCAAACATCCGTAGGAAAATGCATCAGTGGTGCTGTAACATAAGCATTTGGTAGTGTTTGGACTCAGAGCAGACTGAATGCTGCTGGACTACTGTAATTCTGGCTTGTCTCAATGGCCTGGTACAGTTTTTGTCCAACTCTCATGTTTTTCAAACCAGAATGTACAGATATTTCTTGGGTTGGAGCCAGACGCAAGTGGTCAGTGTAGCTGCAAGGCTTGGGTGTGCTTCTGCCTAAGCAGAAGGAGATAAATCAGCTACTGCTGTAGCTGCAGACTGACAGATTGTCCTCTGTGGACTGTCCAGTTTAGGAGGTTGACACACTTGCGAAAATATGCATCTCCTCTTGGCGTGTTGGCCAGAAGAATGCTGTCCTTCAAAAGTTTTACAGTTTTTGTTTGTTTGTGGGGTTATGTGTGTTCATAGCTGGCTTTTCTGTGCTCAGTTCTGGCAGTTTTCTTCTGTGCTGTTTGTGTCAGCCCTGATGTTTCAGGAGAGAAGGCTCTGTATTGTTACAGTGCTTAAAATAAGTAATCCCAGGGTAAGAGTGCACAGCCTGTGAGCAGCTCCGTGAATGGACATCTTTTTGCTCACACCTTGCTTTCTACAGGTAAAGTAGAGGCTTTAGCTGCAAGTCTGGTGAGTCTTTAGTAGGTGCATGTCAAGAATTACTTTTCTCAGCAAATTTGAAGAAGTTTTTGCAAGGACTGTTGATTCATATATATTTTAAACAGCTGCTTAAATGTTCAGTAAAAAAAATTTGAAACAAAGTGTCAGTTGTATTTTCCATGCTCCTGTATGTTGGCAATTGAGAGAAATCAGAAGAATCTGTACCACTTAAATAAGCCAACAAGACATGGCTTAAGTCGGTGTAGGCTTCTATTCTTTGTAAGATTGTCTTCTGAAAGGTTTTGGAAGCAAGCCTCAGACTATGTAGTAATAGTTTCCACCAAGAGTACCCAAGGTGTTTAATTAAAATCTTATGGAAATATGCAGATAATTGTTGAAGCTATTTTTGTAGCACATTTAGATACATATTAATGTGACATTTTATGGAGACATTTTTATTTTTTAAATAAGCACATTGCCTTAAGATTAGTGAATTATTTGGAAGCTCATTTTTATTTCTCCATACTATATATACTTTAAAGATGGGTATATACTTATTTATATAGTTTACTGTAATGTTTACATTCCAAACACCATGAAAGAGGCTTGCTACATTTTCAATAGGCATGATGTGAGTGTGTTTTACTTTTGTGTTGAAAGTACAGAGCAAACACAAAAAAAGTGAGATTATTAGTGTGATTTTAGTACTGAAGTTGATTATACTGTAAAGATTATTTCAGGTTTTTCTTGCATTCAGCTCTGATGCTGTTACTGTGTGACTGGAATTCTACATATGGATTTCTTTATGCTGCTGAAAGGAATGTAGGGTTTGAAACTTAGAGAAGCAAGTTGCAGTTCAATGGACTGTAGTCAGAATCATTTCACTGAATGTTCATTTTATTTGAAGAGATGAGTTAAGGCTGGAGTTTTACATTCCTATTGGATTCCTTCAGGAACCATCGTTTTTTCTCTGGGACAAGGTGTTAGCTGTTGCCTAGGTAACAGTCCAGGGTGACTCTAATTCCCCTCTAGGGACAGGGTTATCACTTCATGTATTATATTTCTCATTTGCCTGGATGAGTAACATTTTTGTCAAGATGGCATCTAAGTTGCTATTTTGGTTTTCAGGGGAAAGGTACTTTCTAAACTATCCTTTCTTACTGTGATATTCTCACTTTGAGCAGTCAGTCTACAGCAGGGAGAGACCCCTTTGAAATTAGAGTGGCAATTACCAACCTTTTTTCCTGAAAATTTGCCTTCTCTGTGTTAGTTTTTTTATGCCTGTCAGGCAACATGCAATCCGGAAGGAAAAGAGGATGCAGTGGATGGGGTTTGTGTGTATTTTGTAGTAGCAACAGGTTTTTGACCACACAGAGAAGACTCTGAAGGTGTCAGAACATTACCCAAGTTTGGATTGTCCATTGCAATTGTTCACCTCTGTTTCTTGCTATGATATCTTTATGGTATACTTGAAATTTCAGTTATCGTGCACAGAATTTCATCCAGTCAAATTTTGAATTTCTGCAAGGCTGAGGTTCCACAGCCCTGCTTGACAACCTGTTCCAGTGTTGTGGGATTTTTTTGTTTTAATGCTATGTTCCTCTTCCTCTACACTTGCTCCTAACTTTCTTGATGTGTCTCATGAATGTTGCATCTCATCCTTTTATTATGCTCTACCTAAAGTCTGGATCTGACTTTTCTGTATCAATACATTAGACAGTTTATGACAGCAAGCAGATCCTTAGCACTCCTTCTCCATTCTGAACAAACTTTGCTTCTTCTTGTTATGTAATAGTCCGGCCTCCTAGCTGTTTTGGTGGGGCCCCAGATGATCTCCAGATCATCAGCTGTCTTGAGGGGCTCAACTCTGGATGTGGCACTTCAGCTGTAGTCTTAGAGTGCCAGATATGGAACAGCAATCACTTCCCTTCATCTCGTTGCTGTGCCTTTGTTAATTCATCCCAGTAGCCTCTTGTCTTTCAGTGCTACAAGTGACATGACGCTGAATCATGTTGGGTTTGTTGGCCACCAGGAGTTACAGGTTCTGCCCCAAAGCTGCTTGACAGCCAGTTGCCCCTCAGCCTCCACTGTTGCATGGAGTTATTTGTTCCAAGTGCAAGCCTTGCAAGTCTTTGTAACAGTAAATACAGTTCTTACCAATTTGGCTGCACTAATGAATGTGAGCCCTTTGTTTTCCCATCCTGTCAGATCCAGTTTCTGTTTAGATTTTTAATGTCCAAGGTCTTGCTTAGAATGCAAGTGAACTTCTTTTAGGTGCAAAAATTATAGTGCTTCAACATAATTTTTTCTCTTCAGATATTATCTGGAATCTCTTTACAAGGGATTACCTCACAAAATTCCATGTGGCCTGCAGTCAAATAATGTTACAAAGATGAGGAAATGAATTTATCTCCAACTTTTTTCCAGTAAGTTTGCCAGAAGGACAGCGCTGCTTTTCTTTTTCACAAGGATTGATTTTTCACTTGTATATCAGGCATTCAAAATTCACAGGCTCCACAAACTTAAGACATGGAACCAGATAAGAGCTTCACATGCAAATATGAGATGTGGTAATATTCCTTGAAAAGAGAAAATGAATGGACCTAAAAAATTTACATCTTCTCACCTACAAAAAATACTGACAGCATGGAGGGAGTTGATTTTATGGCTAAAACTGCATCTCTGAGACTGACAAGACATAGTAACAGTGTGGAAAAAATGTCATACATGTACTTCACGTATGAAAAAATGTCATACATGTACTTAATCAAAATCTTCATGCTTTGGATTCAAAGAAACCAAATCATAATTGTTTCTTCAACCATTAGACATTTCTTATATGGGTATTGCTTTTCTACTCATAATACATATCCATATGTCTGTATTGGCATATGGTGGCATTGTAACAGTAAATACAGTTCTTACCAATTTGGCTGCACTAATGAATGTGAGCCCTTTGTTTTCCCATCCTGTCAGATCCAGTTTCTGTTTAGATTTTTAATGTCCAAGGTCTTGCTTAGAATGCAAGTGAACTTCTTTTAGGTGCAAAAATTATAGTGCTTCAACATAATTTTTTCTCTTCAGATATTATCTGGAATCTCTTTACAAGGGATTACCTCACAAAATTCCATGTGGCCTGCAGTCAAATAATGTTACAAAGATGAGGAAATGAATTTATCTCCAACTTTTTTCCAGTAAGTTTGCCAGAAGGACAGCGCTGCTTTTCTTTTTCACAAGGATTGATTTTTCACTTGTATATCAGGCATTCAAAATTCACAGGCTCCACAAACTTAAGACATGGAACCAGATAAGAGCTTCACATGCAAATATGAGATGTGGTAATATTCCTTGAAAAGAGAAAATGAATGGACCTAAAAAATTTACATCTTCTCACCTACAAAAAATACTGACAGCATGGAGGGAGTTGATTTTATGGCTAAAACTGCATCTCTGAGACTGACAAGACATAGTAACAGTGTGGAAAAAATGTCATACATGTACTTCAGTTAATCAAAATCTTCATGCTTTGGATTCAAAGAAACCAAATCATAATTGTTTCTTCAACCATTAGACATTTCTTATATGGGTATTGCTTTTCTACTCATCATACATATCCATATGTCTGTATTGGCATATGTAGCCATTAAATAAGTGTACAGTGCCCTATGATGACAGGTTCAGAAAAACTAATTCCTCTGGAGATCTAAACAAGACTAACTCTGTTACTTTGGGCCTGCATTTGAAAAAATTAGATTGTTACATAGCTGAAGAATAGTGGGATAGCTGTTAACAGTGTTGAAGTTCCACATGTTGTAAGGATAGACTCTTAAACTGTCATGGATAAGGACCTTATTTCTTACCCTGAAGCGTTAGTGATGAGTATTGAGACTTACCATAATCTTGTTAATATTCCTCAGTAGTGAAAGTACCAAGTTCACGGTTTGGACAGTTAAAAAAAAATACTTCATTCCTTCAGAAACTTGAGACAGGTTATGAACTCTTTGCAGACAGTGGAACAGTCTTCATCTCTGATTTGCTTTGGCATCCTTTCTTTGGGATGTAAATGTTTCCCGGAGCTTTCTGTGCCAAAGACTCTGAAGTTTCTGGCAGCCATTCATCTCTCTTGACTTCTGATCTCCGCTCAGTATCCCCACTCCTTGAAACATATATATTTAGAAGTGACAGTTTAAAATCTCCTGCATGCCATGCTTTTCTTTTTTTGCTGTTGGGTGAACATCACCAAGGACACTGGGATCTCCTCCTCTTTGAAGGAGTATCCAAAAAAGTCTATACACAGTGGTTTTTTTATCCAGAAGGATCAGATACAGTATTCCCTACAGATCTCTGAGGTAATAAGTCTGAAATTATTTGCTTATGCTTACTTGATATGTCTTGTGTCTAGTGCCCAGATGTGTACCAGAAGTTTACATTCTTAGGATGGTTAGACAGTTTGAGAATCCTTGCAACTCTACATGACCAGTATGCTGGGGATGACATGGGTTTATTCTGCCTGGATCTTTAATCATAAAAACATCTTTATTCATCTTTATTCGCCTTTATTACTTCATCAGTCTAAATAGTGTCCAGAACTAACACCGTTAGTTCTCAGTAGAAATACTCATTTAAAGATTAATGTATTTCCTCCAAGGCAAAGCTACAGATTCCACAACTAATTAGAGAATGTATTGAAGTAAACTATTTATGTGAAAAACTGCTGTGTTTCATGGGTGAATAGTGGACATTTTATCATTTATCTTTACAAAAAATAATTCATTATTATATTTTTAGCATGCATAGTAATTAATATCTTCTTTTAGTTACAGTTCATTGCCATGAAAAGGAGGATATGATAGTTTGCCCTGTGAAACAGGTTTATATGTGAAATCTGGCAGGTATGTGTATTAGTATGTGGGGTGAGTATGCAAAATAGCGCCAAATATCATTGATACCTTACTTCTTAAGTATTTTTAGGCTGTCAGTAATTAAGTAGCTGAAACATTGCTAAAGTACATGAAACATTACTAAAGTACATGTTTTTGTAATTAAATTCATAACAGTTTACACAAAGGGCGATGTGCCAACTTACTTCTAATGATGAGCTTTAAATAAGGATTGTTAAAAGGCTAAGGCATGAACACTACTTCTTCATCCGTTGGCACCAGAACCTTGGCTGCATGGTGTTGTCTGCTGCTTTGATCTCTTTCTAACTGAGAATTGGATCATTATTGCAATGTATTTGATTTCAGTGACAAGTTGTTCTTACCGTGTTTTCAGATACTTTTTGCAGTTAGTCATGTTACATGTGAACACGTGGATTTCTGCTTGAGATGTACGTTCAGAAAGCACTCTGTAGTACCTTTCTGAAAGTAATAATGTATTTGATTTCAGTGACAAGTTCTTACCGTGTTTTCAGATACTTTTTGCAGTTAGTCATGTTACATGTGAACACGTGGATTTCTGCTTGAGATGTACGTTCAGAAAGCACTCTGTAGTGCCGTTCTGAAATCCATACTCTGGATCATGGGTATTTAGAATATTACTGTGGTCAGAAGGAAGAAATTCTTGCCCATAGAATATTAAAATACCTTGTTGATGTATTGATAATTTTTTGCATTATTTGTAAAATTTGTTATGTTCTAATTTCAATACAGGTAGCACAACGACCTGTGGAATATGAGTGATGACAAACCCTTTTTATGTACTGCCCCTGGATGTGGCCAGGTAATGGTCTGAACTGAAGTTATTAGCATTGTTCAAATAAAAGTGAAACAGTGAAATGTATTTTTAGAGATTGAAGAAAAAGGGCTTATGATAATTGCTGTTAAGTATTTTTGTTTTGCTGAAAAGCAAGAATTTATAGCGTGTGGGTCTACACCAGCCCATGATTCCAGGGAAGGTTAAGAGAGAAGTTCATGTCCCAGATGCCAGCCTCGTCCTGTAAAACAGAGAGAGGGAGTCAGGCTCTGGACATCGTCTTCCCTCTGGAAGGGCTGCTCCACCACTTAGTGAGGACAGACAGACTTAAGTCTGTCAGCATGATAGAATGCAGAAAATTCTGGCTTATGCTATATGCAGAGATAGGGTACAGGAGTTGTAGAGAGCTGAAATCTGGGCAGTAAAGTTCTAAGGAAAAAAAAAAGTCCCTTTCATGTTTCACCCTGTCTTACAGTGATCCTCCGGAGTTATAGAGAGCTGAAGATCTGGGCAGTAAAGTTCTAAGGAAAAAAAAAAGTCCCTTTCATGTTTCACCCTGTCTTACAGTGATCCTCCATTTTTAATTTCCTTCACAGTTCCACATGCACGTGTCCTTTTTCATGGAAACATTCTGAATTACTGTACTCTGAGCTGAATTCAGTTTATGTATTAGTTCCTGAGTGGTGATTCTTGGCATGGATCTCTCATATGTGGAGTGACTTAAATTAGTGAGGCATAACCAGAAAAATTAATTTGAGCTCAAATGTTCACAAAGAAAATTAAGAATTTCAGTGTTTTGTATAAAATGTGTTCTTTTTAGGAAAGCTGCATCTTGGGAAACATTTTCTTAGGTTATGTCAATTGAAACACTAACTTCACCCACAATTACAGATACACAGCAAATTAGTGAAAATAAACAAATAGTGAAAGTAAGAATGTCTCTTCTACAGCACTTAGTTTGTCTGCTTACTGCTTTTTTATAACATATATCCCAAAAATTGGGGCAAGTATGCATGAAATGAGCAAACCTGAGAGGTTTTTAAAATGCTGGTAAAGGTTTAGTTAATTCACAGCATTTCAGTTGTCTGGCAGTGTTCTAGTGTTGCCCATTCTACCTGCCCCTTGTTTTATGTAGTAAATTGTCAGGGGCAGGAGCTACAGTATTTTATTTTATCTTTACGCTGTTAAATGCAGTGAAGTTTGTGATTACAGATCAATTCTCATTAATGTGCTAATACACACAATGCAGTAATCAAGTAGTGGTGATCAATTACTAGACATTGTCAAGATCCATTAATACAGCAAATAGCTGTTTGCTGATGGTTGATGGAGGCTGCAGCACTCTGAAATGTTATCTTGGACTTTTGATGAATGCAGGTACTTATACTGCAATTTCCCTGGTATATTTAGTTACTACGAACATAATTTGAGTTTTATAATATTTCTGCTTGGTACTGTTGACCAAGGAACAAGATATATCTGCCTTAGAGGGTTGTATTTTAACATAGTAATGGTAGTTTAACGTGTTGTAAAAATTGCTTTCTGTGGAAAATTTGTTGTGTTCACACTCCCAATTACAGCTGTTTCTTAAAACTTTCTGCTGCAGCGTTTTACCAATGAGGATCATTTGGCTGTCCATAAACACAAACATGAGATGACACTGAAATTTGGGCCGGCTCGTAATGACAGTGTCATTGTGGCTGGTAAGTATACACTTGTGTTAAGTTTGTTCTCTTTCCTGCTGGAATGGGCATGTGCTTTATGCATTTTCTGTACATAATGCATAGATTCACATGAAGAGAATGTGATACATTTTCTGCACTATACTTGTCTGCAGTGTGTGCTTAGGCAGTGTTTTTTTACATAATGCATGTCAGAATTTGAAGCCAGTATTATTCTCCATAAGTTACTTTTATCCGTATCCGATATATAATCCAAATATTTTTAAATTATCAGTACTTATATAATTGATTTAATTATATAAGCATTGAGTAAAAACATGCTAATAAAGACTACTCCTAAGAAGATCTGTAACTAAATTAAACTGTATTTCAGTTTTAATTATTCATTGATATTACTTGTCTCTTAAATTTTAAAATATGTAGCATCTTTTACATATCATGATGATATTAGAAGAATGAATCGGTGGTTATTCTTCCAATGGGATAGTAAAAGAAAGATCAGATCTTTGGTGTTCATTTTGGGTTAAATTCAAAATACTTTATTCCCACCTCTGAATTCATGTTATACCCTTAGTAATTACAACTTTTGTCCAGGATCAGAAGTAATCACCAATGGATGATTGACTGCATTATATATTTGAGAGTTTTTGAATGATGGTGTGTGCATACTTAGCATGTGCTAAGTATTCTGAAGTTACAGTCAGTCTGGGTTTTTTTCAGTGGTGGAGCAGACTAAATGAACTTCAGAAAGACTTTCAGACATTTTCTTGGGGTTTTTTTTATCCTTGTACATTACTAATTTGTTACAATGAGCAGATTAAAAAAATATTGCTCCTAAACTAGCAGTTAAAAATTTTAAAATTCTGTATGTGCTCCTTGTCATTTACACTGCAAGAAAAGAGACCTTTCAAATAATCAGGTGTTTAGAAATGACACTATGGGAGTGTCTCTGTGCAGCCACATTGCAGTGTAGGAGCTGTTGCAGACAGCAGGCTTAGTAAATCCACACAATCATGCCACTTCACAGTATTTTAAATGCAAGTAACTTCATGGCAAGTGTATTTAATTTTGACCTGATAATAACAGTGAAATAAGGCAAATATACTAAGAGGAATTTTATGTAAAGATGTTTTTGAAGCTGCTTCATGGGATAGTCACCCAGATGCCTGAAGTCTTATGAATCCAGTTTGATCCAGAGGCATCATAGGAGTCAATATGATCTTGTGCACAGCCACGCTTTCCTTTAGAAGTTCACACACTTGGAAATAACCACTACTGCTGTCAAATTAGGAAAGGAATCAAGCTGGCTTTGAGGTGTGCACTTCTCTCATTGGTTTTCTAATTAAAAGCCTTCATGTAGTCCTTATCTCTGTTTGCAAATAGAGTCTGCTTGCTCGTTGAAGTGTTCTGCTGTGCATTTGAGAATAGCTCCCCGTGGTTCGTGGACACAAAGGAAATGCTGTGGTTCCCTGCTGGAATTGTCAGGGTGGTTTGCAGGCTCCTGTCTCCAGCAGGTGGAGTTTGCCTGCCAGTGCCTCCCCGCAGGGCAGGATGCAGCCCGAGGGTTCCCAGCCACCTCCTCATCTCTTTCTGTTTGTTTATATTCTGACAATTATTTAGGACAAGTAGGTTCATAAATGGTATTGTAAAAATAAAATTGTGGGGGTTTTATACATTTCTTTTCAGATCAGACACCAACACCAACTCGATTCTTGAAGAACTGTGAAGAAGTGGGCTTATTCAATGAATTAGCAAGTCCTTTTGAAAATGAGTTTAAAAAGGCTTCTGAAGATGACATTAAGAAAGTATGTTCAAAACATTTTTTTTTTCCTCAGAGCTTCCACTTTTTTAATATCAGAAATTCTATTGAGAAAACAGACTTTGGATTTATATGTTGTCTTATAACTATACCAATAATCATGTTAGCTGCTTATATGTGTTGTATGTAGAGAATACAAATCTATGATTACTCTTCTGAAGTTTAGTTTACCTGATTAATTTTTCATATTTAGCATTGATAATGGGACACATTGTCCTAATCATGTAAGTATCTAGTCTATATCTGTTGAAGTTAACCACCAGTTTTGATTGAAATTTCCTGAGGTACTGAATAAGCAAAAAAGGACTGTGAAAAGTAAGTTTTTTAGCAGAAGGAAAAACACACATGAAACAATAATATGTGAACACTGACCATTTTGATTGGTTTTGAGTATTGATGTTACTGTAAGAATCAGTCATCATGATAATGAGAATTAAGTACTGAGTGAATTTTACTCAGTGTCAGTAATTTGGTTATGGTTATATTCATTGTGTGTTGAATGAACACTTTTGCTAAAACTATTGATTACAACATAAAGATCTACTTATTTTTTAGTGTACAGATTGAAATATTATAAAAACTTGAACTCTATCTGTTTAACAGCTTCATGTTTTTGTGAGGAACTTGCCATACATTTAAATGTTACTCTTATTTTTCATTTCACTGCTTCCCAGTCATAACTGGTTAGGAACCTAAACATTTAAATACTTAAGCAAGTAAAAAATTTTGTTCAATGTCCCCTTTGACTGATTTTGTCTTTAGTTGATTACCTGGTTGACTTCTATAGGTAGTGATGAAAAATATGGTTTTATACCTATTTATATAGGTTTTGCAGAATCAGTGGCTTCATTTTGTTTGTTTCAGTGTAGATTTTGAGAGATACTTGTGAATAGGATGGATTATTATTCATTCCTGACCAAGCCTCACCCCTGCTTTATAACAGCTGTATCAAATAATGGATTTATAAGTTTACATTTTTAGTTGCTGTATGCTGACTGTTTCTAGATCATGACATATGGTAAAATTGATTTTTTATTTGCCAAGTCTATTTTCTGTATAGCTCACCGCTGTTTTGAAGAAGGTTGTATCTACTGCAAAATATTTTAGACGTTTTGTTTATTTCTTTAATTGATACTAATTTTCCAAGCTGGCCTCTGTGTTACAAGAAGAAACACAGTCCTGCTATATCTATAAATGATTTGTATACACGAACAATCACGACAAAGTGTGGAAAAATAGCTCACGTTCTAGGGGATTGATAGTTGAGTTTTTTTCTGTAATATTTCATAGTCACTTGTGATATAAGAAGAAATTCCACTTACAGTCTTCCCTGTCTATTAGTAATATGTTGCTCAGAAAAACTAGGAATTTAATTGAAAAAAAGGCATTTGGAAAAGCTTCTTTGGGGGAAATTTCTTCCAAAGTATTTGGATAGCAGACTAGACAGGAATATAGGCTTAAATCTATAGTTTTGTTTTAAATACTTTTGTAGCTCAATTTCTTTAAGGCATTCTAGATGTCCTGGTGAATTTTATCCGTGTACTAATAGAAAATTTGCTTTTTCAATAATTATTAGCTGCAATAAGCTTGAAATTTGTCTATACTAACTTTCTCAATTTGCAAATGTGGTTAGGATTTTGTGCTTTGTGGCAGGAGGTATAATAATATACAGAAGGATAATACCTTAATTTAGCTGTAATTTTTAAACTGCAACACAGTCCTTCTGCATCTGTAACTTTCTTGTGGCCCTTGGAAATGGAAAACTCTAGGAATGTTTTTAATTCTCAAGAAGAAAATATTTAGTCTGACATTGGTGTTGAAAGACATTTGTGTTACTGAAGATGGGTGTTCATGTCGGTGCTGGTAAAATAGCCATGACTGGTGATGCATCTGCATCAAGACCTTTCAAACATCAGCACCTCTGTCTTGTAATGGGCTGGTATTTCTCTTATTTATATTTATATTTTTTTGCTCAGTTTTGTTTTTAAACATTGACTAATTTTGTTTTACGTTGTTGCTCATAGATGCCTCTAGATCTGTCCCCTCTTGCAACACCAATTATAAGAAATAAAATTGAAGAACCTTCAGTTGTAGAGACAACTCATCAAGATAGTCCTTTACCTCATCCAGAGTCTACTACCAATGATGAAAAGGTCAGAACCTTTATTTTTCTCTTCTTGCAATTTATTTTTCAGCTTTCTGATAATCTGTAAATTTATTGTATATGGTGATAGCCACACTGCATAGGTAGTTGAAAGGAAGAGAGTTGTCATTTGCCACATTCCAGTGGATATATAGGTAACTTGTTCAATTTTTCAGCTAGCTTTGTTCACTAGAATAATTGCTTCCAGTAAAGCTGGCCATCCAGGAAAGCCAGAAAAGAAATAAAATTTAAGATTTATGCTATCTTAGAAAATATTAAAAGGGCTCTTTATTCTTGTTTATGCCTCATCATTAGTAGTGATCACTTTAATATGTGATTTGCAGTGTTTTCATCTTGTGGAGTTCTCTTGAAGTACAGAAACTGGAGCAAAATTAGGGAGTTAATTATTTCTAGTCTTCAATAAACACAAACATTAGGAGCAGACCATAATAAAGCATAGCTATTGCTCTGGTCAGTCTTTATGTGCATCTTCATTGGGCAGTCTGTGTATGAGGGAATTAGGTGCCTTACTCCCAGGAATCAGCAAGACTTTTTTGGGTCCCAGGTAATTCAGGTTGGAAGGGACTGCTGCATTTCCCGGTCCAACTTCCTGTTCAAAGCTGGGGTTATTTCTGAGATGAGACCAAGTTACTCAGCACTTTGCACAGTCTGGTCTTGAAACCTCTGTGAGAGAGAGACTCAGTGCCACCTGCTCCAGTACCGGGCTGTTCCTGTGGGTAGACTGTTTTTCTTCAGATCCAGTCTGAACCTCTCTATTTCAGCTCTTATATTGCCAGAAGAACTAATGTGAGGACAGCCTTAAGTGTGTGACAGAAGTTGTAAAGAGTTTTAATTCAGATTTGTCCTTACTAAGTTTGTCTGAGTTTCATTAGTTAGCAAGGATGAGTAATCATGGTTAATCAAGGCAATCATGCAATCTCAAAAATAGTAAAAACATTTTAAAGGAATATATGTAAAGATTGGATTAAGTGAGTCATAGTTCAAATCATAAGTCTTTATTTCAGAGGTTAGTTTATTTTTTTGCTGCAAATACTTATTCCAAGTAATCTAACTTTGGAAGGAGATAATGTTACTGTCTTCATACAATAGACAGTCAGTATCTCATTAGCATCATTACAAGTGAAAATTCTATCTCAATGCTTGGCAGTATTTATAAACTAGTCTCAGTGATGATGCAATTTTGGTGTGTCACTGTGACAGTGCTGCTGCTCAATGCCATTCTCATGTCTAATTGTAGAGACAAGCTGAGCAAGGCTGAGGGTGCTGCTTGGAGTGTACAGCTCTATGTGACCTGCAGACATTGAGAAATGTGAGCAGAGTGTTGTTCAGTTCGATTTTTGTGTTCACCTTTTGTAGATGTATTGAAGGAGAGAAGGGATTTTTTCAGGGTATAGATGGTTTTGACTGTAACCATTTTGTTGGCTGCTAATATTTTAGTAGTTTTAAATGATTACAGCCTCTTTATGTATGTGCAAGGCAGTTCTAATTGTCCTTGTAGTTGTCAAAATAATTGGGAACTCTCAAAAAAGTATGCTTAATTATTTTCCTAGTTTTCTGGGAGTTCCATGAGTTCTGTTAAGCTTCAGTAAGAGTCAATACTTTGCTTTGAATAGACCAAGCTATCATTAGAAGTCTTTAAGCCTTAAAGTAATAAGAGCTTTCAAACGTTATAGTTGTTTATTAACAGGACTTTAAAAGGGCAGACCTCAACAGAGTTTTAAAAGTTGCTTAGTTCTTGCCAAGTAGTTAACTGCATAATTTAATTACTTTAAAACCAGTTGTTCTCTTACAGTATTAATCAAATACAGTATTAGTTCTGGCCATCTACATTTCTGTATAAAGAATTCTATGTATTTTTGATAGCATTACAAAGTTATTGCATGAAATTTGCTTTTAGATAGGAAATACTTGCAAATATGCACAGCTGAGAACATTTAAAGTAACTATCCTATTCTATAATTTCCCATTCAGTGGGTTGTAGTTTCAAGAATAGGAATTACAAGAGTTGGAGAAGTCCTTTTAGTAAGTCTAGTACCTTTGGGTGGGCTTAAACTTCTGTCCTGTAAGGAAAGGTAGGTAAAGGTAAGGTCACTTTCGCTTAATCTTATGATTGCAAATTCAACTCTATTTTTCTTGTTGTTTAGGAGAGTATATTTACAATGTATTTTATTCTAGACAAAATTTATACTTCATTAGTGCAATGCGTTAGTGATCCATTAGAATCTTCCATCAGACTGTTGGGTCTCTGGTTTTGTTTTTATATGCTTTTAAAGTGTCAGTTTATTTTAAAGCAATACTTCTTAAATCTGCAGCTTATGTTTTTACCATGTTGTTGCAGTAACAGGCACCTGCATGCATTTTTCAGTATAGCAAAGACTAAGTTAGTGTAAAGAGGAGATTGAAAATACTTTTTCAGCTGTATAAACACACTCATGAATGAACATGTTCTTTTTTAGTGGCTGAAGATAGTTTCTGGTCTTGTAAACAAAGCATTAATGTAAACAAAGCATTAATGTAAACAAAGCATTAATGTAAACAAAGCATTAATGTAATCTTTCAAAACACAGAAACGATTGTATGTGAGGTTTTCATTTTCAGAGTTTTACAGATTTATTTCAGAATTTTGTGCATTAATATTTTGACTATTGCTGAAATCTGGTTTCCATAGAACATTGTGTCTAAAAATTTCAGATTGTCCTTTTCCTGATAGGAATTCAAGCCAGGGAAAGGCCAAGTTTTACAATGAGTATTTATTAGAACATGCATTAATAAAGCTTCTGTTAGGAGCAGCAAAGAAGAATTGACAGAATGCCATCACTTACTGTCTCACTTGTATGTAGTTACCTGCTTTCAGCAACAGTTGGGAGACCAATCCCAGCTGCTTGCCCAGAGGTAGGAGGTGGTACTGACACACCAGTGGCTTCTAGGCTGGGTTCAGAAAGTGCTCAGTCAGGCTGATTGGGACTCTGAGGAGCCTGATCTCATGAAAAATCTTCCTAGCCATGGCAGAAGAGATGGACTGGAGTGGTTTCTAAAGGTCGCTTACAGCTCCAAACAATCTGTGATTCTGTGGAAGTCCTTCCAAGGGTCCGTTCTTTATCAGGTGTACATATGATCTCGTGGTCTTTGTTCACATGTAAGAACCACTGTGATGTTGCTTGAATTGTGCAGCTTGTTTGTGCTAGCGTAAAGGTTCATCTGGTGCTCTGAGCTCTGAATTTCCCACAGTCAAGCAGTTCTGTCTCCTGAATAAGATCTGTAAGGTGTTATACCAAATTCCTTACTTGCAAAGTAGTGTTTAATCCTGTACTAACAATACAGGGCTTTTTTTCTTTGTTTCCACAATTCTGTACTAGTTTGTTGTCTTTTTCTGAATGCTCATCTGTAGTGCTAAGTGCAGTCAGATATTATACCCCAGATTGATACTAAAACAATTCCACTTTCCTCAGCACAGCTCACTGTTATTCTCCAAAAACTCTCATTCACTATGAATAGTCTGTGAATAGTCTTTTAGGTCCCTTGGGGAAAAGCATGAATGAACTAGTGAACCCCGATGACAAATCTAGCCTCTGAGCTTTTGGAGGGAGAAAATTTCATCATCTAAAGTCTTTTGTTTTGTAAAGCCCACAGTTTGCCAGCAAGCTTACAGTTCTATGAATTGCTCAGAGGATCTCACACATTTCTGCATTAATATATACAAAGACAAGCAATCTGCTTAGAGAGCTCAGAGTTTACTACTTAAAGCTTTGTGGATGAATTTTCAAAACTTCATTCAAAGAAAAGAATAATCAGTGCTGTCTGTGTGACACAGGTATAGAGATTTCTCTTTGAATTACTGTTTAGCAGCCGAGCAACTAAAGTTTGCTGGTCTTAAGAATGTGATTTTATGTGTCATTGATTGCAGTAGGCATTGACAAAAGAATAACTTGGCTACAAGTCTGCTGAAGGTAAATTTGAAGTCTGGCAATATCAAGGGTTCCCTGAGAACGAAAGCATTGGTTGCAGTAAGGCCTTTCTGGGTTTTCAGAAACAGCAAATAGATATACAGCATTCAACTGATAATGTGCTTACCTGCTTGCTAAGCTAAGAGCTATAGGGATTTCTGCCTTCTCTTTGTTTTCACCTAAGAAAGTTTTATTTCTGTGCTCAAATATTTTTTTTCTGCATCAGGATGTGCATATATCTTGCAGAGTTCTGAATATAACATTCCAAGTACTCTTTATCACTCTAGTTAGAGAGCTACAGAAAAAGGGTCAAAAATTTTTTGTTGCTATTGTTTTTACTGAACCATAAATGTCTTGTTTCTCTTGTTTAAATCCAGAACAATGGACTGAAACTGAAATGTACGTAAGGACATCATAAAACATTTTCCTTATTCGGAGTGTGGGTAAACATGATGGTGCTGGTAGTACCATGGGTTTCTTGGGGAAAAAATTAAAATCTGATCAAAACTGAATTAGAAGCAATAAGAAATAATAGTAGCCTTAGAACAAATTGAGGCAGGTTTGTCATAAAAGTAAAATCACTGTTGTTGAAACAATTTTACTTTGGTTTAAATGATTCATCCAGAGGGAGTTTTTTGAATGCTTTTAATTGTATAACTGATTCTATTTGCATAATGTTACAGAAATTCTGATTTGTTCCATCAAACTGCATTCATTTAACAGTTGGAATTAGTGGTCTGTAATTGTATTTTATACACTGATGAAGCTTTATTTTTCCTCAGGAAGTGTCACTGCAGCAGACTGCACAGCCTACATCAACAATAGTTCGTCCAGCATCGCTCCAGGTTCCCAATGTTCTGCTTACGAGTTCTGACTCAAGTGTTATTATTCAGCAGGCAATACCATCACCAACTTCTAGTACTGTTATCACCCAAGCTCCATCATCTAACAGACCAATAGTGTAAGTTACATAAATCTTAGCAAAACATTTTCTTGCAGAATTTGAAAATCTGATTTACTTTCAGTTACTGTTTCTGCAGTTAATATATGAATTTGAGATGCTTTGGTGTAATGTGATGCTTTACTACACATGAAACATTGGACTTTCACTACATGTGAGATATAATGCCATGTTCTCCACATCACTAAGTTCATATTTTTGATCTCCAAGTAAATTATACATTATACCTGTAAAGAAACAAACCAATTTAAAATAATGTGTAAACTTGTTCTCTTCTCTGGATAAGTTTTCTTTTATATAGTTCATTCCTTTTTCAGTCCAGTTCCAGGTCCTTTTCCTCTGCTGTTACATCTTCCTAATGGACAAACCATGCCTGTTGCTATTCCTGCATCTATCACAAATTCTAATGTGCATGTCCCTGCTGCAGTTCCAGTAAGTAAGCATGATGCTATATTAATTTGAAAGTGGAGCAGATTTGCATAAGTGCAGCATAGATCTTAGTTTTAAGCACCTTGATAGCTGTTTTGGCTTCAGAGGGTAGTGCTGTCAAATGCTCTCTATTATGATAACATACTCAGGTTTTCTTCATTTTTATACTTTATCTGGTCAGCTTGTTAGACCTGTCACCATGGTGCCTAGTATCCCAGGAATCCCAGGGCCTTCCTCCCCACAGCCAGTGCAGTCTGAGGCTAAATTGGTAAGTGAAAAACTCCATTATTCCTCAAGAAGAATAACTTGAGAAATTAATTACATTCTATTGCTTTTTAAAACAGCTTTAGTTTTCTTTTATTAGTCTAAATTCTGCAAATGCAAATTTAATAAAACCAGAAAAATAACAGCTGCATTTATTTTACAGTTCTTTCCAATTCCAGCCTATGTTAATTCCGTTCTTAATGGCCATTTTGATCTTATTTTTAGTCATTCTTTTAAATAAATTTTCTGACTAAACTCCTTCTTACTTCTCGTATCAGAGGATCAGAAATGCTAGCTGGGAGAAAGACAGACAAGATTAGTAGCATGTGAATGTATGCTTCAGAATGTTACCTGCAAAAAGAATGATATTTCTTGAAAAACAAAGAAAAATTTTTTTAAATGTTTTCAGACTTTCAACTGAATATAATCCATTTGGCAAGAGTTCTGCAATTAAATATATAGTACTTACATAGTTAACAAATTACTCTCTGTGGAGGTTGTTTCTGTTGTGTTGGGTGTTTTTGGGGGGAGTTGAGGATTATTTGGAAAATGTCTAAAACAAGCAAAAATTTGGTTTGGTTTTTGATGGGGGGTTTGTTTTTTTTACTTAATGTTAGTGACCATCTAAGGTGGTAGTTTGAATTTGTCAATTTATTGAAATATTTTATACAGCATTAGGCAGTTGCTTCTCTCATTTTTTGTCTTGTTTATTCCAACTGTTCTAAAGCAGTAGAAGATCTATTATTAAACAATAATTAACATGTTTATGACCAGTGTCTATCCTGGAATAGTGTTCCTCTTCCTTCAGCTCTTACTTTCTGCTAACAGAGAATCAGGAACACCTGCTAGATAAAATATATTTTTCTGCATTGATATTGGTAAGTGGGAGGATGCCCTTAACATTCTTAGATATCTCATTTATCTAAACCTGTGGGCTTTCTTTCCTTTACCTGTTTTCTCTTCTCAAGCCACAGTATGAGTAACACTGAGTCTGGTTTTTGTGGAGTAAAGGGATTCCTGTAGAGTGAGCACACCTAGACCACATTCACCAAATACTGAAACTGCTGTGGAGAGGTGCACTGGCTCTGCCTGATGCTGTCAGGTCTTCCTTCAATTCCCTGCTCTGCTGAACACAATGACTTTTGTAATAGTATAAAGGAGGACATAACGGAAGAAGGTCTGTTTTTGTGCATCCTTCTCTCCTGGGAAAAGGAATCTTTTAATACCTCAGAAAATACTTAAATGTAACCAGCTCTTGCAAAATTTATTTACCTTAAATCCAGAAGAGAAGAATGTAAAACAAGTGAAAGCAAGAGCTGTTTTCTCAGAAACTGAATGTGTTTTAGGGTCAGGAGACTCACGCTCTGAATTCTGTTTGAAATCCAGGAGAAATTGGTTTGAAATAATTTTTTAGATGGGCAAGGCATTAGGTTTTTAAGCATATTACTGAGTGATTTTCTCTTAGAATGATTTAAAGGCGGAGAGGAAATACATGTGTGTGGTGAAGGCTTTGATCTCACATTGGAAGAAGCAGTCACTCAAATGCAATGGAAAACAAAGATCATTAGACTTAAAATTTAACAGTCTCATTAGCCTTCTCATTACAATTTAGCTAATATATGCACTTCAGTGATTGCTTATCTATTTTTTAAGTGAGACTGTAAAAAGGGTATTTGCAGTATTTCCTTTCCTTGTTGCTTAACATGAAGCATGAGCAGAATTCAAGAATATCAGAATTATGTATATTTCTTATGCTCATTTACTTTTATATAGTGCCTATTCACAAGAATAAAAAACCTAATTTCTTATCCCCCTGAAAGTAAAAGCAATTTAATGAGAAACTTAATGTTTATGTAGAAAAGCCTCCAAGAGTAAGACTAATTCACTGTGCCATGGGATGCATTGTTGGCAGATACGTGATGGTTTATTAACTGTAAAGTTCAATTTAATTTTTAAATTCAAATATTTGTGATGTCGAACCCTTTCTTTTCATATCTCTCTTAAAAATAATTTTGCTTGCTGCATACTAAATTCTCTGAAGCAGGTTTATTTTTCACTTGTGTTCCTGGTTAAGCCAACAGAAGACAATATTTAGTTTTACAACTCACTTTTCATTTGGTTAATAGTTCACATTTAATGTTGAAAAATAAGCTAATACACTGAAATTTAATAAATGAACATTGTATGCTTCATGTATTAATGGTATGCTGCAATTTGTGGATTTATTGGTATGGTTAAGTTAGTTTAACTCTGGGAACATGCCCTGTGTACTTTTGCCTATTATGGCCACATTTCTCCTTTATCTTGGGAGGCAGTTCTGAAGGGCAGAGGAGTCCAGGACATCCTTTAAGAAGTAAATCTTAAAGGTGCTGGAAGATGAGCCAGCAGTGAGGATTGGCCAGGCTGAACAGAGAGCCTTGGCTGGAACACAGCAGAAAAAGGGAAGTGTGTGACCTGTGGGAGGAGGGGCCGGCAACTCGGGACTATGTGGATGTTGTGAAGTTACACAGGGCCAAAGCCCAGCTAAAACTTCATCTGGTTACACTGTAAAAGATAACTAAACATATTTCTCTAAGTACACTTGCAACAAAAGGATGTCCAAGGAGAATCTCCGTCTTGGATGGAGATTGGATATGGGGGGAAGCACAGTGACAAAGAATGAGGAAAAAACAGAAGTACTTAATGCCTTTTTTTTGCTTCAGGCTTTAATAGTAAGACTAGTTCCTCTCTGGGTATCCAGCACCTTGAGCTGGAAGACAGCCATGTGGAGGAGAGCAAAGCCTCCCTGATCCAACCTGCTACAGCCCCAAGACACACAGAAGGTTATGGGGCTGGATGGGATCCCTAGGGTACTGAGGGAGCTAGGGAAGAAGCTCAGTAAAGCCACTTTAAATCATTTCCCAGCAGCCCTGGCTAGCTGGGGAGGTCTCAGGTGACTGGAGGTTGGTAAATGTGATGCTCATCTTCAGGAGGGGCTAGAAGGAGGATCCAGGGAACTGCAGGCCTCTGAGCTTGACCTCTGTGCTGAGGAAGGTCATGGAGCAGATGATCTTGATCATTGTGGTACACACAGAACAGCCAGGATCAGATCCAGTCAGCATGGATCTGTGACAGGCAGACTGCTTGACTGACCTGCTTGGCTTCTGTGACAAGGTGACCTACTTATGGTGGATGAGGAAAATGCTGTCAGTGTTGTCTGCATGGACTTTTAATGAAGGCTTTGACACTGTTTGCCACAGCATTCTCCTGGGGAAACTGCTCATGGCTTAGACAGATACAGTCTGCTGGGTAAAAAAATGGCTTGGATGGCTGAGTCCAAAAAAGTGGTGGTAAATGGAGTTAAATCCAGTTGGTGGCCAGTTACAAGCAGTGTTCCCCAGGGCTCTGTGTTGGGGCCAGTTCTGTGTAGTATCTTTATCAGTGGTTGGGACGGGGGAGTGGGGTGCTCCCTCAGTCAGTTTGCAGATGGCACCAAGTTGGGCAAAAATGTTGGTGTGCAAAATGGTAGGAAAGCTCTGCAGAGAGATCTGGACAGGCTGGATCACTGGGCTGAGGCCATTGGTATGAAGTTCTACATGGTGAAGTGCTGGGTCCTGCTCTTGGGTCACAACAACGCCAGGCAGCGCTGCAGGCTGTGGGCAGGGTGGCTGGAAGGCTGCTTGTTGGGACAGGACCTGGGTGTGCTGGTCAGCAGCCAACTTAACATGAGCCAGCAGTGGCCAGGTGGCCAAGACAGCCAGTGGCATCCTGGCTTGTATCAGAATCAGCAACAGTGTGACAAGCAGGACCAGGGCAGGAATTGTTCCCCTGTACTTGGCAGTGGTGAAGACACACCTCAGGTTCCGTGGTCAGTTCTGGGCCCCTCACTGCAAGACAGACATTGGGGTGCTGGAGCATGTCCAGAGAAGGGCAGTGGAGCAGGTGAAGAAAGTCCTTTGAAGAGTGACTGGGGGGAGCTGGGGCTGTTTAGACAGGAGAAAAGGAAGCTCAAGGGGGACGTCCATGCTCTGTACAGCGAGCTGGAAGGAGAGAACAGCCAGGTGGGACTCGGCCTCTTCTAAACAGCAACTGATAGAATGAGAGAAAACAGCCTCAAATTGCACCAGGTAAGGTTTAGATTGGACATTTAGGAAAAATTTCTTTTCAGAAAGGGTTGTCAAGTACTAAACAGGCTGCCCAGGGAAATGGTGAAGTCACCATCCCTGGAGGTGTTTAAATGACATGGAGATGTGACACTTTGGGCCATGTTTTAGTGGTGGACTTGGCAGTTCTGGCTTATTGGTCAGACTTGATCTTAAAGGTCTTTTATAGCCTAAACAATTTTATGAACCTATGAAGTCTGTCAGCATAGTATGCTTAGTGTATTTTGAACAAAAAGTCAGATGAAGGGGTGAAGCTGTGGTGTTCCTTTCCAAACATTCCCAGGAGTATAGATGTTTGGAATTTTTTTGGCTGTTGCTTTATTTCTTACTTACTATTGAGGAAAGTTTTTGTTGTTCTTTATAGACAGACCTTGCAATCTCATGGATTATTTTGTATTGCATTATAAAATGTAAGAATAGAATATGTGGCAAATACAAAAAACATGCAGGAATAGGTTCCTGACTAATTTCCCTGGCTTCCTTGGGTATTTAAGTAAGCATTGTCCTGTATGGGATGCAGAGTTTGGAAAGTTAAGGTGGTTTATTTATATCTGGTGTTGGCAGTAGTTGTTTGAGTCTCTCCTGTATTGAAGGACCGTACTTGCTATTATGGTGTTCTGCATTTTCTGTTATCATACCACAATACTATTTCAAGGTATTCTAAGTTGACACAAATCTAATAACTTCAGAGGTTGAGTAAAATTCCTGAAAAACTGATGGTAGTAAATTTAATGTGTAATAGCACCAAATTGTTGCACTGTTATCACATCTGGAGCTGTCCTGTGTAGAAGGTACAGCTCTTTGTTTCAGATGAAATACCTGGCAAAAACCAGGCACTTTCTTTTGTGCTTTGTGCCTTTCTTTGCAGTGGCTATTTCTGCATATTTCAAGGAGCTAATGCGTTTTAGAGGTTTGTAGTAAGAAAAGAACTTTGTTGCTCTGAGTACATTCCTCATTCAATCATTCATTTCACTCTTGCTTGCTTACAAAAAGCTACTGTTATGTAGACTTCTTCTTAAAAGTGAACGCGAGAGGTAGTTAGATAAAAGTCAAGTTAGAGATTGTAGTGCTTCTTTCCTAATGCTCTGAAATTTAAATATGAATTTAGATAACTTCATTTCTGTGTTTGTATTAACATGAGAAGAACACATTTTTATTTTGATGAATACCCCTTGTTTCCTTACAAGTTGCCAAATTGTTCAAAGAAGAAATGTATTTCTTTATACTTTCGTGAATCAACTTTAGTAAACAAATTCATGTTTTCATTTCCAAAATCTGAAACTTAAAATACCTGTCAGGAGAGGCCTTTGGTAGTGAACATTGGATGCCTTCCTATAGCATAGTTAAAATTTTTCTTTAGCTGTCCTAGAAGTCGTACAACCCTTTAAGGATAAAGGAACTGAGGCACTTGCTGAGATTTTGTTTCCCACAAGGGACAGCTTTTGGAGACTTTTTACTTTTTCAAATTACCTCTCTTACAGCATTTGAAAGGACTTTTTATTAGGGGTGTCCAGGTCTAATGCATAATAATCAAAACTGTGTATTTATTTCTGTGTTCAATAAGTTTTCAGTCTGAAGTGTCAGACTCCTTCAGCATGGCAGTTTTGGTTATTGATGTGAAGTGAGTTACTGAGATGTCACCTCTCGAACTCTGTTAGTTCTTTGCTGAAATGGTCTTTTCTCTGCTTACTGGTCAAGTTGTTTGACATTAAATGATTGTATGAATTCCATAGAGGAGCAGTTGTATGTGGGAACAGGTTCACTGAGTGAAATGGCAGATAGAAAAATGTATACCACCTGCAAGGACTAATAACTGGGAGGAAAAAATAGTCATAAAAAAAGGAATACATAAAAGCAATGGCAGACAAAAATTTTAAAATTGTATGTGCAGTGAGCCAAATCCTTATGATTGGTGGCATTCTTGCAAGAGGCTCTCAACTGAAACAGTTGACATTAAGTGAAGGAGTGCATTCAGTACAGTCTTAGGGTCTCTTTCACCACAGAAACATATACAGTGCTTGATGTGTTTCAGTGCTGTGAAAGAATTGCATAAAATGAGATTGCATTTTAATTTTATTGCCTCAGTATTGAATTTATTGTAGTGAACAGAGCTGGTCCATTCACAGCTGTGAAAGGCACTGTTACTATAGTTTTGAACATTCTTGGATCCTTTTTCTCTACTGCTTGTAGAGCTGAAGTACAAAATTACTAGAGATTTTATTCAGACACAGCCTTGTCTTTTACTGCTCCTATTTTGGAAATATTCTTACATCTTATACTAAGAATGACATTCAGTAGGAGTAGAAATGAATTTCGGATTTCTGTGGCGCACTTAATATAAATTGTCAGTTTTTCTGACATGATTCCATGTTTGTCAGTGTGCTAAAGCAACTAACTTTTGCATACTTAAGTAAAATCATATGTATGTCAGTTTTATGGTATTTTAGAGGGGATTAGAAGTAGATGCAATAACTGTCTGAAGAAAAACGCCAAAAAACTTAAAACCCCCAAAAAACTTCTTCATGAAGTTAAGGATGCATGATTTTAAATAACTGTAGAATTGCTTGTGATGCTCTTATGAGAAGATCTGTAATTGTATGCTTTCTGTGTATGGAACATGAGCCTTGAGTTGCAGCTGTTTGAGTTGCATCCTTTTTGAGTGTGCAGCTTGTGGGTGCAAACTTAGCATTCAGATTCTTCAGTGTGGATTGCAAAAGTTTCTGAAGAATTCCAAAATTGCTTTAATATGCTTAGAAGTAGATGCAATAACTGTCTTAAGAAAAACCCCAAAAAACTTAAAACCCCCAAAAACTTCTTCATGAAGTTAAGGATGCATGATTTTAAATAACTGTAGAATTGCTTGTGATGCTCTTATGAGAAGATCTGTAATTGTATGCTTTCTGTGTATGGAACATGAGCCTTGAGTTGCAGCTGTTTGAGTTGCATCCTTTTTGAGTGTGCAGCTTGTGGGTGCAAACTTAGCATTCAGATTCTTCAGTGTGGATTGCAAAAGTTTCTGAAGAATTCCAAAATTGCTTTAATATGGAATGTTTCCCTCCATCTCCACTTTCCCATGCAAAACTTTTTGTCACAATCTGAAAAATACCTTGCACTCAGTAGGCAACCAGTAGACTTTGCAGGAGGTTTCTACTGAGAAGTGACAGAGGGCAGCTTGGCAAATGTTCAGAAACCAACATTAAGTTGCTGGAGCCCGGCATGGGACCTTGTGTTCAGCAGAATTCTTCTGACCTGTCTCTCTGCATGCCGAGCTAATCAGCAAACACCTAATGAGCCTACTCTAAAGAAACAGACCCTCTCACAACCTACTTCATTTTCATATGTTCTCTGGGGGTGGAGAGACAAGACTTCATAAGGACTGATGATGCTGCAAAGACCACAATAATGATAATTAACTTGCTGAATTTAGAAGATTATGCTGTTAATTAGTTGCAAAATAAAGATAAGTAATAGAGGAGCAGATGGTAGGATAACACCCAGGAGAAGGAGGGTTATTACTCTGATGAGCTTTTGTGGCAGATATGAAATATGGATCTGAGTTTTTCACAAATTGTTTCTGGAGTATATTATCTTGTTTCTGTGAGCTCTTGATGGAATGATCCAGTCCTACCAAATTTTGACAGATGTGGTGAGGATTTGTTTTCAAGGATATACATGAATGATAAAACCTTGCTAATCAAGATTTTAAAAGCTATTAACCTATCTGGTTAGTTCACCTATAACCAAATAATATCAAAAAAGCCTCAGTTGTCATCAGGTTTCCCCGCAAAAAATGCTTATATACATGTATTCTAATATGTGTTTCTGTATTCTTGATTGTTAAAAATGAGATTCTCATGGAATTTGGGATAACTGTCTCCCTACTCATAAGAAGCACAACACCTGTATAGTATTTTACTCCAGCATCACCTTTTAAAATATGAAACTTATTAAGCACACGAGCTGGAAGTCTTCTTGTGAAAATCTGTAACTATTTCTCAGATTTTCACAATGTGTCTGCATTTGTGGATAATCCTAACTACTTTAAATTAAACTTTCAAACATTGTAATATGAAATTAAATACAAGTATTTCCTATTCCTATTTTCATAGTACATTATATTTAACAATGTAATGCTCAAAAGGAGTTTGTTTACTTGTGAATTTACAGGATATAATGTTTAAATGGCATTAATTTAATTGGCATTACAGTAAGTAAAGTCAAGTCCAACTTTGTTTGCACATCCCAGTGCAAACTCAATTACCATCATGGGCAAAACAGACTCATCTTGAGGAGATCAGTTTCATTTATTACTAATCACATCTGAGTAGGATAATACACCCAAAACTTAAAAACACCTTCCCCTGTTTCTTCCTGAGCCTAACTCTTCTCTACCTCCTGCCCCTCAGCAGCCCAGGGGAAAGGGGAACAGTGGCTGTGGTCAGTTCCTCGGACATCTCTGCTGCTCCTTCCTCTGCTTGGGGAGGACTCCTCTCACTCTTCACAGAATTACAGCTTGGGCCAGGTTGGAAGGGACCACTGTGGTCATCTGGTCCAACCCCCTGTTCCAGCAGGGCCATCCCAGAGCAGATGGCACAAGTTTGCATCCAGAGAGTTCTTGCCTATCTCCAGTGTAGAAGGTTTTACAATTTAGACACCAGGATTAGTTAAAGAGAAAGAGGAATTATCAACCATCCACTTTGCAGTTGCAGGTAGATCACAGAGTTTGGTTTTACTAATTTTAGTTAGACATTTAGAAAACACTTAGGCCTGCTGGAGACAGGGACTGAAATGTTTTTGTTACCTTGTTTTTCCAAGGAGAGTTAGGAAGGTACAAGTAAATTCTTGAGTTTAATTAAAGTGTTAACTATCTAAGGGCTTTCAGAGTGCTATACAAATACTAAAAATTATGGACATATTATCTTAAAATTTTTTGTTATCCTGCCCGAATGCTTGCAGCTATCCCAAATTTTTGTTGTTAAAGTTGAACACTGGAAACTGCAGTAAATTTGGTTTGTGTAATTTTCTGAAGTGTCTTCATTCTGGAAAATTTATGAAGGTGATACGATAAAAGATGTGAGGAACAGCTCATTTAGCTGTTGGGATTAACTCCTAATTTTCACATGCAGTTGAATGGTTCCTATCTGATGTAATGTGCTGCTAATTCAATCCAGAGCTTGCTCTACAGAACAGACTTGCTACAGAAGTCGTTGGCTAAGGATTCCTTAATAGAAGGCCAGTAGAGGAGGGTTGGAGTTTCTTGGTTCTCTTTGTAGTCCTCAGTTAGGATACCTGCTGGAGCTGGTTATGTGCTACCAAATCCATGTAGTTGGTGGTAACTTGCCGTATTTCAGACCTGAAAATATGTTGCAGTTTTGACAGAGCAAATCTGCAATCTCTTGTTTTAATTGTAGCATAGGATCCAGGAAAGTCTGTCACTGTGGAAGTTAGGAGAGAGCTGTTAGTGTATTTCACTGACTTAATTGTTGGAAGACATTGGATGCTACAGTTTATAGATAATGTCTACATAAATAGGTGCAAAGTTTTCTGTTTATTCTGAGCTGGCCAAATGCTGCCTCTCTCTAGTATTCTTAAGATGTTCTATTAATCTTAGTATGTGAGCGACACTTTGTTCATATTTCAAAATGTGATGTCACAAGATACCAGAATTTCCACAAATTTACATGTTTAAGTCATTAATCTTCTCTTAAACTTGTATTGGATTCTTTAAAATCTGGTACTCAGTAGAAAAACATTTTCTAACACCGTTTCTCTAGTAAGGTAAATTCTTCAGTAAAACAAAAAAAATAATGATAAATTGTACAGTATTAATGGAATTTTAAGAAAGGATCTGGAATTACAGGCAGTTGTATCTGCTGAAATTAGACACTTTGTCATTTAAGATTAATAAATAGTTTTAAATAGAATGTTTACAGTTTTAATAGATTTCACCAAAAGTTGAGTGAAGTATTTTTCAACAGACAGTCAGTAACATGCTCTAAAATCATCCATCAGGTTGTCAGTAACTCTTGGGTGTATTATATACAGCTGAACTTGCACATTACTGTTCTTCATAGTGGCTGTTTGCAATAAAGGAAGAACATCAAACCTTTCAGCAGTTTTTTACTGCAAAGCCGCATGCTCTAGTAGTTATCTTGCATGTTTCTACGTAAATAATATTTACATGTAACCTGAAGCTTCTTACTATTTTGTACATCATTAAGATGTTTGTTTCAGTAAAGATATTGGCTTTTATCTAATTAATCATAAGAAGAATTACAGAGGTGAGTGTTTGTAAAGACCGTGAATTAGTGGAGGCATAACAAGCTATTTAAAAATTAATAGAAATAGAGAGCACCAGAAGTTTTAAAGTGGAAAGACACTTGTGTTCCAGTTGTTCCCTAGTTTCCTTCATGTGTCATTGTTACTCTTCTGGTACTACCAGTTTCTGCAACTGTTTATGGCTTTACATTCGTCTGTTTGTGGGCACAGTTCACTACAGATGAGGCTTTCTGCTTACTTCTCCGTACAGTTTACCATCCTTTCCTTTCTGGGATCTTAGATAAACCTCATTGCTATTGTCATGATTGCAGAAACTTACACCCTGTTTTTAGGTGTATGCATAGGTCACTGTTGAAAGCCTGTAAAAAGAAACACATGTTTAAGAATTGGAGTTCCTGTTTCCAAAGTGGAAGTAACTGCTTATATAAATGATTAATCATTCAAGCTAGCATGATAGAATATTTCTTTTCTTTTTCTTCTTTATTTTCTGCTTTCAGAGATTGAAAGCAGCCTTGACCCAGCAGCACCCTCAGGTAACAAATGGAGATACTGCCAAGGGACATGCAAGTGGGTTGGTTAGGACTCAGTCAGAGGAACCACGACCACAGTCACTCCAACAGCCTGCAACTTCAACAACTGAAACACCGGTATGACAGGAGTGGGCATGTGCCTCCTACCTCCTCCTTTTATTTTGCAAATACATATGTTTTTTCTATACTCTTGGTTTGTAAAATTGAGGTTAACAGACTCCTCTTTTAGTCAATAAGTCTGTAGCAGTAAAATGTTTACAGGTCTTATATGTTCTTAAATGCTTCTAAAATCTATTATCTATTATCCAAGATGATGATTTCAAAACAACTGCTCAAATTTAGAACTAAGTCCTGATTTCTGAAGTTCATTGTTAGGAGAGTCTGTGGCAGCTGAAATTTTTACAGCTGGTCAATATATATTTGAAAAAACAAGTGCTTTTATTCTGTGTTTCTGTTGCATCTGTTTTATGTTTATTATATTTTATATTGTAAATGCACTTAGAAATTATTGCATCATGTATCATGCTCATGTTAATTTGCTTGAAGATCTTCTCTGGGTTGTCATGGGAAGAGTTTCAGCTGTGTCATTAATTCATGAAACAGAAGAGTTTCAGCTGTGTCATTCATCTCAGGCTCTGGAAGGGGGGCTCTGGTTTTAGGTGCGATTTGTTGTCCTTTTGGGACAACAGATCAGAACAGGGGAGTAAAAGGCAGAACCTCTGAGTCAGACAGGAAGTGGGCATGCTGCTGTAGGAAACATACACTTCCTGGTGAATCCTGGAGGATTACAGCTGTTCTATTTCTAAAAACCTTCTGGAATGTGTTTTCAGACTGCTTATAAAAATCTCAAAGAGTTATTCTCAGAATTCATAGCGTAATATTAATTTTATAAAAGCTACACACCTGGCCTAGAACTGGCAGGACTTATATCTGCAATGAAAGCCTCAGATTCTTACACTGGCCAGTGAAATCAAATAATATATCAAAACAAATTTGTTTGGAACAGAACAGGGGAAGAAGGTGACCCATCCTAAAAGGATCTCTTCCTAAAGCTGCTGTTCCTCCATATATTTTCAAAATATCACATACCAAAATTTTCAGGATGAAAATTGCTGTTTGGTTGTCTTAGCGTTATTGTACAATTAGTATTAATCAAAAATAGCAAGTGTTTCATTCTTAAAACATTGATTTGAGTTCCCAGGGGTTTTTTATTCTTAGTTCTTCAGAATTAATGCCAAATTGATATGCCAGCTGGTACATGTTTGGGGTTTTTAATTTAAAAATAAAACTTTCTTGCTGTGTGAGACTGAATGTGGAGATGCACCTGTGAATGTCATGTGGACAGTTATGTTCTGTCTATCTTATCTCTTTAAAGGATTTTAAGACCTGTTATATTGTTATTATATTTTATTAAATCTTTGTCTAGGATATATACACAACTGTGAAATGAGTATAATGTATATTTTAAAATATTGAAGTATTTTGATACTATCATGTAATGTGGGTAGATTAAGGGAAGTTGTTACTCAGGTGTGGGGAACACATCAATGAGTAGGAAATTGTTATCTGGAGATCCAGGGACCAGGGAGTCTCAGCACTGCCAGCATTTGTCAAACAGCTTCTGTGTAGGGGGCATAAGCAATTGTGTCATTTTTCAGTTGTGACTAGGTGTGTGGGAAGAGTCAAAAATAGAAAATTCATTTCCTACTAAATGTAGCTTGAAAGCTATTTTGGATGCAATATGTTCATGTAAGATGATCAGGAGAGTAAGTATGGATAAAAGTTCTAAAAACATCACTGCAGAGTTAAATGGGCACAGCTTTGAAAAAAAAAAAGTGTGTCACCTGAATGTATTTAGAAATGCCCTGAATGCTTTTCTCAAGATGTGCAGGCTGTTCATACCAGAGCTGTAGGTTAAGTCCTGGCTGTTTTCAGGCATCACCAGCTCAGCCTACGCCACAAACACCAAATACAGGCGGTCGGCGAAGGAGAGCTGCCAATGAGGACCCTGATGAGAAAAGGAGAAAGTTCTTGGAGAGAAACCGCGCTGCTGCCTCCAGGTGCCGGCAGAAACGGAAAGTCTGGGTGCAGTCATTGGAGAAAAAAGCTGAGGACCTGAGCTCACTAAATGGCCAGTTACAGGTATACTTTTGCTTTCAAGGAAAAATTAGTAAGTTATTTTGTTCTTACACAGTGATCCTTGATCAGTGAAACTTAAAACTTTGCATGAAATCTGAAATATAAATGGTTTTATATTTCATGGCTCAACTTAGGCTTCAAATTCAGAACTAGTTGTGTATAGCAGTAAAATTAGAGGAGAAGAGCATACCCATATTTCAAGATGTGTAAATTTAAGGATCATATCCTTCTATCCTTTGCTTCATTTGAAGTAACTTTCAGGTTTTGATACTAAACTAAGATGACGAGATATGTTGGAATAAACACTTTTGAGCAAAGTAATAGTGTTACCATGAACACATCTTGCTCTTAGTTTGTATTTATTAAGTTTAGGGCTTATTTCCTTTGGTTCTTTTTAACTTCACCTTTTTTTTCCTTTAAAGTGAACATAATGCTTGTGAAAGGTGCCAGGTTGACATCAGTGGGTACCGAGGGCCTCTTTTGCCCACAGAATGGGTACGGCAGTGGCCTTGCAAATTTTTGCCAGCAGCTCCTAAATCCTATAGAGATGAAGTGCACTATAAGAGGGTAGGGCCAGTGTATGTTGCAGGTCACTTTTCCACTCCTCTGATCTCATAAAGTCATCATGTGAATGTACTTTTCCCCCACAGAACAATCCATGACCCTATTGTTTAAACTACTATTAAATGTTAAAGCATACTTTCCTAATGTTTTCCAGCAGCACGTAAAAAATTGGCAGAAATTATTGTTTTCAAAATAAAAAGTCTAAAATCTTCATTTTGAAAGTTGCTGAAAGGAAAAACTATGAAGCATTCATTTAGAAAATGCAGTGAGACTTATTTTGATATGTTTAAGTGTCACTTATTTTTCTTTATCAGAGCTGTTCACTGAGTCAGATTCACAGATCATCTTCCTGTGAAAACTCACCTCTCCTGCTGTTTGGTGTAGAAAGCATCACAATTTGATTAACAGGAAAGTAGGGCATGTTGAGGTTGTTTTTTATCGTGTAATCAAAGTTACAGTGTATCAGTCATCTTCATGTTCATGTCTTTAAAAATACTCAGCATCCCAGACCCTGAAATGTAAGATTCCTACCTAAGCACACACCATGAAATGGTTTCCTGTGTTCCAAGAATCATGACGCTCTGCACAAGCATTAGTTAAATTTCTTGCAAATATATATTCTTCTCACACCTGTTCACAGTCTTTAGATATACTCACTTAATGCACAGTCCTCAATTAACTCCATTAATTACATAATTATATGTAGCATTGTAGCTTAAATAATCAATAAAGGAGTGAAGGAGAATTTTAAAAATTGGCCATAATTCACTATTAAGTGAAAGTAATGTTTGCTGTGATGTGAACTGCCTTTCACATATATATACCAAGTTTTAAAACAAAAAAAATCACATAAGTGCCATAAACAAAATGTTTCAAAGTGTTAATTCAGTAATAGTGAATTCAAGAAAGATTTTCTTACAGTTTACCAAAAGTAAAACTGTTAACTGTAAAGAACAGAAAAACTTGAAAAGAAAATTTGATATCGGAGAAATAATTACACTGTGCTTTATGTGAAAACATTAATTAATCCTATATTTCCATAATAATAACTTGACAGGCTAACACAGCTGATCAGCAGAGTGGGCAGTAATGACCCATGACTACTTACTTGATATTTAATAGAAAATTTAGTAAGTTTGGAGTTTTGCCTTAATGCAGGTTTATAGACTGTGTTTGGGTTAGTAGTTCATACTCAGTTCAGTGTGTAAGTGGCCTGCTCAGCTGAAGTTACCAAGAGCAGGTTCATAGTGAAAGGCCTGCTTCTTCTGTTTGAAGAATTTCATTTTGAAGCAGTATTTTTCAAATATTTGTTTAGGGGAAAATTTCCATCTATTACATCACCAGTAACATATATAGGTTAGGTAGGCTGTCTTTATTATAGGCTCTGCTGTGTAAATTTTTTCACGCTTCCAATATTTTGAAGGTTATTTACTGTTTTGATTCTTGAGAACTGTGTTTTCTATTAATTGTTGACTTGTTTATTGATCTTAAATCTTATTCCCCACCTTGTGTGGCCTCTGTGCCTTGCACAATCCTGCAGGGTATAAGAAGGTATTGACAATGATCACAGTGGCTGCTGAGCCACATTGCAGGATCAGATGCCAAAGTGCATTATATGTTCTGTATTTGGTCCCTCTTGCTTTAATAATCTTAGAGGATGAAGCTTTAGAAGAATGGCCTGTCTTCCTCCTGAGGTCCCAGTGGGTTTTCAGTGAGCAGCAGTTGAGTGATGGTTTGTACTTATGCTGCAGAAACTGTTTAGGAAGGCTAAATTATGAAAGTATGCCCATAAGTAAAGATCCTTTCCCATAGAGGAAGTTGCCCAAAAAGGAAACAGGAAGAATGCTGTTTAACTGAGCCACAGACAGTCCCTTATCCCCAAAAGTCACATTTACCTGCCTCTGATGATACTTTGAGTAATAACATATCACAAGTCTTGTCTCACACCATGCTGAGTAAGGCCTAATGTGGTCCCATGGTCCCACTGTTACATCTGCATTTTGGATGCAGGGAGGAAGAGGCAGGTACAGAAGAATGTGTCATACACTGTGTCCTCCCTTCATAAGAGTGCAGAAGGGAAGGCATCTTTGGAAGGATGGAGTGCAGGTACAAGTCAATATGCTTTCCTCTGGAAATGTGCTTTCTCATGCTAGCACTCTTTGAAATGCAGGGACATAGAAATTCTCAACAGCATGTGAACTACATTACATACTTCTTTAAAGGATTGTTGATGCCTGCACTTGGTTCTATCTCACTAATGAGGAGCACCTTTCCAGTGTGAAAATCAGAAATAATCTTTGTTCGTGCCACCTGTTAAAAGTGTTTATTTCATGTGTTTCTTGGTAGACTGTTTTCAACATGTTAACCACACATGAAATGACCACCACACATTCATGTGTTTTGAATGAGGTGGAAGGACTTGCTGTTGTCACAAGCAAGATAATTAACTGCAATATGTATAAGAATGGGTTCTAATCAACCCCCTTTATCAGTTAGAAGTGGTTCTTACTGGTAATATGTAAAGGGCAGCCATAGATTGCCTTTCTGTGACATTCCCCATCCATGTGTCTAGCAGACAGAACTCTGTTCTAGTGTCACGAGTGGTGTGTGCATTGTATGTGCTACTGTTGGCACCAGTGTTGTTGTTATGGAATATACAGCTACCATTGTTCTAGAAACAACCCCATCTCTTTTATATAGGAATGCTGATCCATGTTTTTCAAGTTTGCTTTAATGTAACATAATGTATTTGCTTTTTGTATTTATGCTGGCAGCAGTCTTAATATTTTTAATACAACTGACATTGATCTATAAACTGTAGTATAAAAATTTTTCATAAACATGTAATTTTACTTCCACAGATGAACAGCAACTTCATACTTACATGTGCTGTTGTATATAAAATTCTTCCTTAAAATATGGGAGACAAAATAGAAAATTTCTGCAAACCTTTTCCTGGTTGCCAGAGTTTCTTTGAACTAACTGAACTATATTTCATAGTCTTGGACACTGTTGCTTCTGTAGGTTATCAGGTGCCTCAAAGCTACATCAATGTGTTTTTTTCTACCCAAACGATGTCAGTTGTGTGCAGCTGCCTGCATGGTATCAAGATTTGTGGCTCCTCAGTAAATAACATGGTGAACTATAAGGGCAGACAGAGCTGGAGGCAGTAGTCCTGTGCTTTTCTTGACAGCCTAAGGTTTCAGGACATCTAGTGCCACCTGGTAGAGAATTTGTGGGGCTTTTGGTTGGGTTTCTATCATTGCAAACCTTATTGATTGTAGTCACATTTTTCTTTCATTACAAATGTCTGTGAAGTCAGATTTTTGGGCATCTTCCAGCTTTTGGTTTTAATAAAAAGTTTCTAAAGGCTATTCTAAACATAAAAGGATTGAAGAGAAAAGGAGACCTTAAGAGGATTTTGCAGGTATAAAGGCTTGACATTTGTTGTCTTCTGAATGGAGAGAGAGAGAACACAAAAGAGGGGCTTTTCTTTGAAGAGTCTGATATTTTAGTTACTTAGTGTAATTAAACCTAATAAGTTCTGTTCTGGAAGAATTGTTTTCTTCTGGAATCCTTTAACTTGTAATTCATCTCATCTCTGGCTGCATTGCCTTATTTCTTGCTTGCAAGTAAATAGGTTGATTTTCTTGTCATTTATTTTGCAGATAATTTCAGATGCAATCTAGTTTTCCTCTGTTGGTTTTTTTTTCCTTTTACTTCTAAATGCAGAAACATAAGCATTACTAAATAATTATGTCACATGTGTGGTATATTACAATAATATGCAAAGGTTCTTGTACTTGAGGTAACTTCAAGTGTTAATAGAAAAGATTTATATTCAAAATAAAATAACCCATGAAAAACACATATTGTGTCCAGATACAGGGATCACAAAGCATTACAGATAATTTGATTCATAAATATTTTTCTACTCTACAAAGTAAAAATGGGTCTATCAAAATGCCATAGCATTCTTAATTTGGTTTGTCACATGCAATGCAGTTACGTAGCACTCCTCATCTCTGGTCACCAAGCTGCTTTCCAGGGAAGGTAAGTATTGCAGCTCTCCACTTTACAAATGGGCAACTTGAAGCACAAAGCAGTGAAATGACCTTGCTCAAGGTCACCCAACAGTGGAAAGGCAGAGTGTGGAAATGAATCGAGGCCCTGGATTGTGCAGGTGCTGTCTCAGATTGCACTGTGCTTTAGCGACACAAGCTGACATCTCCGGATTTTGTCATTATTATCAATGATTCCTTCAGAGACCATGTTTATGTATGGCTGCCAAAATAAAAATCAGTCTGGACATCAACCAATATTTGCTAAATTATTTTCCACTATATGAGATTTTCTTTTTTGAAGTCCAGGTATAAATAGAGTCACTAAAAAAATTATTCTGCATTGGCTTTTTGGATTTTGTTTTCTATTTTTCCTTTTTTTTTTATGTTAGCTGTGACATTTGTTGAAATATGTGGAGCTAAATGTAGGTTTACTCTGATTAGAATTCATCACAAAACCTTCTAGAAGAGTCTCACAGTAGCTGGATCATGTGAATGAGACTATATGTAGACTCTACATCTGCAAACTGAAAAATGTATGTTATATTTTTTAAAAACGCAAGCATTTCCCAGTAAATGTAACAAAGCAAGGCAAAGCTAGCTAATATTTGCATTTTCTAAGAGAAAGTAAATATATACATATTTGCAATATATACCAAATTGAAACTGCTTGTATTTCAGCTACCCCTAAATGAACAACTGAAAATCCTGTAAAACTTAATGCTTACCTTCAAAACATGTAGTTTGAGCCTGGTAAAGTACATAACTTTCTTCTCCTTTAGAATGAAGTCACCCTGCTGAGAAATGAAGTGGCACAGCTGAAACAGCTTCTTCTGGCTCATAAAGATTGCCCTGTAACTGCCATGCAGAAGAAATCTGGCTATCATAGTGAGTAATGTTCCATTACCTATAGCCTGAGGCTGCATCAATGAAATACTGCCAAAATGAACTGAATGAGCATTAAAATTGAGAAGTGCAGTTCTAATATTACATATATTACATTAAAGATCTTCTTTTTATAATCTTGAAGTTATTGGAAGACAGGAAATATTATGTGGTATTTAAATATATATGTTTAAGTCAGAATTGAATTGTTGCATAACATTGAAAGGTTTGTGTTGGTTTAATGAATGCATATGATAATTAGCATTTAAGGACTATCAGTTACTACACCTGCTTTAGAAAATATAATTAAAGTATTAAGAGCACATGATAAACCATTTTTTATACTTTATCATAGCCTAATACAGTGAAAGGTCCTTGTGGGTATTTTTCCTTCATTGTAATGAGATTTCAGTAGAGGTACTATAACAGCTGTCCTCATTTACCATAACATCCAGGATCAGTCGAGCCATTAAAATAATCAGATGCAGGTTCATGGCTCCTACTGTACAATGTCTTCTAGATTGTTTGGATATCCACATTAAATGACTGCTTTTCTATAGAGAGGGTATTTTTAGAGACAGTTGTAGAATTGAGGGGAATACTGACACTGTTAATACCAATATTTTCTAATCGATATTTTTATTTTAAGTTGTTCTATTTTTTTTCATCCTTCCAGCATTTTAAAGGTTAATTATGCTTTCCTGACTTGTAGCTTCCTTTTTGGCTGTGATACACGGTGCCAGAACCAGCTGCTGCTGCTGTAGAATAAATGGCCAATTTTGTCCATTGTACACAAATTTGTTACAAATAACAGAGCTGGGAATGCATTAGGCAACATTCATAATATATAACCCACAGCTTTCGTTTTTATGATTTAGTGATATTTCAAGATATTTGTAAATGTGAAGATTGTTTCTGCCATATGTAGCCACTTCATTTTAATTTGCCAGTGTCAGTAATTCAGGAGAATAAAGGAACATTTTGTACTGCATGCAAACAGATCCTCAGGTGCTTGCGATAAAACTTAATAGCCACCATCTTTACTTGTAGTCATTGTAAGCAATTTCATCAGAATGGGCAATATTTTTTAATTTAAAAGATTCAGGAGATTTAGCAACTCTGTATTGCCATATATATTTAGAATACTGATTTTGTCAGTTTTGAGCTTATAAATCTTGGTCCTTTGATCTCCAGTCATTTTGACAAGACAGAAAATAGCATCTTGGAGTAAATTGGAACAGTATAGAAATACGTTTGGGATTTATATTAACAATGATTGCTGCAGGGATGAGGCCATTATGGCTCCCATCTGACAGAACAACATAATTTCATACAGAAGCTACTAGGGGGATAGCATTATGCATGCAAGGTTTTTAACCAAAAAAACCCACACAAAAAACAAACCATAGGTTTCTTAAATGTTGATGTTTTGAGGATTCATGTTCCTGAATTGGGATGTAAAATATTTCATCGTAAGTCATAAACTGTCAAAGTGATTCCATGCCAGGGATTTCTTTGTTGAAGGACTAGTGAATGGCCTGTCTAGTAGTGCTTGTTTTCAGCCCTCAGTAAAGGACTATGCTTCTGATTCAGTAAAGAATACAAAATGAATCAGAACTAAAATACTAATCAGTGGCAAACCCCTACATTTTAGAGGAAAATAGTATTACACAAGGAAATTGGAAGCATAGCTCAGTTTCTTGAAAAGTCTGTTGAAAGTAAAAGCTTAACATGAGTGATAGTTGTAATGCCTTCCCTCTTAAAGGATTTTGTCACATTATCTCTGCATGAATATTTTTAGGAAAGTATGTTGGCTAAGTGACATATCCACAGTAGAGTTTATGAGAGAAAAAAAATTGTTTCAGTCAATATGTTTATGAAAATGGTGTTCCTATAAAGTGTATTTAAATAAACATACTGCATTCATCAAATAATCAGTTGCTTCAGAAATGTAGTGAGTGGTTTAACAGTCTTGTCTCTGGAAGAAATTGAAGACCCCAGCTTAAAGAGCTCCTGCAATGCTGACTATTGTGCACTGCATAGACCACTTTTTAACAGCCAGGTCCACAATTTGATGGCTTTTCATGTATTATGCCCTTAAATAGGAGCAAATAATCTATTACTTGGCCTTCACTTTTATGTATCTTTTAAGATCTTTTCTATTTCCCAGACACCTTTTTTTCTCAGGTCAAGTGAAAAGCATGACACTGCATGCAGCCCTTTCTTCTGAAATTGTTTTAGATCACATTTTCCTTATTTTTGAGTCTTGTGCCCACTTCAAAATAGGATGTCATCAGGACAGAGAAACCAGAAAAATGGATATTTTACTTTGAGTCAGCCAGCTTAAAATTTTATTTTCCAGACAACGATGCTTTTGGTTCTGACTACATCTTCAGCTATGGATTGGGAAAGTGCTCTAATTTGGACTGTTTTCCTTGATTTGAGGCAAAGCTGGAGAAGCTATTCTTTCTCATTTCTAAGTATTGGTTTGTAGTTTTTACAAGGATTTATGCTTCCAGTCCAGTTTATTAACATAAATTAGTGTTAGCTCTATGTGTTATATAATCACCTGTTTGCTGTAAGCTCCCCCTCTCTGCCCTCTGGCATCTGGAAACACCTGACTTGTATATATTTGTGTCTTCAGCACAGCATGTTTGTTTATCTGCTCTGTGATATGAATTGTGCATTGGTGGTCATCTCTGTACTCATAACTGTTTGTAGGATCTTCCAGAGCCCATCAAAGTCAGAAAACCAGGCCTTTCTTATGTTCTCTACCGCTGTGATATTATTACAGACATTTCTTTTCAGTTCAGAAATATATGTTAAGGAAGACAGAACAGCGGAAGACCTTCCTTCTCTGGCTGAAAGACAGTGATGTACTTCAACTTCTTCTTTGTCTCATAGCATTTAAAACTAACCATTTTTATTGAGAATGAGGAGGTTTTGGACAACACAGACATTGGGAATCAGCAAAAGAAGCTGATAGGAAGATTGAGATTCATAGGAGAATAACAGCAGTTCTGAAGAGGAGGAGCAGGTGTTACAGCAGGGAGACTGTATTTGATACATGTCATCCCCCTTGCTGCCATTTCATTCTGTCTGAGAAAAAAATATGCTACTCTCATAATTAGTAATGGAATATTTTTCAGGAAGTGGCACTAGAATTTCTATTTTTAACAAAGTTTGCATGTGTTCCTTCTTGCTTATTTTTACATGAGATCTTGTAGGTCTTGATAGAGAGGTATGGTAAGGATTATATCCTGCTGAGTACTTCTAACTGAATTGACACTTGTTCATATTCTTTCTGTTCTTGAATGGGCAAACTCTCCTAAGGGTCACAAATGCCTTTTGGAACTACCTTAATTTTCTTGCTGTATACAGTTATTATGAAACCTTTGGATATGCAGTACTTGTCAGCAGATCTAGTTCAGTGTCACCAGTATCTCCTTTAATGTTTGAATGGTCTGCTTTTAAAAAGTGCAGGATCTGTAAAACAGTTGGCCTTGTGAATAAGAGCATTCAAACTTCTAAGCTATTATGTCCATGCTCTTTTAGTGGAGTTGTAGGAGAGATTGCCACCTTGCTCCTGTAGGCAGTATTTTTTAGAAAAAAATTTAGCAGTTTCCTTGCTTACCCATCCTTTTTGACTTTACCATTCTTTTCTAGAAGCAGTCGATAACAGAACAGTTGCTCTCAAGCTTTGAAGAGGAGTTTGTTCTTAGTATGCATAGGGCTGCTCAAAGATCTTTATATTGGGGTCTTGACTTGCTAAGTTAGTAAATTTTCTTACCCAGAGCTAGCATGTCATATAAACCTCAGTAAAACATAAACTTCATTTCCTTATTGGTTTTTGACACTTAATGTTCCTTTTAGTTGCTGCTGTTATCCTGGCTTTCTGTGATACCACAGCATTGCTTGTCTCCCCATGTTGGTGCCATCCTTTCCCATTGCTTCTCTGAGACACTTCTGAACTTGCAGGCCAGTCTCGAGCAAATCGGAAAGGGATTGCAAAGATAAGACTGGAGAAGATCAAGCTTTCTTCCATTGCTTTGTCCCAAGCAATAGTTCATGCCTGCTTCTGGCTATGTTTGTATCACAGCAGTCAGTAGTAGTTTGAAAGGGACTTCCAGTATTCCACCTGGGTACTGGTTTTGTTCTGTTTATAAAACTGGTGTGAAAAGGACTTGCAAACATTAAGTAGCACAAAATGGTACAAAAAAGTTGTAATGAAATTCAGCATTAGTATTTCTGTTTTTGAGTGAAAAACAGTAGGATAATTTTTTGATCTTGGTTTTTTAATTTTGAACTCATCTTTTAGTTTGGCAGTGTTTGCATAATACCTTGGCTAACTTCTGCAGCTCTGGAAAAAAGGATGATTTTAGCATCACTAGAATGTCTGTGCAAGAGGGACATTTTAAATCATAATTTTGGAAATTCTAGTTTTGCACAGTGATTTTTTTTTTAACCTGCTTACCCTCTGGCATGGGAAAAAATAGTATAATTGTGTGGCTAATTCATTTTGGTTATGTGGAGAACACCTGAAATACTCCAGAAATATTTTTTAAACCAGTTTTAACAGTTTACAAGCCTATCGAGAGGTGTTTGTAAAGTTATGGACCTTCTTTCTGTTAAAAGAACAGGGGCTGAAAGCTTGTAAGCATTGTCCAGTAAATATAGTGGTGTAAGTGATACTTTTGCAGATGTTTTAGTCATGATTGCAAATATTTATAACTGAATGTAGAATTATTCTTGTTTGATTACTAAGCAGACACCACAAATAGCATTTTGTAGTCTGTGAATAATGCTTACTGATGTGAACATGCATCTTTAGAATTAGGCATAGCACCCACTGCCTGATTTACTAGGCAGGAAATTTTAATCATGGCTTTGAAGATGTGAAAATACTCTGGTTTCCTGAATAGTCCATACTGCAGTCTGGTTTTTCTGCTTACAAAGTAGTATTTCCTTTTAAAAAGTGGAAATAAGCTTGTTTTGCAATTTGTGCTGCATTACAGCACGAGCGTTAGTTATTTAGGGGGCGATTGCTGTTACTGGGAGGAGGCAGTATGAGTTCCAGGACAGAATACATGAGTTGTTGTTGTTCAGCTGCAGATAAAGACGACAGCTCGGAGGACATCTCGGTGCCCAGCAGCCCGCACACGGAAGCGATCCAGCACAGCTCCGTCAGCACTTCCAACGGCGTGAGCTCCACGTCCAAGGCGGAGGCCGTGGCCACCTCGGTGCTCACGCAGATGGCGGACCAGAGCACGGAGCCCGTGCTGTCCCAGATCGTCCTGGCGCCTCCCTCCCAGGCCCAGCCGTCGGGAAGTTGATTAAAAACTTGCGTTGCATCAGTTCCTTAGATACACATCTGTGACTTTAAAGGGAAACCAACAACAGACCAATCTCCATCTAGGAGAAATTGTAGCTTAAAATTATTAATTTTTAAAAATCCAACTTAAATTTGGCTTTAACGATTGGCAGGTGGAAATAAGACAGAACACCAGTTCTAGTCTCTTTGCAAAAGACTTTTTTTTTTAAGTATTAGTTTTACTAGTTATTTTTTTGTGCTTAATGTGTAAAGTGTGTGTACAGTACAATGTGGTTTATTTCATTTTTAATTTGGTATTATTTTAACAAACATTGGGGTGAATTACTGAAGGTCATCCCCAAGACTGTGATAGGAATATTATGTGACATTTTTATACCAAAGTTCTGCATAGTCCCTATTGACTTTGTAAAGTTAGCAAGGTCATAAAGCACTAGGCAAGAGAAAGACAGTAACAGTAAATTTGCTTTTAGTCTTTTTGCCTTTTTGTTGTTTTGCACATTATGAGAGGAAGAACATTGGAAGAAAATCATTTGGGTTTTTTATGTATAGCATTTTGGTTGGCTTTTAACTGTTGGGGTCTTTAATTTGTTTAATAGGGCCAGTACAGTATATGAGATACAGTACTTATGCACATACCAATCCTAGATGAGGATCATTACTAAATAGATTTGATTTTTTTTTTTTTTAATTGATGTCACGTGGGGGTTTTTTTCCCACTCCAACACTTGATTCTGGTGGGAGGAGAGCTTTAATTCTCCAGTCAGAATAGATATCTATAACCACCCCTTGTTGCTAGGCTGAAACCAGTAAGCATATTGTAAAATACAGGGTTATCAAATATGGAATACTTGTTATTCCAAAGTAGGTTGATATTTTGTGGATTTTTGAGTCGCAGACTAAGGAGTTTACTCATGGTTTTGGATGCCAGAAAAGCCTAAAATCCTTCTTCAGACAACTCGACTTTTTTTTGTCATTGTCTTGTATTTGCAAGCTAACTTGTACTTAATTCTTGTGTAAGCACTGTCATCTTTTAGTAGCAAAAATTTTGATACCTTTCTTGTGGAAAAAAAAAAAATCAGTATCTACCGTATCTTGGAAACAATGTAATTATAATGTGGTGTGTGTGGTGTGTGTGTGAGAATGGTTCAGTAGTTAATGCCAGCAGTCTTTTGCTTGAATGTTTAAAGATGCCTTCAATGTGATGCTGGCTGATAGGTGATTGCAGTTTTAAAATGTTATTTACTGTGCGAACTTGGATAACTAACATTCCATGATGTAGTTTGTTTCTGATGAGATGATTGTAGGTACACTTTTTCTCATTATCCAATCATCTGTAGGATACTGAGTTTTTTAAATGTGCCATTATCTATTTTGATTCTGTACTCATGTTCAAAATACAGTACAATATTTTACAATAGATTAAGTTGTTTTAAAAAAAGTAGATGTGTGCTTTCAGGTCGGAAAACTTTGTATAATAGCAAAAACAAATGCATAGTAGCAACTGGCAGTAAAGCAGGATTCCATTATGTATATAACAAAGATTTAATGCATTTATAATGGGTTGTGTAGTTCATTTGCTCTTCCTTCTCCACACTATGCCATGCGTTTTTTAAGTGTCAGTGCCATCAGATTTCTATTTGGTTCAGTTTTAAATCTAAAAATGTAATTGATTCACGGGAAAATATAATTTCTGCAATATATATACAACCATACTGTAATGAAAACTGGACAAAAAAGTATCTAAGTCATATATGTATCATTGCAGGGCTTTAAGCATGAAAATATTAGGGAATTTAAATATTTTGTATTTTAAAACTAAGAAAGTTGTGTTGATAACCTCATGTGTTTAAAAGTCTTACTTTCCCAATTTCAAGATAAAAAGCTGTAACAGTTATTGAACGTTTCCAGGATGGTTAAATACAATGGACCTCTTGCGAGAAAGAAATGAATTGCAAAGGCACAAAATGTGAATTCTGCAAGAAAGCTCTACAGTCACTTTTCATTGTAGTTTTGGTGGACTAGATGCGGCCTCATTGATCATACTATAATTTGCCCTCCTAAACACAAAGGCTTTTAAATCATATAAGTGGAGTTTTTTTATAACAAAACTGTTGCGCTTGTAAAATAAGTCTACATAAGTGTATAGGAGATGTGTAAACAGTTAATGAATTTAACAATGAGGCTGGAAAAAGAACCATTAAAATCTGTGTTCAGCAAATAGAGAAAAGGTATTAGCCGTACTACCATGGATTCCGTTTTGAGACGTTGTCACACTACTTCTGTACTTAGCATTTTGGGTCTTTACATTTGACATGTTTCACAAACTGTACTGTTTTCTTTTATGTGCAGTTTGCATGAGTAAATCATCAAAGAGAATAAAATCTATCTTTAAGTTATGTTCCTATTTTAATGAAATTATAATTGTTCTAAAAGGCCGCACTGTCTTCAGACTTCTTTCTTCATCTTTCCAATTATTAGCCTTTTTTCTGGAAGTCATTACTGTAATGTCAAAGTAATGTTATGTAAATGAGAACACGTATGTTTCCTGAGAAAATAAGGTAAATACCATTGCTCTGCAGCTGAGCTCCAGCAGCTGCTGAGGAACAAGCATTGTATCATTAGTTCCAGGAGCCCAAGGTAATCCGCAGATAAATGAGTTCATAAACATAGCTTGGTGATCCCAGATGTTGCTCAGCCATTCCTGGGTGCCCTGAGTTCCACAGCAAAAGCACTGTGTGTAATCAGAATTTCCACTTAACTTCCAGTTATTTTAATCTTATTTCAATATACATGAAGCCAGAAATAACAGCTGTAATCAAATAAATGGCTCACAGTTGTGTTGTCAAGGGTTCAGAAAAAATCATGCCCTCACACCTGATGTTTAGAATAGTAAAAATGGTTTGGGCTTATTTATGGATGTTGGAAACATGTGTGGAATGGCACATTCTGTTATCATTTGAAAAGCTTGTGCCAGAGCCCCAGTGCAGAGGCTTTGGAGGAAACAAAAGAGTAAAGTTGCTGTGTGTCTGCATTTGTTCCATGATGGACCAAATGAAGTGAAGGTGCACACAACTTTTAACCCATATAAGAAACCCAATATAAGAAAAATGTGTAAGGCCTCTCTTGCATTGTTACATTCTTCTTCTGGCTGTGAGTTGTGCTGGTGACTCCAAGGGAACAAAAGGCTGTATAACAGGGGTACTTGGAGTGAGGGGTGAGAGCCAGCCCACTTCTTAATGTGTGTGCCATAAAAAGACTCAGGTTTCTATCTTAATTATCCAATCTAAGTAAGGGATTTTTTCTGTTTGCAATGTTAAGAGTGGCTGGGTCTCTAAAAGGAATGTATTATGCCGAGAGAAGGGGATGACAGAAGTGTGGGATGAACAGTGATTTCAGCTACCTGAATTGCAGGAGTAATTTGCTTAGAGACAGACACAAACATTTTAATTGGTCATCATAAATGATAATGAGGAGAAAGCATAGTGAAATTAAGTGCATCCTAATAAAGTAAGGTATGTTAAATTGCACTGAAGGAAACTTGAGCAATGCTTCTTGACATGATTAATATACTCATGACAATGTGTCTAATGAAGGCTGTTTGCATTTATATGCTGCCTGTTGCTTCCCTCAGTAGAGACATAATTGGAACTGTGCTCATTTACACTGCAGAACAGTCAGTGTAAGATTGGTTTGCAGTAGTCTTTACATCTGTTTTTAACCATTGTAGCAAAAATAGCACAGGTAAGATTTATTTAACCTGTGTTGTATGACACTGTAGGGTTGGTTCGGCTGATTTTATCATGAAATTTTCAGTTTCATATTCTTCAGTGGTAACTCTCCTTTTAATTTTAGGGTTTAATGTGACTCTTTTTTTTTCCCCCTTTTATTTTTTCCTTCCTGTATGGAATGTAGGATTATGACCTTTCTTTTTCTTTACTTTCTTCCTTTTCAAAATATATTTCTTTGTGTGACAAACCCCAGAAAGTGTTTATAATATTTAATGTGGAATTCTTTATTTTTTCATATTGCTTCCTTCTCAGTTGTGTTAACCCTCTATAGCAAACTTGCATTTCTAGAAATCAGAAAAGGAATTTCTGCACACTTTGTACCTTGTCTTCAGCTAAAATAGGAGAAGCTTATGTTACCTTGATATTTACATCTTCCTAGCTAAACTACATTATACAATGTATATTAGGTATGGAAGGTCTTTGGAGTGTTACAAAAGATTTCATTACAGTAGCTGTGCACAACTAATGAGTGCAGGTTGTATGCTGAGGACTTCATAACTCTGCAAAGTGCAACGTTCTCCAAATAAGAGTTTTAACTTCCTAGGTGTGGGGTGAGTTATCATCTAATCACATGGCTGTCAGTAGAACAAGAAGATGCATAACCTGATCCAGTTTTTGTAATTTGTGCCCTTTAAAAACTATCCCTCTTCTATTACCATTTTCTATAATGACGTATATTGTCATAAGCACTTTATCCTATTCATTTTTGGGGGAAGAGGAAGCATATGAGAGAAGGTTCTTAGAGAAACTACCTGTAACTTAATTTAGTGGGGGATGAATCATTAATCTGAAAAGTGGTGTAAAATCATTATGCAAGGACGATTATAATTTTTAGTCCATAGGTAAAGAGACAGTAGCTTAAGCTGCATAGACTGACTAAAATGCTAACAAGCGTAAAAAGTACAGAATAGCTTGAAGCAAAGAACAGGAGTCATTCTAGGAACTCTTCTTTGGTTTTATTACCAACAGCAGAAGCAGAGCAGGGCAGAGAGGGGCAGGATTTGTAAGCGCCTTGGGCAGCAGGGCCTGCTGATACTCAGTTTGCAATTAAGGAGCTTGAAGGAGAGTACCCTGGCTTAGGGAGGACTGTCAGTGCCGGGCTGAGAGAGCTTCAGGAATGAGGCAGTGCCAGGGACAGCTTTCAGAGAAACAGGATTGCAGGTAGCCAGGTTTTCCTCACCTCACTCTTGCCTGTGGCTATCTCAGTATATCAAAGTACAAGCATGAGCTATTACCGCTCCTTTCACACCATCTGTGCCCAGGTGGGTGGAATGTGCTGAAAGCTGGTCTGATGGCTGTGTTTAGCTACCTGAAAGATGAAAGTTAAGGGTATTTTTTTCCTACTGCCTAAAATGTTCCCGCTCTTGTTTTGCTGCAAGCTAATACTGGCACGGTCCTTGAATAGTATTTCCCTCCCTTAAGCTGAATCACTTGCTCTAGACCATTACAGGAGGCAAAAAATACTGCCTTTGAGAAACAACTGCGCTGCTGCATTGTATTAACTGAATGATTTGGAAAAAGCCTACTAATTTGCTTATGTTTAAAAAGAAAATAGGAAAATATATCTGTCCTACATCTGGGATTCTAATCAGGAGAAAAAGGAGATGAGCAAGAAGAGAACGAGCCGTCTGCCTTAGCAGCAAACAAAATAAACTGCCCTGAATAAACTGAGAAAATGAAACTGAGGGGGGAGACGTCAGCCCTCTGCCTTAGCAGCAAACAAAATAAACTGAGAAAATGAAACTGAGGGGGGAGACGTCTGCACCAAGAAGGTGCTGCATTTCACTGCTCAATTATAGCAGCCCTTTCCTCTGACACAAAGATGCATTCTGTGAAGATCTGTTTCTTCCAAATGTTTACAGTGATGTTAGAAATGTTTTGATCTCACTTGAGGTAAGTAGTATAAACATCCTGTTATTCATAATGCTGTGTTGAGAAAGATACTCTTAAAGGTGATATAATGTATAGTACAGTCATTCTGGCTGTCTGTAAAATGCCAAGAGACTTTATAGTCAGCCTGGCTATGATTAGAAAACAAGCAAAAGGCTAATATTTCAGTCTTCTTGCTTTCTGTCCTTTCTTTCAGGCAGAATTGCTGTAGAGGGCTAATGATTTTTGCTGAAAAATTGCATAACCCTTGTAAATACCGAGGAGATGCTGTCTGTTTCACTGGATGACATTTTGAGCACTTGCTCATTTTGTTGACTATTTAATGGCTCTTAAGCAATGAAGTTTACAATTTACGACTTGAATACATCTGTGAATATGCAAAACATTTCTTTTTTCCTGTATCTAACTATTTACCCAAACTTTTTAGAGTCCTGATTCTAATAGGAGTTTACTCTTTTTTAAATTATGCAGCACTCTCTTGAGTGCTGTGTAGGAAGGTTGCTGGTCCCAGAGCCTTGAGCTGTGTTCCCAGTCACCATACAAGCAGAATACTGTTTCTGAGTTGACTGCAGGCTTGTATTTGTCACAGCACTGGCTTCTTGGGATGCAAACACATTATACTGACTGGGATGCTTCCCTTATGTTGTAAGTACCAGTTTGTTATATAAATTCTGTACATTTCCTTGTTACATTTCCTTGTTACTGGCACAGTTCTTTCGTTTCAAGCAAGAAATTCACAATCTTTACCCGCTCTTGTAATTTCATGTCTAGTTTAGGTTTTGTTGTTGTTTTCACATATTGGATAAGGGCACACACCCCTCCCTCATGGAAATGCACTTTATAATGTGCCAGGCACCCGGACGTGTTCTGGAGGGTGCATAAGTCCCACAGGTCTTGTCTGTTGAAGAAAATGTCAGAGTTAGATTGTTACAAACTTTCACAAATTGAAAACTTTTCAGTTTCACATCTGCTGATTTATCTAGTCCAGTTTATATTGATGGAGAATAGTACTAAGCTAAATTTAAACTAAAAAAATATGCAGGTATATAATCACTAAGGCTATATAAATCTGTTTGAAGTGTTGCAACATGCAATTTTGTAAAATAATTCACTTAAAGCAGCTTTTGTACTTTCCCAACTTCAAAGAAGCTTGTGCCTTTTTTTATGAAGAAGTGAGGATTAATTTTATCTTAGTGAAGTAAGGTTCCTTCTACAATGAGTCTTTTCTAAGCAAGTTCGAGAGCGGGATCTGATTTAGCCACTGCTAATGACCATCAGTGCTTCTGTCAGTAAACACAATTCAGTCAAAGAAAATTTGAGCAGTGCACAGACTTGCTGTGCATCATCAGGTACAGTCTCCTTACTCCTGCTGCAGAGTAAGGGAAATACTCCTGCTTGGTATAATCTGACACAGAGGTTTACAAATGCCAAACAATGTTGTATTAAACAATGCCACCTACATGTCACCCCAGGATGTACCCAGCAGAGCTTCATTGCACCTCTGGGTGGGATACATCGTACCCTGTGGAGATTAAAAATGTAAATCATCACAGCTTGTACAAGCTGAAACTAAAATGAAACACAGAAAAGTATAATATTAATAAGTGAATGTTATTAAATTATTATTTCAGCTCTCTTCCTGAATGGAAATTCTTTTTTATACTGCAATCTGTTTTAAGGGTTTATCCAAAAATAACACAGGAAATACTGTATATAGTTACTGGAGCAAGAAGTTTCTGGCAGATTTCCATGGCATGCTCAAAGTCTGTGACTTGGGCTACATTTGTCTTTCATTTAAAGTGTGGAAGAGATTTTTGGTAAGTGCTGACAACAGCTCAAACCCCTACCTACTGAGTGGAGGGTTGAAGAGTCTCAAGGTATAGTTAAATAAACAGGATTTATCAATCTGCAAACGAAATGTCTTCTGTTAGTAATGTTTTGCTTACAAGACAATGGATAATAGATTATTAGAATGAAGTAAGTAATTTCATTTTGTACTGTTTCCTGCTGTGTGTAACAATCCCAAACCTGTGTGTTTCTGGTTTCTCAGGAACAAAATGCCATCTAGTGGTAACTACTGGATATTTTGAGCAAATGCGTTTTTTATATTGACACCAAGTTTTCATTTTTTTTCCCGGTATTCTACACTTTACAGCACATTAAGGTTTTGAGAGAAGAAGATAAAGAGTTCGAGGGAAGGTGCAGCAGGGACACCACGCTGCCCAGCTGCTTGGGAGCTCTCTTTCTGCCTCTGCAACTGGCCTCAGGCAGGTCAGGGAGGATTCCCCTGCCCAGGGTTGGAAAAAATTTCATACCTAGTTGGTAGCCTCACCCTACTGTTACTTGATACTAAAATACAATTTGGCCATCACTGTATGAAAAGAGCTGAAAGCCACCTCTGCTTCCCTGACTGCTCATCTGTCTCTTCTGGTAGGAGGCTTTTCCCTCTGGCTTGTCGTTATCCAAGGAGATAGGGGAAGCCATCCCTTCTGCTCTTCTTATGAACTACCAGGGAACAGTATAAGATTCTCCATGACATAGTTTGCCTCCTTGACTCCTCAGAGTAGAATATAAACTCTAAAAAAAGTTTTAAAACTAAAATTTGGCCTCTAGAATAGATTCCTGAAAAAGTAACGACCATAAACTGCCTTTTAGAGTTGAATAACAGACTTTATTTGTACAGCAAGAAAAAATAAGAGAAATAAAACTTTATGGTTCTATTTAAATATATTCATAAGTGTAAATAAGGCATAGGAGCCTGCAAGTGATATGAGCCCACTGATGGAGATAGTCTGGCTTTATACCTGGAGCCAACTGAAAAGACCTCTGCAGTGTTTCATCTTTCTATGGGTTTGCACTTCTTTGTGACAGGAGTTGTGTTGTTCATGGATCTGCTTTCTCCATGCAGTGTTTGAATTCCTGCATCCATGCTGCCTTATTCCATTGCACCATGCTGGCAGCAGCAGTTGCCAGGGCTGTAGTCAGAGAGTCTCTGAGATGTGTTCTGCAGGCTGGTGCAGAAATCTAATCTGTCCCCCTGACGTCACTGTAGAAGTCTCTGAAGATGGCGTGACATCAGTTTGGTGGGCTGGGAAGGAGTTTGTGGATGGGTAAAGAATCCTTAACCTTGACTCTTGTATGGTATTTGAGTAAACTGCAGCAGACTAAAGCACCTGGTTTGCAAGGGCACTCAGAGCACAGGTCAGTGAAAGGGTCATCTGAGAGTGTGGGCTGCTCTGTGCTCGCTGCTGTTGCTGTGATGCAGCACTCGTGCTCCTTTGTCCCTCTGGAGTGCTGCTGGTTGTTTTCCTAGCCACTGGCATTGGCCAACAGCCAGTGCAGCTGCAGAGAAAGAGGAGGGAGTAGAAACAGGACCAGAGCAACGCTGGTTTCGTGGGAGTAAATTGTCATGGAAGCACATTTAAGTAGGCAGAACAAAAAGAGTTTGGGGAGATTGGCAAATGCAGTCTGAAAAGCACCAACAGATCTGTCTTGTTTGTGCTTGCTAAAAATAGATGAGGAAATCCCTAGATCTGGGACAATTTCTTAAAGCTAGAATAGTGGCTTTCTCTGAGAAACAACTGCAGTCTTGCAGCTGTTACAGCTGTATCTGCCCTTCACTGTCAAGTTTTCAGAGCAGCAGGGTGCTTTAAGGAGGCTATGATTCTCCACAGTCAGAAGGAAGGCATTCTGTTGTGCACACAGTAAAGAAATGTTAAGAGCAAGTAGCCTTGTGATCAAGCCTTGAAACAAAGGAGAAAGACTAGGGAAAACAACTGTTCAGTAATGATCCATCTGAACTTTGCTGTTCAGGTTTTCTGTTTTCTGCTTTTGAAGCTGTTTATCTCCAGACAAAAACAAGTGAAATAGAATGTCGTGCCTACCCAATGTTTTTAATTCCTTCAAAGAACTGGGCAGAATGCAGGCAATGTTACTTCCAGTGTTTTAGTAGGGGCTTTTGTCTTTATATGGCTAATGGTTATATGTTGTAAGGAGGAAATTATTTTAATATTGTGTAACATTATTATCTGGATTATTGCTTTTGATTTGAGCACTCAGACAATAAACTGATAGGATTTTTTTGGCCCTTGGAACCCTTGAACAGTTTAGGACACGTTTGTCATGAAAATGCATCCACGTGGGAGCAGAAAGGAGAGCAGCTTTCCTGTGGGGGCCCAAGAAGCTGTTGTCTGACAACAAGCAGCAAAGTGGCAGCTGAAATATTGCTGCAATGCCCACAGAAATGCTGAGGCCTGGGCGCCTCTGCTCCTGCAATATTGCGCAGGGTTTGCCAAAGAGTTTTGCTTGGTTGTGGCTTTTCAAAATGTAATTTCTTCATTTTTTGGCCTTTAAGAAAAAAAAGAAAAAACAAACCCAAACCTCTTTGGAAAGTGCTTCCCTTATCAGTGGCTCATTGGTGCAGATAAACTCTGAATTCTGAAGTCATTGTGTTTGCACTGAAAGCATTGGTATCATATCTCTGTGTTGAAAACCACTAGAAACTGAGTGTGGGAAGGACTCAACCAGGAATTAGTTTTCTATATATGTCCTTGATTGAGGATTGCATGATTTTACAATGGAATACATGAGGTTGAATTCCAGATCTGAGCTTGGTGTAGTGATGTGCAAGTCAGGTTGCAAGATCAGTTTTCTCTGATTTTGTTTAAAATAAAACTTCTGCTTGCACAGCTGAAAAATTGCAAAGTCTTAGTAATAGTCTAATTTAGTTTTGATTTGCTAAGGGGCTTTCCACGTGTCTTGGTTTACAATAAGCAAAACATGCACCACTATGGGATGTAATTATTTTATTATTAAAGAAAGGGGAAATAATGTGGGTTTTTTCTGTCTTCCTTCTTTCCTCCTCCCCCAGAAAAAAAACAGTGGCATCAGGTACAGGAAAGAGAGACTCCTCTCTGTGTGGGTGACATAGTAAATAACGTATTTTGGCACAATTAAGGGCTAAGAAGGCATCAGGTAATTCTCTCCTTTCACAAGGAATCTTGCTGTTGTAAACTTACAGTTTACTAAAACTATTGTGATACTGGTAGATAAATTAACGAATAGTGAAAAACTTCAAATCCTAATTAAATTTCACTATTACTTCCAGGAATGGTTTATCTCCTCTCCAGGAATACTTGATTTGAACAGCTTATTTAACAGGAAGAGCTATTGATCCCTTCAATAACACTTTAGAATCATTAAGATGAAAAACTTTAATCTCCTTCAGCTCTTTGAAGTTGCTTTGGTTAATGTCATCTCTCTGCAACGCTGAAGAGCTAATGATGTTCTTCAAAGATATTCCAACATTACTCTCTTGCCTTTTGTGCCCTGCTGCCATTACCTGGCTGCTCACAGGGTTAGCTGTGCAGTAAAGCAGGGAGGTACCAGTGGTGCATGTGCTTGCCTGCTCACTTTGGAAGGTTTTTATATTCTCCTTCTAAAGTCTTCCTGGTGGAAGTAAACACATGTATCAGAGATTTTTTTTTAACTTCTAATTAGTGATTCTGTGCTTCTGCTATCTCAACATTTTGAGGCTTGGACGCAGAAGTATCTTCAAGTCATTAAATTTCATTCTACAAAGGCCCTTGATAATGTGATTGCATCTGTCTATACAGCAGAAAATTCTCACTGTTTCTAGAATTAATTTCTTATTTATTTTTCTAAACAGTTACAAAACTTCAACTTCAAATCTGATATAGTTTGTCTTACCAGGGCCCACACACCCTTGTTCATGTGAAGTGCATTACTGAGCCTTAAAATATCTCTAAATATTTCATGTGATCTGAATCATGGACACTATCTCAAAGAACACTAAATATTGCAGAAGGTGCAACCCTCTCTGAGAAGCAAGTTGGGATAGCTAATACCCTCATTAAAAACATTGTTTTTGACTGGCTTGAGTAACACATACATTGGCTTGTCGAGGAATGTAAAATTACTTTGAGGGACTGATACTAGAAAATCAAATAATTGCACCAAGAGTGTGTTGGTTCTATACAGCACTTCAGAATTGCTGAATTGTTATGAGAAGGTTCAATTTCTTTAAAAAATCCTCAGATCCATCCAGGAGGTCTAGAAGTGGGTCTGTAGTTCTAGAAGGCTCAAATGATTGCAGGCAGAGCCACTGCCAGTTCTGTGGCACAGCTCATGGCTCCAACTAGGAGATCATCACTCAGCGTTAAAGACATTTTGATACATGGGACTAGAATATCTTGCAGGGTTTTATGTTTTTTGATGGCTAGCTTAGTTTTTAATGATTATGGATGAAATGATAGTCGTAACAGTTTATTCCTATGACTGTTTTGCCAGGGGCTTGCCTTCTGTTTTTAACTTGCAATTACCATGTTTTTTTTCAAATATACACAAAGCACTACTGCAACTAATGCTTAACATGAATTTCTCAGCATGGTATAAAAACAAAATATTATGAAAATTAAATAGAAGGTATAAGCTGCATTTTATAGCCAGTATAAACACACTTGGATGTTTTATAGCCATCAGTATTATCTCCTTTGACACTTGATGCTTGTCCTTAGGAGACAGAAAGCAGAAACTTCCTGGAATTTCTTTAATTAGCCTGTTCATTTCACTTAATAAAACAAGAAATCAAAACCATATTGTGTTTCTTACACAGGATTCTTAGAAAATGTAACATAGAGTATGTAGCCCTTATATCTGAGCAAAAGTGCAATCAATTTTGAGATTTCCTGGTATTTCAATAATTTTGTTACTGATTTCACATTAGAAGTCTATGCTTTTGGGATATGCCAATAAGTGTGCACATGAGCAATACGAAAGCTCATAAAAGTCTGGTGTTAAAGTGTATTCAGAGCAGCTGCAAATAGGGGGAAAAAACCAAACAAGCCCTTTGCAATTATAAATAGTTTTGATACTGTTAGCTCTAAAGATCACCTGGAACCTGCTTCAAGAGAAATGCTGTGCATGTCAGCATCAAAGTTTAAGATCATGCTACACAGGTAGCATTAACTATATCCTATGCACAGTACCTGTTTTATGATGTAATTCTCACACATTTATGCTCATTTAGGAAATCAAATTAAGTGCAGTCATTATGTAAAAGTCCTTAAGAATTCTTTCATGAAGGACTTTATTCAGGAAACACAGGCAAGAAGGAGCTTTTTTCCTTTGCTAGGAAATCCAATTAAGTGCAGTCATGATGTAAAATCCTTAAGAATTCTTTCATTAAGGACTTTATTCAGGAAACACAGGCAAGAAGGAGCTTTTTTCCTTTGATGCACTTCCATTCAAAAACGGCATAATTTCTCCTAACATCAGTCTAAACACATCACATTCTTTAGATTTCAAGTAAACAGTATTAGTTTAGTTTTAAAATTAACACTGTGCTTGTATGCTTTTCCCATTAGATCTTATGACATTCACTTCTACTGTAACCAGGAAAAAAACATCCACATCTAAAGGTTGTCCTTGTCACCTATTTCTGTCAAACATTTTTTCATGACCCAGAGAGCCAAAAGCAGATGTGTTAAGCCCATTTTTCCTTTCACTGCCATGCACTGCATCCCAATATGCTCTAAGCTGTGGGAACACAGTGCAAGTCCTGTGGATCAGGATAAGATGCCAAATGTGAGTATCTGATGTGGTAGTTGTGATTTTGTGATTTAAAACAGGAGCTGTGGTGGATGTTCTACACATCTCCCTTTCTTCAGCAATTATCAGAAAATGCAAGATGCAAGTTCCTCCTAACAACTGTTATTTTGCTAGTCTGTACACTGCAGATAAAAGGAAAAAAAAAGCCTCAAAAATCTACAGACTAGGACAGATCCTAGTAAAACACTGCTAATGTCTGATTTGCAAAATTTGTTTGTAGCTGCTGCAGTTGATGCAGGATTCTCTTTCCCTCTATGCCTGTACAGTGTTTGGTAATATCAGTCTTAAATGATTTTGCCATTAATAATGAACAGCAGCATCCAAAAGACAGGCTCAAATGGCAGTTCTGTCATCAAAGGGAGAAAGATTATCCAAAATGCTGGCAATGTGCAATGGCTGTTCTGGGTTTCATAATAGGCCTGATGTTATATTCAAATCACTGTCATCTACATAAATATTAATTATAACTAGCAAGCTGGCTGGTCAGCCTTCAAACTTTTTATTGATGACTTTTAAATTAGCTAAAATAATTGAATTTATCTTACTGAACAAGAGGCAGAAATCTGCCTTGCTGCTTTCCGAGGAATAAATGTTCCATTGCAAATACTGTGAACTCCAAATCCAGCCCTTGGCCACTTCCCTGCCTGCCCCACAAACTTCCAGCAATTACACATTAAAAGCTAAATTAAATTCTGCACGTAACAAGGCTTCTACAAATGCTGTTTTCCTCCTGTCAAGGGGATCTGTAGCAGGAAGACACTAACTGTGATAAGATGCTACCCCTATTCATCAGGTAACATCTCACCATGTCTTCACTTCTACTGCTTCCCATTAATACAGGACAGCTTTAATTTATGGTGGGTTGGGGGTTTTTTCCTTCACACAACATTATATTTACTAGCTGGGAACCTGTTTTTACAGTTGTGTATAAATCTTTAAAAATGTCAGTGATTAATTTTAAAATCTCATTTATCACTATATGATTAGTGCATTAGTTAAGGTTTGAAGAATAAATGTCAAGTAATTAGAAGCAATTTTGTACCAGACTCTCAGACAAGGTGATGGATCACAGAAAAGTCACTGGAAAATAGGCCACTGGACTCATGGTGCTCAGCACCCAGAGAAAGACAGCAAAAGGAGAGGAGCCAAAATAAAAAAAACCAAACTAAACACTAGAAACCAATCCCAACCCCAGCGATGATATTTTACATTAATAATGAAGCTGTAGTAACTGAGTACAGTTTCTAAAGAACTTTGAGATTTGAAAGATGAGGCAAGAAACCTTTGAAAGACAATGAGAAGGCCAGAAAATAGCATGTTACACATTTATTTTTCTTCTGGAGCCTTTATCCTTGAGGCACACTTTGTAATACACCCGCAAATATTCCTACCAGGTGGCAAATACAGTGGCACCTTTGCTACACAAAGTGATGCTTGCAAGGGAGGGCTTTTCAAGGGCTAAAGATCCAGGGAAACAAAACACCAAGCTCATCCTTGCTGCCATTTAAACCAAGGCCGTGCACACCGAGGTTCTCTTTTGTTCTCTCTCCCCTGCGAAAGAGCAAACCTATGAGCTGGGGTCTCCAGGAAGGAAGAGCCCCTCCGGCCAAAAGCGCCAGGTGGGAGCTGTGCCGGCCGCTCCGAGCATCCGCATTTCCTCCCGCGGTCCCTGTGCACGGCACAGCCACGGGGGCTGGGGCTCGGGGAGCTCCTGCTCTTTGCTAATGAAATTCCCAGAGTTGTAGTTAAATCATTGTTATCGCTTGTGCAGAAGATGTGCTGCCTTGATAAGGCATTACGTAATTTTAAGATAATGTTGTTATTAAAGAGATATCTCCGTGAGGATTTCAGGTCCATTCAAAAGCAGGATGTGGTGGCAGGGACCTTTGCCTGGTGAATTTCGGGCTAATGTTTTTTTCTGCTTTGCACCGTTGATTTGTCCCTGCTGTGCTGAGGCTGCCGGCCCTTGTAAAGCAGAGGGTAAATGTACAGATGTGCCACGGGTAAATGTACAGATGTGCCATGGGTAAATGTACAGATGTGCCACAGGTAAATGACAGATGTGCCATGGGTAAATGGTGCAGATGTGCCACGGGTAAATGTACAGAGGTGCCACGGGTAAATGTACAGATGTGCCACAGGGAAATGACAGATGTGCCACGAGTAAATGTACAGATGTGCCACGGGTAAATGTACAGATGTGCCACAGGTAAATGACAGATGTGCCACGAGTAAATGTACAGATGTGCCACGGGTAAATGTACAGATGTGCCACGGGTAAATGACAGATGTGCCATGGGTAAATGTACAGATGTGTACGGCACACTCCATGCTGGCCAGCACCTGTGGGGGCTCTGGGGATGAGCCTGATGGTGAAGTCCTTCCAAAAGCTGCTGCTGCTGTTCCCTGAAGGCTGCTGGAGCCAGGGCCAAAACATCCTCCTGAACTGAGCAAAGAATCTAATCAGAAATAACAACTGACCTCTGTTTTGAAAGCTCTGATCAGCTACTGTTCCAGGCACAGTAAAGTACAGTAACTAACTGTGAAATGACAACACGCTTCCCTAGGTTTTAGCAATAACTGCACTAATAGCAAAGGCATTATATCAGACAATTGAAATTACTAATCAAATCACTCAGGCTGATCTTAACTGTAGTATTCATACTGCCTATCACGAGAAATAGTTTTACACTCTGAACAGGAAAACATTTTTAATGTAAACATGCAGTTGAATAGTTAGCAAAAAAATATTTGGGAGCAGTGGAAGAGTAAAAGCTGGCCATTTAATTGAAGGAAGTCGGAATGAAATCTTGGGATTTAATTCCAGGAAACGTAAGGGGAAAAAAAAATCTGAAGATCCAGCTTATTTCCAAAAAGCCAAGGAAAACACTCTGTGCACACAAAGGTCAAATCATGCAGGCAGAATTGCAAAGATTTTTTTGCATTGCTTTTTTTCAAACCAGTTTTCATCTATGTTTAACCTTCTTTTAGCCCTGCAATTGAAATATCATTTCTTGGTAGTACATCTGCTTAGTAAACATTTGCGCTTTATACATACAAAATGAAAATGTTTTGTAAAATCAGGTCCATCATGATAGAATTTATTTAGGAAGGAATAAGAAGAAGGAAACAATTACTCTCACATTTATTTTTTTAACTTCTTGAGGGGAGGTTGTAGACAGGTGGGGCTTGGTCTCTTCCACTGGGCAGCAACTGACAGAATGAGAGGACACAGTCTCAAGCCATGTCTCAAGGGAAGCTTCAGGTTGGATATTAGGAAAAAAATTTTCACTGAAAGAATAATAAAGTACTGGAACGCTCTTCCCAGAGAGGTGGTAGAATCATCATCTCTAGAATAATAAAGTACTGGAACTCTTCCCAGAGAGGTGGTAGAATCACCATCTCTGGATGTGTTTAAAAAAAGGCTGGACATGGCACATGGTGCTATGGTCTGGATTCTGAGTTGAGGTGTTAGGACATCGGTTGGACTCGATGATCTTAGCAGTCTCTTCCAACCTCATTATTCTGTGAACTTTGCACATTAAGTGGAGTATATAAACATAAAACCCTATGTTTTTGAAATATATGACAGATGTAACAAATGTAATGTTTTTGTCTTAAAGGATATTTGGATATATTGAAAACTCCCCACGATGTTTTCCTTTGGTTCTCTACAACAAAGATTAAGCAGAATTTTGAACATGAACACCTGAGTGCAGTTGAATGCATAAACCACCTGTTTTTTAGACAGGCCTTTAGGCTTTCTCTGCCTCGTGGAAGGAAAGGTGTTTTATTCACTTGCTGACCCTGAGCTGCATTGACAGAACTGAAACCATCAATTGCATCCTATGCACACGCTTTTCTTCCTTCAGGCTCTTCTCTGCCAAAAGCCTTCTCTTGCGGGCAGGCTCCCCGCTGCACGCCCGCCGCCACAGTGCGCCAGGAGACGGCGGGAGCGGCTCCGTGGTGTCCGAGGCCGAAGGCGGGCGGTGAATGCTCGGCCCGTGAGGGGCCGTGAGCGCCGCGGGCGGTGAATGCTCGGCCCGTGAGGGGCCGGGAGCGCCGCGGGCGGTGAATGCTCGGCCCGTGAGGGGCCGGCAGCGCCGCGGGCGGGCGGGCGGCGCCGAGCCCGGGACGCGGGGCTCGTCCCGGTGAGGCTCCGCTTGCGGCCGGAAAATGCCACCTGCACAAACCGCTTGCACCAGCAGCGGCGTTGCCTTTTCCATTTAGCGCTTTTGGCGCTGAAATTTACAGTCCTGGACAGCGAAAAACGATGACAGCTGGGCTGGCTGAAATTTCTCGCACGAAACGTTTTGAGGGGGGATCTGTGTGTTCGCTCTCTTCATGGCTGCTGGCGTATAAGTGGGAATTTTCACCTCGCTCTAAGGAGTCATGTTTTTCACAGGACCTTGGCTCTTGTGCCGGAGCAGGCAGGCGCAGCCCTGGCACGGCCGGGGGAGCGGGGCATCTCCTCAGAGGAGCGGCGGTGCCCGAGGGAGCGGCGTGCGGGGCTGGGCCCGGGCCCGGCGCGGGCCGTCCCGGGAGGGACGCGCTTCCCTTTGTGCCCGGCGGCCGCGTTGCCATGGGAACCGTCCCGGCGGCCGCGGCGGGCGGAGGCGGGCCGTGCGCGGCGCAAGATGGCTCCCCGAGGCGGCGGGACGCAGCGTGAGCAGCGGGCGGGGGGCGGGCTGGGCGTGGGCGCCGCCCGCAGGGCCCGGCCCGGGGCTGCGGAACATCGCCCCGGCACGGCGGGGCTCGGCTGCCCGGCAGAGAAAAGTTAGGGTGCCTCGGGAAGCCCCGGCCGCCCAGGGCTGTGCCGGAGCCGCGGGCTGGCCCGGGGGACCCCCGGGAGCGTCGGGGCCGCGGGGCCGCGGCCAGCCGGTGCCTTCGTGCCGCGGCCAGCCGGGAAAGGAGGCTCCGGGAGTGCTGCTCTGGCCGCGCCTCACAGCCTGGGACGGCGGGCTGGGAAGCGGCTTGAGAAAACTCCACTTTAAACTGTTGAACATGTGGGCTCTGCTAAGTAACGTTATTGAATTAGGCTTGCTTGTGCTTAACGTGCGCGGTTTTACGGCGGGCAAACAAACAAAAAGGCTTTAAATTGTGTCTGGCGGCGTTAGGTAAGTGCAGCAATGCAAAGGAAAACAGAAATGAGTGTAAGGTCAGTACAGAGTTAACAGGATAATCGGGATACCCTTTATTGAAAGAAGCTCGTGCACCACAAGTGATTTCTAGTGAATAGAGCATGCGAAGTCTGTTCATTGTGTTTAGACTGTGGATTTTATTTCGTATGTAAGCAAATGGCTTGCTTTCATTCATTTCCTTATTCTTGGTCTAGTACAATTCCTTAAAAGACTAAAACCAGTTTTTTGGGTTTTCTTAAAAATTTACACCTGCTATATTATTCTGCATATTGAACCCCATCTAAGAAGAAGTTTAGCACGTGTTGCAAGATAGCTCCCTTCAAACAAAGTCTATGCTGTGTTGGATTTAGCTACAGTGCTGGCTCCCATATTTATAATTCCTGCTCGAGTGTTTCAGGATGCAAAGGGTTCATAGGTCAGAGTAAACCTTCTCTGTTGTTATGTGCCTGATCTCGTCACTGAGTCCACAGGACTGCAGGAGCTGCAGGTAGGGGGGCCCTGCAGATTGTCGGGCGTAGGGTGGGGATCAAGCTCTTTAACTTAGAAGGGAAAGTGAGCGCAGAGATCAAATGGCAGATTGTCTGTTTGGAAAAAAACTCCTTGTTTATGTTACATTGTATCATTTTGAATTAGATTGTTTGAAAATCTATAGTTTGTTACACTGGCACTGAAGGTAAACATTGTCATTTTCCCTAACAGAAAAACATTTTTTAGGCTGAAACACACACATGCTCCATGCTGAGTGTCATAATCTTTTTCTGCAAAAATGAAGAATATTTTAACTTTTAAAGAAAGTGGTGTTCCTGTATCAGCTGCCTTTTTTTTAACTGATGTGATTCCTTTCCAATTTGTATGTGTTTAATCAACTGCATGACATATTCTATTAATACAAATTTGCATTACAAAGTAACTTGGTGGTTTTGTGTGTTATCACATCTGTTGTTACAGTAAATGTCATTGATACATGTAAAAGCTAATGAGCTAAGAGAAGATAGAATGGGGTGCTCTGCTGTGTCTGTCTCATTTTGAAACATTGTCTTGCTGAGGGTAAAACCTCAAGATTGCACCTTTTTAAGAAAACAAAAAGTGACGATAAAACAGTGCAACAAATATGTCTCATATGCATCAACAAATGAATGTGATGCCTTTCACAAATGTAAAAGCTTTACAGTATGCCTTAAACTGTGAATGCAGGAGTGTGACTTGTGTAAATGCAGCAAGTGTATGTGAGTGCCATGTCTTTGCAGATGTGCTTGTGATTAATTTATGGTTGAGCCATCACAGATTACTGTGTTGCTGTGGGTCCTCTGAGCTGGGGTAGCTTGCCACACTTTGTCTCAGCACACAACAAAGACACACTACTGCATGCTTGCTTTGAGCTCCAGGAGCAGTGTTCAGCCTTTATTACAAATGTTGGCTGCTGATGGATAGTTACATTTTCAGTTACTGCACTGGAGCTGACCCACAGTAAATCCTTAAAAATATAACCCACAAAAGAGGGGGTTTTTGTTTATTTCAATGGAACCCCTACCAATATCAGCAAATCTGAGGAAAGGCAAATTAAATGTCTGAATTAATTTATCTGTTTTAAGGCGTTAAGCAGCTGTAACTGTGCTATTTTAAATTCACATCTATCTTATACCAGTAAAATTGTCCTGAGCAAACAGATTTCAGGGGAGTGGTTTCTTTGGTTCTGCTCACTCATGTAAATTCTAGGCTCAATGTTGTGTTTTTATTTTCCCTAGCCCATAATGATATACCACACTGAACCAAATTTCACCGTTCTCAGGCTGCTTCTAATAAGTTGCACTCCAAAGGCATGTAAAATTTGACATAAATTGCCATGTCAACTTTTGTGGGGGAGAAAATTCCCCAAGTTTCCTGGGTCCCTTTCAATCAGTGTGTACTTGTATGTGCACAGCCAGGGAGAGGGGAGGGTTGGCAAATGTCCTAACATGCTCTAGGGAGTGTTTTATGGCTCTTCCAGTGCACAGTGCAAAGACTGCTCCAGGTCTGGAGACCAGGCTGACGTTGTTGCAGATCCTGGATTAGGAGGGGCACGCTTACCAGGAGGTTGAAAGTCAGGTCCTGGTGGAGGTTGCCCTTTGCCATTGTCATCAGAGCAGCCCCACAGGAGCACTGTCTGCAGTTTGCACCTTTGAGGCAGCAGCTTGAGACTCTTGGAAAGTTGGAGTGTAAAGAGTTTTTAGTATTAAAAATGTATCCACAGCATTTTTCTGCAGGAAACCACATAAAGCCTAAGGGGTTCCTGACTTACCCCTTTTCAGTTACAGCCTATTGGCAAGATTATGATGCAGCAATAAAGTACAAGGCAAGAAAACATTAAGACCTTCACTTTATCAGTTTTAGTTATTTTGAAATTCTTTTCTTCATCTTGTCGTTGTCTCTCTCTCATGCCCTTCCCAGATATCCTGTGCTGACAGCTGGCTGGATGGAAGGCACGTAGGGGGCTGCCCATGTTCCCCTGGTGCAGTGGTACGGATGATGAGTCTGTGATGTGGGTTAGGGGAAAGAGGGGTTCAGCTGCTCCACAGATGGGAAGAGGAAGAGCAGCCCTGTTGGAATTAGTCAGCAATGGGAGAGCCTGCAAGTTGTTAGGTGGAAACATACCTCTGTTACCTCAGTCATGCTGGCTACTTCAGGCAATGTGTCATCCCAGCAGGGTTCATAGTTAAGCAGGGTTAACACTCACAGATGTGTGCTGAGATTTTGGCCTGTTCAGGGCCAGAACTTGGGCTCCATGATCCTATTGGGATACAGCTCAGGATATTCAATGACTGTGTGATAAAGTTGCAATGACAGAAATAGCCTGTTGTGACCAGAGGTGGTCACCCATATGTGCCATGCCTCTTCATGGTACCAGCCAAAGCAGGTACCAAAGGGTTTCACCAGTACATTCTGTTTGTGTTCCAGTGGCCAAGCACTTGGAATGCAAGTTTGATCTAACAGTGGAAAGCAGGTCCTGCTCAAGGACTGCATGAGCAAAAGACTGGAAGACAGTCAATTTCTCCGAGAAGCAGAAAGAATTGCTGTCTGATTCTTTTGTTTGTTGCAAGTAAAAGATGCAATTGGTTTGATATCCATGTGAATTGCTTATTAAGAGTCAGTGGGGATTTAAAATTCATCTTATTCCACACAAAGTGTGCATTTTCACATGCAGTGTGTGTAAATGTCTGGAACTTGAGCAGATGTCCAGTTATATTGCTGTTTTTCCTCCTACAGCACAGTCCTGTTGCCTTACAGAAGGTTGTGGTGATTACAGGTGTAGCCTCCTTTTTCTCTCTGACTATTTCTTGCTGCCTGATGCAGCAGCTGGAATGGTGTATAAGCCATTCTCTAACACATTCTCAGCACAAAGTCTGGTGGCTGCATGCCCAGCCTTTGGGAAGCTGGGCTGAAGCCACTGCCTGGCTTAGCAGAGGTGGCTCAGGGATGCCCACCTCTCCTGCTGTGCTGAGTCCCTGCAGGGTAGCAGCTTCCTAGTGACAGGAAGAGCAATCAGTCACGTTCCTATGGCTAGACTTCCTAAAGCCATCTGTTAATAGCCTAAGATGTGAGATTGCACAGTGACAGGGCTGAGGTGCACACTGTCATTCCACTTGGATGACTCAACTATTGGAAAGATAACAAACAACACAGAGGGAAAAGGAGGGGAAGTATTAAGTTATCCTACTGTTTACTTGTGTCTTTGAATATCCTGAAAAGTGTTTAAAGAGAGTCAACACTGTACTTTGAAAGAAAAATAGTTTTGTTATGTTTAGTGCTCGCAGGTTGTCCTTTTCTTTTATGAATTCCCTTCCTGTTCATTTATTTGCTCATCAACACTCTTGTGTGAACAAAGAAAGACATTTCAAAACAGCCAGGAGAGATCTTCATGGACATATTTGTAATTTGTTATCCATGCTCTTGCCTTCTTGCTCGGAGCCTGCCAATGGATAAAAACTCATCCCTGAGTACTGGTGGTTAAGAAATGAGAAACGAAGCAATTCTCTTTTAATCTTCAAAGTGCTTGCACTCTGATGAGTGGCTACAGCTGAATGGGATTAGAGACAGAGCTGTAGTCAGCATGACAGATATGGTTTTATAAGGAGATGATGAACAAGGGCAGTTTTTAGACAGTTCTTTAGGGAAAATATCAGAGTAAAAGGAACAAGCAATACACTGCTACAGGCAGAAAGGGCAGGGACTGAGAAGCCAGTGATACCTCTGTTTCAGGTGTCCATGCATTTCTGAAGGAGCATGTAAATAGTAATTTGCTCACTTAGCAGAACTACTTCCACGGCTGTGAGCTCTGATGTTGTACTACACAGAATTAATTTTCTGTGACTATTTTCCAGTATGGGTATGAAGTGAACATTTTGAAATAAGTTCTTCCATACTTGAAATAATAATTAACAAATTGCTGTTTCAAGTTCTATGTATCTATGATTACTGTTCTCCATGCAAACTGTGCTTACTCATGCCTGCTTCAAAAGGTAGGATATACTTATGTTGGTTCAAGCACATAATTTCTAATGTGTCAGTCTTAAAGAGAGAAATTTTTCTCTGAATAAATATTTTCTTTGCTTGGGAAGGGGCATTAGTTTTTAGAGTGCTTGGTTGGCACAGGTACAGAGAAAGTAAGTTTTCCTCAAAAAAATGGCTCACAACAGGTAATGCTGCAGATTCTCTGTAGGATAGGAAGTACTCAAAAATTAATCTGCTCATTTCTTGTCTTGTGTGCAGAGCCTTCTAAAAATAGGAAATAAACAGATTCCCTACAATTCAAGTTATTCTCTGTGTTTTCTCTATATTTGGCCCTGAGCTGCGCTTAAAACTTGTAGATACCTGTGATTGTACAGTTTATTGCCAGAGCCCCTTAACTCAAGAGTCCAGTTGTACCAGAAAAGTGGTCTCTGAATATGTTCCTTAACTGAAGTAGGTAATGGAAGCTTGTTCATGGAGTTGGGACGTTTATAGCAGGGTTTTTGTCACTACAGGGAACATAAATGTAGAATGATAGGAATGGTATTTGTCATGGATGCTTCTAGGCCAAAAAGAAAGTAAAAAACTTTGAAAACTGTTTGAAGAGTGTAAGGTGAGCAACAAAGTGAATACATATCCCATGTGGCATGTGCTAGGTCTTTTTCAGCAGAAAAGCAGTGAATTCAAAGTCATCTTTTTAACCTGGTTGCAACAGATACTCTTGAAGTGGTTAGCCCTTGCTTAAAATACTTGGGCTTCATTCAATATTGACTGATACCAAGCTAATTTTAGAGGAATTCAACATCTAGTCACAATGGGAACTACAAATATTCTAATTAGATGAAACTATTTAGGGACATTAGTACCATGTTTAGGTTTGGGGGGTTTTTTAACATTTAAAAATGAAGGTGATTTGTTAAAAATTGAAACCATTTTAGAAAGAAACTAGACCTTCCAACTCCCATTCATGTGTCTGGGAGAAGTGTCCAGGTGCTGAGAGTTGTAAGAACATTTTCTCGTAGGTGCCGTGCTAACCTTTCATGATTTATAAATGAAACAAATGAAGAGAGCAGGCTTGAAAAGGTTTTGCCAACAATGCAATGAAAAGAAAAACCTGTATAGGATCTATTAACTAGTAAATTGGTATAAATTGATCAAAATACCAGAGAAGTGACACTAACAGTGTAGACAAGGATGAAAAAATTTGAGTTATGGCTTCTCAGCTTAGTACTTAGAACTGTGTGCTTCACACAGTGGCTAGTATAAAAACTGTGTTTGCTTTCAGTTGTGAGTATTAGAATAAGAATCTAAAGAAATCAGAAGTTTGAGGATTGTTGCTGAAACTGGAAAGGACGTGTCCAGTTTTGTGCTCAAGTAATGAATTAAGGTGATATTTTTTAATTTTCTCCAAGAAGATTCTATTATGCTATCATCAGCTCAGGCACATCATTGTCAATTGGATCCCTTTCCTCCTTGACACCAGCAGATCCACTAAGAACAGAGACAGTCTGTGTAACACAGAATCTCATCTGATGATTACAAGGTGAAAGGCATTCTGAATGTGAGGATCTAGGAAGGTGTCCTGATGGACACTTCACGTCGGCCAAGGGCTGATGTTTCAGGTGTAAATGTGGGGTGTCTTCTGTTTGTTTTGGACTCGGTGCTTTTTGCTTTGTCAGGTTTTGGGACTTTATTCTGCCACTAATTCTCTTCAAGAGGTCTTGCCTGTTTTTTTCAGGTGTATGAAAAGTTTTCTATTGACAGAAAGATTATCTCAGTGTCCAGAAAAGACTGTATGTACTCACAGTGGCAGTTCTATAGTCATAATTTAAATACTGCTCTAACAGTAAGCTCGAAGCTCAAGCCTTTTGGAAGACTGTGCTTTTTTTGGTTGAATAAAGGCAGATTAATCAAAATCCCCCAGGGTGCAGACATGGATAACTGCTCTGTGCAGTCTAAGGTGAATGAGCATTTGTGGACAATTCTGTTTTTTCTGAACTGGGGTGTAGCATCCACAGCTCAGGCTACTGAGCTGCTCCACCCTGTGGACAGAGATTGTACAGTTCTGCACACAAATGTCTTCACAAGGAAACAAAACAGACCCGAGACCTGCCCCAAGGGCTCTTTTGTAGTTATTAACAGAAGAAGAGATGCTTCCTCCTTCCTCATAAAATTGTAAACTGGCTTGGTTATTCTTCCAGTGCCATGGATTGTACCTGGCTTGTACATCTTCACAAATGATGGCAGAAAGTTTAAAACCCTCTAGAAATTGCTTTTTTGAGTCTATGTTGAAACAAGGAAAAATACTATTTAAGGTCTCTGAAATGTTTGGTTTTCTAAAGCATTTAACAATATAGCTAGGACTTGGTAATTGCCTGACATCTGGGCCTCAGGCACCCTTGCTGGCTATGCCCAGGAAGGTGCTGGGAAGAATTCCTGCAGTTCTCCATGCTGTTCTGAGGGTTTGGCAGTGTGTGGAGTGATTGGTCATTGTCCTGGTTCTAGTCAGGGGGAGGGAGGGAGGTTGGTCACACCCAGCTGGAAGCCAATAGTGTTTCTGTGTGTGCAGCAGCCTCTGTGAATGTGTAAGAGGATTGGTTGACATTTGACATTTACAGCACTCTGAATGAAAAAGGTATATAAAATGAAAATTATATATATGAAGTGATTTGAAAGTTATTGGAAATTGTGCTCATAGAATTCTGTTTATTCATCTGTGAGTCTAATTTCCATTATATATTTTGAGATATTCATCCCTGAATTTATTTTCATGACCTTATTAGCTGTTCTGTGATAAGCATCATGGAAGACCAGTCATGTCGGGGCTGGTTTGCTTTTGGTTAAAATTTTATAAATGCTGATGGGATGTGATAAAGTGGTCTGTTTTTCATGTGACCAAAGCTTAGTCCCTTGGGGGAATGCATTAGGAAAACTGCATTCTCTGGTTGTGGATCTCTGAAGAGGTTGCAGGCTGGACCTTCCTGCTCACAGTGAGCAGCTAGCTTCCTTTTGGTGTCTGTCAGTCTGTAAGGAAGCCACTGTCACATCCAGCTTTGCTGCAGGTGGCAGGATCTGGCTCTGCTGAGCACATCGTGTGGTTGGGTCTGGGTACTCCTGGTGCTGGTGGGAGGTGGTGGTTTCCTCTCTGCTACAGCCCTCATCTCCATCCCCTTCCTGCTTCCTTTGTTGCAAGAGCTGTCTGGCCATTTAAGAAGCCAAAATAAAAATATATGTTTTCTGATCTTGATCAGAAGCTGAATGTCCCAAGGCAGCTTGCTTGTGTAAAAGTTCACTCTAAACATGAAGGTAAAACTGTTTCCTAAATACTAGAACTGTTTTGTTGCCCACTGCATTGTGTGTGCTACCCCAGCTACAGAGCCACAGTTGCAACCATTTAAATTACACAGCAAGTACAATAGAGCATCACAGAAACACAGAGGAGTTGCAGTTGGAAGGGACCTTAAAGGTCATCTACTTCCTACACCCCTTGCCATGGGCAGGAGCACCTGTCACTGGATCAGAGCCCTGTCCAGCCTGGCCTTGAACACTTTCAAAGATGGGGCAGCCACAGCTTCTCTGGGCAACCTGTTCCAGTGCCTCAGCACCCTCCCAGTAGAGTATTTAATGTGGGAAAGCTTTAGAGTGCTGCAGCACTGATAAGGAGAAACTAAATTATTTCTTCTATGGTGTAAATAGGGGACTGTGAAAAAAGGAGGAGAACAGATCTGAAAAAGAAACTACTGCTGCAGCACTGGATAAGGAGAAACTAAATTATTTCTTCTGTGGTGTAAATAGGGGACTGTGAAAAAAGGAGGAGAACAGATCTGAAAAAGAAACTTGGTGCCTTAGTGCAGTACCAGACCATTCCTTGTGCTCACACTGGCAGGGTACGAGTCAGTCCCTCAATGCTGAATTGGTCTGATGCATATGCAGTCCAGAGCAGAGTACAGACTATAAAAGTTGCTGATAATTATTTGGTAGGGCCAGTCTTCCAGTGTTTTTCAGCTGTGCTTTATGGTTTCCATGTGAATCTGGACACAATGTTTCAGTGCAATCTGGGATCATTTTTCATTTTAAAAAAAGCCTACCAGAAAACCCCAAACAGGATGTACTTCTTCCTCACCTCTCTCTTACAGGCAGAACATGCACATGTGGGTTTATCCTTCCAATTAAGGAAGCATAATTTTGACACAGCAATTAATTCTACTGATTTCCTTTTTGGCTTTTTTTTTTTTTTTTAAAGCAGTATATTTATAAATGGTTGATTTCCTTTCTGGCTTTTTTTTTAAAAGCAGTATATTTATAAATGGGACTTAACAAATGTTGAGTAAAATCTTCAGTGGTTTAATAGAAACAGAAGGGGAGGAAGCTTGCCACAGCATTCATTTCCAGTGGTGAGCTCATGTGCCTGTAGCTGTGCTGTTCCTTTATTGTGGTGCTCAGGGAGCTCCTGGCTGGCCTGTGTATTTCCCAGTGCCACATCATGTCAAAGCAAGCTGTGGCCACAGTCCTCTCCCTGCACCACCGTGTGCCCCTCCTCAGTGGCAGAGCAGCAAGCACAGCAGCAACTCGATGGAGCATCTTGTATTCCTTAGATTTTATTGAAACTGTACTGTGTAAGAAGATATCCCCACCCCAATCCACCTCCAGCTGCATTAGACCAAAGATGATAATCTAGTCTCGACTTGCTCTTCTGCAGGCTCAGGATTAGCAGGAGCTGGGCTGTAGTCCCTGTGTGCCAGCTGTCCCAAAGCATGGTGAGCCCCAGGCTGGGACAGAGCATGCAGCGCTCCTGGGACAGGAGCCCAAGCAGCCCCTGAGATGGATGAGCTGCAGACTGCTCTGTCAGAGGGAGAGCTCACTCTGGCTAACTCAGCTTGTTGCCTTTTTTTCTCACTTCTCTAAGAAGCAGAAAGATATTTTCAATTGCCTTTTTTTTTTTTTTTTTTTTTGGTGGGGTGGTTAATTCTGCTGTTAATAGTGATTTTTAAATGTAAAAATCTGTCATTTTCCTTCTCCCACTGCTGTGCAAGAAAGAGCAGCTTGCCATGTCAGGCAAGACACAGGCAGGCTTGCCATGTCTCAGAGCTGTCTTAGCATTTGCCCTTCTTTCTCTACAGATATCCTGTGTATCACAGTCTCTGACAATTGCTTGCAACATTCTGCCTCACAGCAGTTTTCACCAAGCTGTGTCAGGCCAAGACCATTTTTAAATTATAAATTGGTTTTTGATCTGTCCCATCCTATCACTATCCTTCTGTCTGTCTGTATGTGTTTTCCTGTGCTGTCAGTTGCCATGATAGGGTTCTTTTTATAAAGTCAAAGTGGGGTTGAAGACACAAAAAAAAGCTGTTATCCAGAGAGACAATGCTGGCTGGGGGAATACTGGGTTAGCAAGACTTGGGACTAGAGATACTGATCTTTCTTTGATGAACTCATCTACAAGGGCCTCTGCTTCTCTCACCAGCTACTGTTCCTATTTTCTGTTTAGGAAACAGAAAATACGTAGGACTGAGTCTGCTTTTCACTTGTGGACAGTTCCATGGGATCTTAATTCCAGTAAGGATGCTTTGATATCCTAGAAAGGCAGCTCATAATTGTTGGAAACCTGTTTAACGTAGTGCCATGATAACATGAGAGTTAATAACCCAGGTTTCTATTACTTGTGGACAAATTTGTCTTTCTTCTAATTAGTGGAGAAAAAGGAGAAAGAAAACAATTTCGAAACAGAGACAAGGAAACCATCTGAGTTCATCTTCTGTAGGGGGAAAGAAACATGGAGTTATCTGGAAAAGGACTAGGGGGTTATCTCTGAGCATTGATCAGATCAAGCTTTCCAGCTATTTCTCCCATTCTTTCAGGGCAGTACCAAACCTCTGTTCTGCTCTCCTTCCAGCAGCCTGTTCCCAGCTCCCCTGATCTGCTTTTCTCCCCCCAAACCCAGAAGGAGCAGAGGACAAAGGGGAAGCCCATGCAGGAAAGCTCTCAGTGCTTGCAGAGCTGCTAAGGCCCTCTGAGACCATCTGGCTGGTCTGGCTGTTGCTCAGTGTGCTGGGTGTGCAGGAGTGGACCCAGAGCACAGCTTCTCCATGGACTGGCCCTGCTCTCTCTCCTTTGTCTGGTTCCTGCCTAGTGCAGCAGATGAGCCTGCCAAGGAGGAAAACCATTATGAAAATGATGGATGTAATGCTATAAACAGGGAGGGGCTATTGGGAGAAAAGCTTTCACCATAGTTCATTGGCTGCAGTTATAATAGTGAGCCATGGCATTGCCAAAAGGAAATGTGAAGTTTTCAGCTTTTCTACCTGGAGCATCCTAATTCATTTCTTTGGAGGCCTCTTGAATGTTTTACATGTGAAGCGGACGAGGTAAGGAGTGGTATGTCTCAGGGGAGAAGCTCACAGCAATCAGAGAATGCCTTTTGGAATAAAATCTTAAATTCCAATTTAAAAAAAGGCATTCTACCACATTGTTTCCATTTCCTGTCTCAGACCCTGCCAATAATTCTTTTAGGACTTTCCTTCATGACACTGTAAAAAGCAATCATGATATTGGGCCAGGTTACTTTACTCGGTAGTTGCATCTGTTCTGAAAGTAAGGACGTAAATACAAACCATATTTTTGCCTGAGCAATGGTGTGTGTTATTGACAGCTGTTTTAGAAAATGAAAAATCTGTTTGTAATAGGAATCATTATAGGTTTTTATAACTTGATGGTCTAAGAGTTTAAATGGGTCAAGTTTGGGGAAGGAGAAGCCACATCAGTTTGACCATCTGACACAGTTGGAGCGATGTGCTTTGGAGTATGTGAGTCTATCTTGATGCCAGTTGTAACAGCAGTCAGAAATCAGATCTGCTCCTAGTTTTCTCTGGAAGGCTCTGATTTTTGCCTGGGCTGCTAATGGGTGGTTTGGTTTAGGTTTTTGGGGTTTTTTTACCCCAGGAGGTTAATGAATGCACAGCAGCTACCTTGGTCTGAAATGCAAAGGTGGGCAAGTTCTCAGTGGGTTTTTACCAAGGGATAGGGTGGCAGAGTCAGTCTTGTGCTCTTTTATTGAGGTTTAGCTTTTGGTAAAGCCACAATGGTCTAATTAAAAGTGTATTTTAGAGTGGGAAAGTGAACTTATGTTCATTATGTTGGTGTTGTGTGTGGAAAAACAAATCAAAGCAAGCAAGCAAACAGTGGTAAAGCGCATCTCCCTATTCAGCAAATTAGGGGATTATGCAATGGATGGAGGGGTTGTATTTCAAAAGAGCTTGTCCGTTTTTTAGGGTCTTTTCTATCAACTTTGACTGGACAGACATTGTATTCAGGGGAGAAGATTAATTTACAGCTAGAAGACACTTTTATACCCTGTCATGTTGGCTTTTTTCACTAGTAGGGTAACTGTTCTGAATATTTGTGTAATGAAACCCCAATCAATATTCCCTATTAGATGTGTTAGAGAAATGAAGACAAAAAAGTGTTTCTGTGAATGCCTTGAGACAGTGGCTGTAACAGCTGTCACTGGCTTGAAGTTATGGTAAAACTGCTGTGCCCTTGTTAGTGCTATTAAGGTTTGGAGGAAGTGAAGCAAGTGATGGGAAATGAGTTTTGTCTTTGTGCAGGCAGACTTTTAAAATAGGAGACAAAGAAGGATTTGCAGAAGAAAAAATAGGAACGGAAATGTCAAAGGGTAAATGTTTTCTCTTGTATTATCCCTTGCTATGGTTGGAATGAGAGAGTATGAGAGCAATGGCCTCAACAGATATTTCTCCAGTCTTTCAGGTGAACTTCACTGGCCATGACCAAAACAGTGTCTACAGAGAAAACCAGTCTCTGTTTCAAAACAAAGAAGTCTGATTGCAGTGTTCAAACTGTGCAACCTGCCTTTACTCTGAATTTAAAGTGAATAAGAGTTTGCTCTACTGACTCTAAAAGGTACTTGGAAAAATTTCCTGTTAAATCTAACAGAGGCAATTCATCCAATAAAGACCTATTTCTGAAAATTTTGACCTTGCAAAATTAGTCTGCAATAGATCTTTCAAATAACCCATAGGGAGGATGGGAAACTGCCAAACTCATTGATCCATCTCTTCAGGGCTGCAGTCAGACATAGTCAGCTCTGTCACAATGAATTAAAAAAAAAAAAGGCTGTTTTTCTTTCAAATAGATATATTAGAGAGGCATATCTGATTTTGACAACATCTTTAGTTGGAAGTTATTTACTGTGTAAATTAGACATTTCAGGATACGTGTTGTGATATAAACAAGAGGGTTACAAGACAGCCTTTGGCCTGACTTTGTTGTTTTACCTGCAGCTGACCTGCAGAGCCACATCAGGAAGCAATTCCCATCGTGTCTTTTCTTAGAGAGCAAAGGGAGTGTTCCCAGGAATACTGAAAATCAGCAGCAGCCTGTTTTCTGGAGACTGAGGTCCAGAAAGTAACATTAAATTCCGTCTTTATTAAATGCCCACAAGGTGGCACTTGTCATCTTTTTACCTCTCTGAGAGTCAAATTTTTATACTTTCAGCAACACTAAGAAATAATACTAGATGTTTTGAAACTTAAAGAGCAAGCTACCTGTGCTTTCATGGCATATTTCTCCACCCCTCCATTAAACTACTGTCAAGAGAAAGACAAAAACAGCTGTTTTCCTTGTTACCATTGCATATGTGAAAATTTCACCTTAAAATTTAAGAGTTATTTTTTTTGCTGTAAAAGATATAATTTTTTTTTTATTTTTCATTACTTATGCAGTCATATGCCAGTATTTTATCTGGCAAAGAGGAGGAAAAATGAATACTTGCTTCCTTTGCTTTGGTTAAATGAAAATCTAGAAATGAATGATTTGCAGCCTGGTCTAATCACTTAGAGGATGAGTTCATTTCACTGCAGCAGTGCTTGTGATAAGCAAAATATTACTTCTTAAAATTTCCCATCATTCATAAAGAGGCAATAATAATAGACCTGCTCATAAAAGTCATTGAACTCTGGCTGTTTTCAGTGGGTCTCTCATTCAACCCCATTAGAAGCATTCCCACAGAATTTATTGTTGCCAGATCAGACATTGTAGAAACAGGATGGCAGTGTGATCCATTTTTTCTTTCCTCCTCAAGACTGATGTAATTATCAGAGCATGCCCCTCTTTAGGCCCCTTACTTTTGCTGAGTGTGCTTTCTTGTCTCCCCCTTGGTCACAGCAGAGAAATGCCATTAGCCCTTGTAGCCTTCTGGGGCCTTGTTCACACTGACTTTCTCTTAATCATTTTTTCTCCAGTAATAATAAGAAACCTAATTGTACTTTTTTGGAGTAGTAAAAGGAATAGTACAAGAGGATGAAAGAGCAAATAAAAATAAGTTTTTAATATTAAAAATTCCTGAGGCACAGGATGTGTGATGTAGTGCCATCTTGCAACTGAAGGGATGCTTTCATTACTGGTGTCTGTTTTCAGTGATTTGCATCTTTCCCTTAGATGTATTTTACTCTTGTTCTCCTCCCAGATGGGAATGCCTCTGAAAAAGAGAGGAAAATACACTGAACTGTTTTCTTGCTTAGATAACTCAAACATAATTTAATTTTAGACGTCTAAAGCTGACCATGTGCATTTGAATTTATGGGCATTGAAAAGTGTAGCTACCTGTGCCAAAGGTCAAGGTAAAGGAGTAACACTTAGTATAAGAAGCATTTTCACTGATGACTGTCACCTCTACCCAGAAGCTTGGGCACGTCCCTGTGGGTGGATGCTTCAGTGGTGGAGTGCCTTTCTTGTGTGCCAGCTCTCCCAGGGCTGGCCTGGGAGCAGCTGGGTGCTCTTGAGCCGGCTGCCTGGGACCTCTGCCTGCAAATTGCCATCCCCTGGCAGGAGACGAGCCACGTAAGCTGGCAAAATCTCCTTTTTGGACCTGGAGGCAGTTTGTCTCTGTGGTCAGACTGGGATTTAGTTGGCATTTAGCTCCCCAGCGTGGTGGGTTGTGTCGTGTCAGCAGCACGATGGGCTCGGAGCAGGGGATGCTCTGCTGGGAGAGTTAGCTGTCTGCACACCACTGAGGTGCCTGCTGAGCTCTGGCACCTGCCAGCACGTTGAACTGGATGCCTGTCCAATGTCTTTTCCCTATCTGGAGAAGGTGGAGAAAATAGGTGGTTTATTTGGAGACTTTTGCGCTGAAGCTCCTTACAGCATTGATGTCTTAGGAAGAGCCTTGATACATTTAAAAGTTCTCAAAGCATTTTTCTTTTTCTTAATTCAAAGGAAATTGTGTGCCAAAGATAACATTAGAGAAGCATCAAAGACTCAGTAACATTCTAGAAGTATCAGTCATCATTGCTGAGTGACATACAGAAATGTGGTGCTTATTGCCTGGGGTGCTCTCAGCCCTTTGGGGATGTTCCCATAAACAAAGGAAATTCTGTGATGCTCAGGTTGTGAAACCCTAAGCGTTTTCCACATGGCCCCAGGCCATATATGCCATCAGATTCTTGTCATTAATGTCTTTGTTTTAAGTCACTAATGGAGCAACATTACATTTGTGTTAACATTATTTATTCGGTGGCTTCTAAACCCCAACTTTTTTTTTGTAAAATAACAGTATAAGAGGTTTTGTTTTAAGAGAAAAGGAATATTCCAAAAAGTTGTGTGTCATATCTTTAAAAATGTGCTGTAAACCTGTGCAAGATATTTTGGTCAGAAATAGTTTGCTGCCCCTTTGCTTTGAAAAGATGAAGGTAGGACAGAATTGAGCCAGAGGATCATTTCCCTTTTTCTATTCATGTGAAGGACTTAAATGCTGAAAAAGTATTTGTTTCTAAGAAAACATTTCTTGCCAGGTAAGAAAGCCTGACCACAGCTGTCTGCCTTGTTTATTGACACTGACTGAAGTGCAGTTCTCTGCAGCCTTTGGCAGCTGTGTGTGGCTCCCTGAAGCCAGGGTGGGGCGGGTTGGTTTCCACAGGACCTTGGGCAGCAGCCATGCATGTGGCACTTGCTCTTTGCATCAAGGTCCTGCTCCTGCCCACCACCCCATGATTGTCATCTAACTTATTGCTCCTGGTGGCAGAGGGGTGCAAAGAGGCTTTGTGCAAAGAAAAGGGCATCCCAAGGGCTTGTCTTGGAGCAGTGAAGGATGTTCAGTGTGTGTCCCTTACTTTTTCCCTACACGTGCTCTAGGTAGGGATGGTTTGGTGTTTTCTGCACCCTCCATCCTGCTGCCCCTCTCCAGAAGCTGCCTGGCATCATCTTCCTCTCCTGCTGCCAGCTGCACAGGGATTTCTGCAAAACACTTACAGTGCTGCTGCAGCCAAGGATCAGCTTCTCATATTTACCCTGAAACCATGGAGTTGTAGCCCATCTGTTTTAGTGCTGCTGCCTAGGGCAGTGGCTGTATTCATCCTTTAATTAACTCAGTGCTGTGTGCGTTTTATTTTGGTTGGAGTGTGTAAAGGCCCTCATTGCTAGGGCCTGCTTGGCTGCTGCTGAAAACATTTTGTGATGGTTTGAGCTTAGTTTCTGAAATGCTGTTGGCACTTGTACTCTGAAAAACAGGCATGAAATGACATTTTCTGTTAAATTGTGTTGGTTTTGTGGCTTGAGAATCTCACCAGCAAATAAATTATGGCTTTGTTTCTCTAAGTTGAGTGATTTTTTTATGTGCATCCATTGGGCATGGAGAAGGTGCTAATAAGGAAGATCTGGGGGCTGGAGACAAATTTTCTAGAAGTTGCTTTTCAGGCACAAAAAGGAGTCTGTTCTATGGGTCAGCTAATGGCCACATCCACTGGGCTGGTTGTGAATCTCTCCAGGAGTTAATTTTTGATACATGCTGCTGCCAAACAAAGCAAGATTAGCCTCCTACAAGACATGCCTCTGGTTACTGCCTAGCTGGAGCTTACAGAAGAATGTTTGTACTTTCTTGCATCTTTTCATATTTGTGACCTACACCATTCTAGGTCCTAGACCAGTTCTGAACATGAAATTATAATTTATTTTTTTTTTCTCCTGATCATGTTGGTATTTGGTCCACCTGGCTGGGAACTGGCCTCTTCCACAAAGTTCCCCACCTGAGGCCTCACCTGTATTCAATAGAGATATTATCACATAAAACCAAAGGTTGGGGTAAGAGCTGCTGTCTCAGCAGATTAATGTTGCTTGGGAGGAAACCATCATCTATCTCTGCTAGAGATGACCAAGGTGCAGGTACTGACATACAGTAAAAGAAAACTAAAACTAAATTCTCTAGAGTAAATCTCTCTGTAAGTCCTACATTGCTTTGTGGGGTTACCCTGCAGAGTTAAGCTGCTGCAGCTCCTCTACCCTTGAACTGGCTGATCTCTGGTGGGAAGAGAAACAGCCATTTCAAGCAGGGGTAAACACCTTTATTCTTTCTTTAAAAGGAATACACAGAGACAAGCACTCTAAACGGTTTGAGGCAATAGTAACAGTTTTCATATCTGCAGTTAACATGTACACTCTGAAAGTACTGCAGTTGTCCAAATTTATATAGTGGGATAGAATAGGAGTGTGTAAGAAAGAAGCAAAATAATGCAGGGAAATGCTACATTGTAATGTCACAATTAGTCACATTTGTGTTTATAGAAAATCTGAGATGTTCTCTTAGTGTTTGTGTCTGTATAAGAACTTCTAAACGGCTGTATGGTTGTCTGTTGGCAGAAGCCCATTTCTGTGGGAGTATTTCTGATGGTCAAGCTATGCTTTTCAATTCTTAGTTGCAGGTGGTTCATGCTCAAGATGGGTAGTTAATATTTTTTAATTTTTTTGGTGAATTGGTGTTGTCAAAGGAGGGCATTCTGGACTCAGAGAGCAATGCTCCTGCCCACTGTGGCATTTCTGACTGTTGCCAGAAGCTGCCTGTTGTACTGTTCTGGGCTTTCTGTCTCTGTTTTCTCTGCATTTAAGCAAATTACAAGGAGCCTTGGAGTAGAGATGAGATAAGATGGCTTGAGAATGAGACGCTGAGCAGATAGAGTGGGATGGATAGGTGACTCCTAACAGGACAACATGGGGAAGCAAACAAAGCGCTGCTCAAGGATGAGCGGAGAGGTCTTGCATGGAGGTGGAGATTGCTAAGGCTGGGGGAAGGCAAAGTCCTGGAAAAGAAAGGAGTGAAGAGGATGACATGGCAAGCAAGTGCTGAGTATCCAGGATTTCTCTTGTGATTAGAATATAAGGAAACCAAAGGCGGATCTTCAGGAAATTTTGCACTTCTGAATGAAACAAAGTGAGAAAGGATGAGCCACTTGGATCATCCTCAGAATACTACATATATGAACTGATGGCATTAAAGAATGCTTGTACAGACTACCAGAGTAAGAGCAAACACTATGTCTGAGTTGCTCAGAGTAAACTTCGTGTAACACCACTTGTCAGAAGCTCTATACAAAGCTGAAGAAAAGTGTTTACTGTCTTACATTGTAAATTTGGCTTATGGGAAATCTGTGTGGTCATATCATGTGCAACATGTTTGTAGCCCAGTTAATTCTAAGGGAAAGTATTTGTCAGCTTGAAAATGGTCTCAGTTTGAAATTGCAATTTATGTACATGGACAGTGTCCCTGATCTAAAATGTCCTTGCTGATGAGAGTGCCTTCATATTGGTAAAGACCTGACCAGTGTTGGTAGGATCACATCTGGACAGAGCTGATAGCATCAGCTTATGTATTTATGTTTTCCCTAATGCTCTGGGCCTTTGGGGAAGAGTAGCTTTAAGTTGAATCGCATCTTATTTAGGGCAGAAAATACAGTTAAGATAGAACCTGATGCACAGCTTGTAGAAAATTATTTTATCCTGGAAACATTTAGCAGAGCTGAGTTACTGTGAAAAAATTCTGAGAACTGACAGTGTACTTTATTGCATTAATTAGAAAGTGCTGCAGCATTAGTGAGAAAATGTATTTTGGGTTCCACATTTTTTGTGGGCTTTTTATCATGCCTGTAAGTGCTTTTCAGATGCCTAATTGGAGATACTGTACGTGGAAGCCTGTACTATCTGAAAATCAAACCCTTTTCCTAATAATGAATTTCTAAATACTTTTGATGTATTGAATGGGACCACATTGGTTAACCTTTAAAAACAGGTGACTAATAGACAGGGCTGGTGTTTATGCTTATTCTATTTCATCTTTGTGTAGTAGGATAGTTTTAGTAATAGAAACATTCTTGCTCAGAAACAAACACTACAAATCCTCTGCCTCACTGTTTCACTGTGCTTATGTTTGCTGCTACACTTTAAAAAAAATCACAATAGAAATCACCTTTTGTTTTTTCATTACCTTGTGTGGGATGGCTGGAGGGTATTCTCACACTGCAAAGGCAATAAAGCTCGCCAACAGATTTTTTTCTAACAAAATCCTTCTGCACAGCTGTGTAACATAAATCATTCCTTCCCATTTCTGAATGTTAGCTATTTCTTGTATGAAAGTAACTGCTGTTCTTGCCCTGACTTTAACAAGGTTTGGGGTTTTTCATTTGGCACAAATATTGTCACTTTTTAGTTTTATAACCACAATGCCCTTAGCTGTAACAATTGCATGGCTTGAGTGTGAGCAAGTATAGGTTAGACTGCTGAGATGTTTGTATTTTTGTAACAGTCAGCTCATATTTTAAAAATACAGTGTGTGTTGTCCTTTACTTAAACTATTTATTTGTGAATTCAACTAGTGCATATATTGCCAAAACCCAGAGTATATCAAAAGTAAATTCAGGTGGTGGGGTAAGAGTTGTCTTCTGGGACTAAAGCCATTATTTTTACTTTCAAATTTTGCTCCTTTTCCACGTGACATTGCATTACTAAGGGATCATGTTACGATGCTTCTGGAATGAATCGACTTGCACTGCCTTAATTAAAGGTATCAAAGCAGGAATGAATAACCCTGGCTGCATCTGTTGCTGCTGATTTGCTTTTACTGCCACAGTGAAGCACGAGCTGCTTAAGGTCTCTCTGCAGATTCAAGGTGTTCTTGCTGTTCTGCAGGATGTGGTAGAGCATCTGCAGGACCTTCCAAAGATCAAACCCCATCACAATCAGGGGGATGGCAGTTTAACTGAGTGCTGCCTTAATAATAAAGTCATAATGAATTGTATTTATAAAACCCACTGCCACCAAGGTGGTCTGCAAGGTCTGCACCCTCTTCATGCACAGAGCTAAAATATGGGGTAAAAAATGGAACAAAATTGCAGTGCAGTCAGGGCAGGGAGTGTTCTGGGAGGGTCTGGCAAAGCCCATGCCACTTAAACTGGGAAATATCTCCTTCCACTAAGCTCTAGTTTAGAGATATTTGACGTGACTGTGTGTGAAAGATGGACTACAGCAAATATCTGAAGAAGACAGATTGCTTACTCAAAGGGGAGGCAAAGCCAAATCTCAGCTTCAGGCTCAGTTTTGCAGGCCATAAGGACTCTGAAGTGGAGATGCCACTCAGGCCAAAATCCAAGCAGCGGGTTCCCAGATTGCTTGATCTTTATGTAACCTTATAATAACTGGAAATTCCTATTGTGTTGGGTGCAGCAGGTAGTTCCATGAGCTGACGATGGCAAAGAGAGCTCCGGCATGAACGCTGCAGTCAGCAGTGGCTTCAGACAGCAAGGCTGGCTGCGTGGGTGGCTCAGCTTGGGACCCTGTGGCAGTGAGGGTGGAATAATTCTCAGGATAAGCACAGCATCTTGCTGAAAACCTCAGTGACTTGTGGCATCAGAACTGAAGCTGGTCAGAGCAGTAGAACAGTGGATCAGAGTCAAAGCCCTGAGCTCAAAATATTGTATCAGTTATAAAACAAGTCATAGGGGTGACAGAACTTAGAATACATTGGATTCTTATTTTTTAAAAAAATTATTTGAGAATTAAAATCTAGGAGGAGAAATAGTTAGAATACATTGGATTCTTATTTAAAAAAAAAAATTATTTGAGAATTAAAATCTAGGAGGAGAAATATGTTGTTACTTTTAATATATACTCACTACTTCCAAAAAGAGCTTGTACCCAGTATGGAAAAAAACTCCCTTAATTTTTCCAAAGTATTTTGCTGTCCTTGCATAGTCTGATTTTATTTTAGGAGTTGTTAATTGCCATCCAGAAGAGGAAAAAGCCAATGGCAGGAATAAGTTGCATGGAAACTCATTTATTGGAATATAAATTGAGATTAAAAAAAATCTTTCTGGTGTAGTTGAAAATGGAACTTCTAGATATATACAGGGTAAAATAATATACATTCTTCCTCCTCACAGTATGCTGGCTTCTGATCTGCATGTTTGCCATTTTTCAGATTTGTTTCTATAGGTTTTTTTTCCTAGCTGGATAAAGAAAATACTTTTTTCCATTTTTAGTTTAAGTAAAAAGGGGGAAATTATAACAGGTTGTTCTAAAATAGTAAAAAGTAAGTTCAGAACCTAGGTCAATATTATCTTAATAATTCTGCAAGTGCTTCTGCAGTTTTTTTCTGTGTTAAATATTTCCTACGCAACATGAAGATTTTTTGTTTCTTTTCAGATACTGATGAATACAGACCACCTGTTTGGAAATCTTACTGTAAGTATCTCAGCATTTTGGGTTTTTTTCCCAAGTTGAGGCTGAAAAAGCTTCAGCTGGATGTTTTAAAAGACTCATTTCTCTTTTCATCAGAATGTGAGTTTAAGAAGTATCAAAGGGGTTCACTTCTGTTTAGAGAATAGGTACAAGGAGGTAGGTTCACTACCCCAAGGATAAGTGTACATAGATTATTTAGTGGAGTAGATTCTCTGCCCCTTATTAACGTGCCTTGTCCCACTCCTGCTTGGTCTTGCTTATAGTGGTTTGTCTGCCTAGACCAGGGCTTATATAAACCCCATTCATGCCTTAAATTTGCCTTAAATCCTTGCAAACGTCAAGGGCTCCTGTGATCCAGTGCCTTGCATCACTAGAGCTGAGCTTGAGCTGGCTAAGAAAACTCAAAATAAATTGTTTTCTTCAGGAGTTTGCTGGTGTAGTAAAACAAGAGCATTTGTTTGGCCTGGTGTGACAAATCGCAAGCAGGTTTTTGGAAGTCCTGACTAGAAGGGCCTGGATGCTACCAGCCTGCCTGTGCTCTGCAGTTCTTGGTGTGTTTGTGCCCGTGCCCAGGGGCAGCTGGCCTTGCAGGCTGCCTTAGGCAGGTGTGCAGGGCAGCAGTCCAGGTGCCTTGCCCTGAAATTAGTGCCACTCTGTTGGGAACTTCACAACTTGCTGATTTTTTTTCAAAAAAACCCCAAAACCACAAAAAAGCAAACAGCCATTTTTAAATGCAAAAGAATTCCATGTAAAGGAATGACCTCTAATTTGACTGTGCAAATGGAGGTTTAGGGACATGGAAGAGAGCATGAGCAAACTGTAAAAGAGCATTGTAGCTTCCCACAGTGGCTCACCTGTAAATTCTAGTTCTTCGTAGATACAAAAGCCAAGACGTGAGACATTTTGGGACATGAGGAACCACAGTGAAAAAGAAGAGTCTTTTGTGAAAAGCAGATTTTGCAAACAGAATGTTTGTGTGTATAACACACTTAACAGTTTAGGGATGTCAGACTTACATTTGCATTACTTTGTATATGTTCAGCTTGGTGTCTTCAGGCTGGATAAAGGGATTTGCTCAAGCAACATTTCACATTGTGAAAATGTTTGCTCTCTAAAGGTTGAGGAGATTTAGCACTTGAGAAAATATAGTTACTTTAAAAGGTAACTTTTAAAGGTAACTTCCATCCTGCTGTGGGAAACTTTAAAATCAGAAATGTGGAATTAAAGGCTAGGTGAGAACCATGGTTAGAAGGAGAGCAAGTGCAAGAGGGAAGATTAGATATTTTTTTCAGCTCTGTACCTTCTGTGAACTCAGGGAGCCCTGCTCCAGTTTATTCCACACCATAATCTAGAAGAAAGAGCTTGAACCTTTCTAATACCAGATCTTCATTGGCAACTTGACAGAACCTGAAATCCAATCCTGGCACGTGCGTGTTCGCACCCACTCTCCAGCGTGGTTTGCACGTATGGTTTGTGTGTACCTGTTCTCCTACCACATCGTGGTTTGCCTGCCGTGGTGAACCTTCCTGTGGGTCTCAGAAGAAAGCTCTGGATCCCGAGGTTTGATTAGATCTGTCTCATGACAGAGAAAGAGGAATGTCTTGTTTGACTTCCCTGGCAATAATTACAGCAAGGAAAAGCTGCCATTGAACAATTTGAATTGCATATATCAGAGGAGGAGGGATAGCAATCCTATTTTGTAACTTAGCTAGTCAGCCTGCTGTGCTACTTACTGGAAGAGGAGAAAGATATTGCCATTGGTGAAAAAGAATTTCCTTTCAGAAAATCTTTTCACCTTTGCTTGAAGTAAGGTGGGAAATAGTTCTCACTTTTCAGCCAGTTTCTGTGGAGCATGCTGGTTGTGGGTCGGTCTCCTCTTTTGTGGAATTCAGAAAAAAAACTTAATTGCTCTTGCATTTTGGTTTTTTTTTCCCTTTGAACTTGGCTCTGCAGTTCCCAGAATTAGATATGGACAAGATCCAGTGCCATCAAATACAGCTTTTAAAACAGAAGTTAGGGAATCTATGTGCTGGCAATATAAATGGTCATGCTATGTCTAAAATGATAATTGCACTTTTATATACCAGTGTGCTGTTCTTCATCACTTGCAAAAATCATTTTTGTATTACCCAGCATGGAAATGACTGATTTTAGTAGCAACAGGAAAAACCATTAGGTTTTTTTATTTGGAACAAAGGGAATGGTTTTTTCCAGTTTATCATACGATTCAATGGTCATTGGGCATCTTGCCATTTTCTCCATTCCCATGTAGGTTGATAGATAAATACAGCATTTGCTAGTGGAAAAGATTTGGGATCAAATGAGAATTGTAATTAAGTCAAATTGTATTGGTTAAATTTATGTATGGCCTTTTCATCTGAAGAAGGTGATGGCACAATGTAGACCTTGGTATTTGTACTAATGATTGCAACATAATTTAATTTTAAAATGTTACAATTCCAAATGTCCATTTTGCCATTTCTAGTGTACTATTGAAATACTAAGTGTTGACAGCCTCATTTTGAAGGTGACTTGCCAAACCAGATTCAGTTGGCATAGAAGTTGAAAGTCATTCCTTTGGTATTATACTATAAAGTCTGCACATACTAGTAGCATTAAATTTACATCTGGTTGCAAAGATCTGTTATGGCTTGATGAAGCTTATTTTAAAAAATAGAGAAAAAGGAGGAGGAAAGATATAAATGTAAGTAAGTGTATGTCATAATTTGGGCCTTAGCTATTTTACTCTGCTACTCAGCTCATTATGACTTTAGATCTGCAAAGGCAAAGGCCATCCTTCTCTTTCTTCAGAAGGTTTCTCACTGAGCAGTGGCAAAGGCAGAGGGTTTGACAGTGCACAGTTCTGAGTGATTCTTGTAAAGTCTTGATGTATTGCAGGTGACTGGGTGTGTGCCCAGCATAGTAGGATTGGGCTCCATCTACTTACCCAAGAAAGTGTGACAGCAGCCTGATTTGGTATATAATGAACTTTAGTTTGTGTTTATTATGATTCTTTTTCTGATCTGTTTCTTGGAACTTGTCTGATCTCACCTAGTTATTCCATATTACTTGATGAATTCATTGTAAAGAAAATCAATATCCCATTTTGGCTTGCAACATTCTTTTTTTCTGACCACTTCTTAGTAAATTTTTATATCTTTCGTATCCTTGTGTTAAATTTTGCAGAAAGTCTCCTTTATTTAAACTGCAATGTTTAATGTTAAAATGCCTAACTTACACAATGATTCTTTATAAATTAGAATTTAACTTCTGCCTCCTTCCAGTGTATCAGTTGCAACAGGAAGCTCCCCATCCTAGAAGAGTAACCTGCACTCGTGAGGTAGGTACCAGTGTTCAGTTTTATACAGTCCAGTAATTCCGTGTCTGTACTTAATTGTGTCCAGCCCAAAGAGTGGTTCCTTGGGACACTTTGTGCTGTGATTAGAGTGAGTAGCCTTGGGGCACTGGTACTTGGAAATCCATTTGTTCTAAAAATGGAATTTTATGTGTACCATCATTTACCGAGACTAATTTAATACTTTTTGATTCTTAGACATAAGGAAACATACATTTTCTCCTCATTTTCTCATGAGGATCTCATTTGTGAATGTTTTAATTCCCACAAAATTAGAACCTTCATTTTTCTGTATATGTTTTTATTTATTTAAAATAAAAAAAAAATAAAACAACAACGACATTTTAAAAACCCAAACCAACCCATAACTGAAAGTACCAGCACAGTTAAGGAAGTCATACAATCCTTAACATGACAATTGTAATTATTTTGTAATTATTTGACTGCACAAAGTATATGTACTCTGTAGTCAGAGAGAAATTGTAAACTGATGAAGGAGTCTGGGATAATCAGTAAGATATGTTAGCATTATATCCCAGGCTAGTTTGGCTGCAGGGAAGGGCTTGGAGGTCTTCTGTCCTACGTGGTGAGAACTCACAGGCAAATTTCATATTCAGTTCCTTTTTGTAATGTTTCTTAGAATACTATTAGCTAATCCAGTCAAATGAACAGAGACATAAATGTGTAATCAGTATCTAAAAATGAAAAAAATTTATTGCCCCTGGTGTGATGGAAATTGCTCAGCTATTGATCAGATACAGATTATCCTCTTTATAGAACAAGAAACTTGCCAGCCAAATATAAAAGCATCTGTGTAAATCTTCTTTAGATACGAATCACACTTACTACTACAACTTTCTCATCCTCATTTTCACTGAATTTAAACTCTTAATTGGAAAATGTTACTAGGTCTAATAGAGATAGTTAATTGAAAAGTTGGACTGGTTTTCAAAGGAAAATTTGCTATGGGTAGTGGTGGCCTGTTACAGTCAATGGGGGGTTGCACAAGTACCACAAACAATAGAAACACTGCTAAGTCCTGTCTTCAGTAGAGAATGAAATGCAACACATTAGTGTCTGTAATGTCATATTTCTATGAATTTATTCCAAAACAAGATTATGACATATGACAAACTTTAAGTAAGGGTAAAACTATCCCTGAGTGAACAAAAAATGAGACAGTCTGTGTTTTAAAATAGCTTCTTGAGTTCTGTGGAGTAAACCTGTGTCTGCACCATGAACATTGTTGTAGAAACTGAGACATAAAAGCTGTCGATTTAGAAACTAGTGAGAATAGAAGTAAATAACACAAAACTATGAAAGAATCAGTCAAGTATTTGGCTGCAGAACAGGGCATATTAAATGCACATCCTATCACTGAAGAATTAGTTTATTTAAAAAAAATTACTGGAAGCTTATTTTTAACTAATAGAGGTAAAATTGAAGAAATACATTATCAGTGTGCATTTTCCTACTTCTGCATTAATTCTTTATAATGCAGATAAGAGTTTTTCATTATAAGTGTTGAACAATTTATGCAGCTGAGCTGATTTGTAGTGAAAATATATTCAGCAAGCAGTAACTTGTTAACCTTTCTCTCTGGTCTCAGCCTCTCCTGCTTGCGTTGAGCTTTGTGATCTGTTCTTTCTCAGCTGGGTTTCTATTAGCAGCCACACATGAGTCAGTGGGAAGCAGAGTCTTTTCCTAAGTGCTTGAATTATTCAGCTGTATAAACAAATTCATAATATTAGGAAGAGAATTTTGGTCCTGAGAACATCAGAGAGGTCAGTGGGAATGAACAATGTGTAATTTGGTGAGGTATTAACACATAAATTGCTCTTCTTGCCTTATTGTAATCCACTTGTTGACAAAAGCAGGAGTGATGATTAGGGGAAAAAACACTTGTTAAAGAATAATTTGAAATCATACCGTAAAAAAACCCCAACCCTTTATTTCATGTGCAAAGGCACACGTTGTACAAGTGCTGATACTGAGAGGTGTATTCAACAGAATGACCTACTTAACTTGAAATGCTTCTCAAATACAAAGAATTGAAGTTTCTGCTCTGCTACACCAGTTTCATATCAGAGCAACACACAGATCAGTGGAGAGACACTGAAGTAAAAAGAGCATTGCATTAATTTTGAAGTTTTTGTTGTGGAGGTGCAGCAGAGCTGAGCCTTTTAATACTCCATGAGGTTAAAGTTGATAATTCCATAACATTGTAAGGTTATTTGACTTCTGCATGAGGCTTGCATGCAAATTATAATGTTGTTTGTCCAATTAATACTGTATTTCCTCCATTTTATTAATATTAAAATTAATATTTTTATGCATATAATCTTACATACACATGTGCATGCGTTGGCATATTTAGGGCAGCCTTGACTGATATATAAAAGCATTCAATGAACAATTTTAAATAACTATATTAAAAAATACATAGTATAAAGATAATTAAAATCACTGTCTTTTCCTGTCCTTTTAGGAGGCTTCACCTAATTCAGTGCTAATAGTTAATAAACCTGTTAAACAGCATCTCTGTGTAATATTGTGAAAATGGTCAAGAAAGACAGAATATGGGCATATATAATGCACATCCTTATTAGAGCTGTTTGTAAAGGTGGCTTTATCTGTTGATATTTGACCATGGTGACTTTGCAAATTTCATTATAGCTAAGCTCTTTTCCAAAGGAATGTCTGTTATAAAGTGCTTGCCATGTCCACTTGATTTGTCTGTTCATAAATTTGGTTTCATTGCCTTCACCCCTCAGTTTGAAACAATGGCAAATTAAGCAATGGTAGATATCTTGTTGATCTTTGTGTTTCTTGAAGGTATCACAGGGAGACCTTAATTGTTTCCCATGGCCTCTATTAGTGATATACAAATAAACACATTTGAAAACAAATTTCTCATGCTTTTTTCCCCCCATTTTTTTCCAAGTTAGAAGCAATTTTTAAAACCTTGCCAAGCAAACAGCAAGAGGAAATTTTCCCATAAGTAAAAATCCTGAGAAGTCAAAAGGCAGTGTTCAGCTGATCTTTGCTGGATGCAAAGAAAAAGAAGCAGCTATGGCTGCTCTTACTCACACTCAGCAATGCTTTGGTCCAAAAATATTGCCAAATCAGAAAAGAATTCTGCAGACAATAATTGCACTGTATTTTCAGCTATCATATTTGCTAATAGGACCAATTTCTTGCTATCATCTTATTTTAAAATATATTTCCTTTCTTGGACGGGTTTAGTTCCAGTCCAGATGTTTTGGTTTTGTCTCGTTAACTTACAGATGACAAACTTTGAAAGTTGGACTATTGAAACTTCTGAACTAAACTGTTTTGGCTTTCAGTGCTCATGTGCAAAGGGAGGATACGTGGATGCCTGCAATTGTCATTTGTAGAATTAATTTTGTAGAATACGGTCTGCCAGGAGCTCTTTGAAGTCCAAGGAAACACAAAAGACCAAAGAAAGCTGCACGTTGCTGCTGATTCCAGTGAAGTTAAGGATAAGAACACTGTGTCTAAGTTGCAAAGGGTGCAGTTGGTGTAACACCTGTCAGAAGCTTTACAGAAAGCCTGAGAACAATGTTTACTGTCTTACATGGTAAATTTGGCTTACAGAGAGTCTGTGTGGTTTTCTCAGTGCACACAAACTGCACTGTGTATGCAGCCCAGTCATTCTGAGTGAATTAGAAGGCCCCTGCTGAGTTCTGATGGAATTTTCTTAAAAGTCTTAATGTATGTCAGTATAGATGTCAAAACCCCCTAATATCATCGTAAATGTAAAAAGTGATTAAAAAACCCCAAACCACAAATAAACAGACAGTAAAAAAATATCAGTGAATTGAGGTTCCAGCTGCACTGAGTCTTATGCAAGCAAAAATGTTGCACATCAACATCGATACTGAAGTTATTGCAAGTTGGTAAAACTGATCAGTAGAGACAGTGTTAACAGAAGTGGTTATTCTCCTTTTTAACTCATCATCCACTAAAATGAACCGCAAGCCTAGCTATGAATGTCTGGAAATCCTGTGGGACATTTTTCAGATGCTTTGTTTCAGTCATCTGCCCATTCACATTTTCAAATGTTTGCACAGAGTGTATTATAAATTTTCTTAGGACTTGCAAGTACTCTGAAGATGCCCTGTCAAGTTACTAATCCATGTCTGAAAAGGAATGCCTTTGCTTATATAAATTTTCCAGTTCTGTCTTATGAATTCACTGAGATAAAGATAAAATCTCACTAGACAGACAACAAAATCTTATTCATGACAGGATTCTTCTTTTAACAACTGCCCTAAACTAGTGTCTTGGCTTAAGGGTTTTAGTTCAGAAGTGTTGCAAGTTTCTATAATAACAAAAATAAAATGCTTTATTTTTTTTTCTGTTTATGTTGCTATCTTCTTATTGAAGAAATAGCCTACATTTAACAAAAAATATCTAAGACCTTTCTTCTTTTTTGAAATAATCCTGTCTCTTTAGGCCCTTTGAAAACAGCTATCACACCAGGCAACTCTCGTTTGCTGTTATAAAGAAAGAGGAAATATTTTAGAACATGATAAATCTTTCCAGCGATGGAATGTTTTTTCCAAAGTGATGAATCATTACAATAGCTTTTTATTTGCTGGGAATGTTGAAGAATTGTTATTAAACACTACATCAGGATGTATGTTGTTTTTTGTTGTTTTGGATATCTGAAATCTTTATACTCCACTGAAAACTGGAGACAAGCACTAATATTATTAATAGGCTTTTTTGTTGAAAAGATGGAAAAAAGAAACTAATGTGGCATTCCAGGTTTCAGCATAGCTGGATTGTTTTCTACTTCTGTAGTTCAAGTTGTATAACTGTTGACTTTTACTCCCCAAAGAGTTTCGCCCTTTAAATTTAGCAAGAAAGGATAACCTGGTGGTTTAGATTATTAGCTGATTTCTGTGGGATATGCTGTTCCTCACTTGGCTCTAAACTTCTTGTACAAAGGAAGATGCATTACTTCATCTAAAATAATTATCAGGCAACTTGTACCCTGACAGCCCTGCATATTGTGTGCATTTACACCATGAGGTCTCTGGGGCACAGCAAGGTGGAGTTACACTACATAACACATGCACACCTGCTTCTGAAGTCTTTCAGGTGATACTGCAGATCACACAGTTTAGTGAAGTCAAGAAGCACAAGACTTAGGCACTTGGTGAATTTACTCAACCATTTGCCCTCACTCTGAGGGGCTGTATAGTAGTGGCTTTATTTCAGCAGGGCACCAACAGGTCTGTGATGGAAGGCAACCTGTAAATTTAAGAGTTTTATAGATGTTTCATTGTATTAGTGCACTCAGCAATATGGTGCACTTACATGCATGAAGTGCAAACTCATTTCCCCTATCTGGCACTTTGTAAAAGCAATATTTAATGCCATCAGTTTGTATATGCAGAATCCTGAGGATTACATGATCCAAGTGGCTCATCCTTTCTCACTCCATTTTAAGCCATTTACAAGTGCATTGTTTTCTGAAGGTCTCCCTTTGGTTTCCCTATGTTTTAATCACAGAAGAAATTCTATTCTAGATTATTTTTGCCAGCACTTTCACATAATATCCCTTTCTGGTTTTAATACTATATTGTAAACAGTCCACTTACTGTATAGCTTCTCTTGTTATGAAACATTACAATTTCTGTTGTTTCTTCTAGGTAGAGAACAGACCCAAATATTATGGAAGAGAGTAAGTAACAGACATCTCTGATAGTGGTTTATCCTGACGTATTGGTTAATAGCAGTTACAGAAAAGGTGTTAAGTGCTTACTCTGTGCTCTTTGTTTCTTCTCCGTGTTTTACAGCAGTGTCTCAGCATCAGAGCATTATTGCACTGCCTTCACTTTTGTCTGCCTAAAATTACAGCTGCAGTTTCTGATGGACATGGATATCACTGAGTGCTACTTTGAGAAAAACATACATATATTTCTGTACTTTCAAGGGATTGTCTTTTTCTACCCCACTCTCCTGTTGGCTTTGCAAAATGTGTTTCTGTTTAGGAAGAAAAGATATTTGGATCCCAAATGCAATATATGATCAGTCTCTATGTGTCTTCTGTTTCAGGCTGCTAATGCAGAGATGGTTAGAATTAGTGTGGAGAAACAAAGAAGATCTTACTTATGTTTATTTTGGTAAAAGATGTGTGGTGTTACTGGGTTATTGCATCAGCAATTACTGAGATTACAGCAACTTGCTAAAATCTCAGGGATCACATAAAATATCCTCGAATGCTTAAAAATGTTTGATTGCATGCCACTAGCACAAAACATGTGAAGCCAGCAGGAGAAAACAGATTTATTTCTACACATTAAATTGATAAATGCAGATTTAAAAACAATATACTTGTTTCATAGATATTCTTTCCTAGAAGCTTTTCTAAACCATTTGAAGTACCTTCAAATACAGGCAGAAAGGGGAGTTTATTCAAACTGTAGATTTCTGGAAATCAGTCATTTTTATGTTTGTTTCTTTTTTAATTACTATTGTTGGTGCTTTTTAAATGAAGACCAAAAGGTGATTTAAAAGAGAAGAGGCATGTGTTTAAAAAACTCTTTGTTCCTTAGATTCCATGGGATGATCTCAAGGGAGGAAGCTGACCAATTATTAAGTGTTGCAGAGGGAAGCTATCTCATTCGTGAAAGCCAAAGGCAACCTGGAACCTACACTTTGGCATTAAGGTCAGTAATTAATATTTCATTTTTAAATTTATAAAATATTCAAATGGTTTTACTGTGTTGCTGACCTCAGATCATAAAATTCTTTGTAATTGTTTTAATTTCTTTTTCATCATTATACTTTTTTACCCTAGTTACAGATTTGGTATCTTTGACCTTTCATGCCCTTTTTTGAAGTGCTAACATTCCATATTGTTTGCACCATCAGGATAGCAGCAATTGTGGTTTTTCTGGTGGGGCTTCATTTTGCCCTTTTCCCACTATGATACAGTTGTGACCCCATGGAGATGTTGGGAGAGCAGGTGATCAAGAAATAAAAGGCACATTATGAGTTGCCTGATTAGTCTGCCATGTACTGACCAGGCAGCTGAAGAACACTTAGTCCTCCCTAGTCTCTCCATGGGATGGAGGCCTTTTTTTGTCTGAACACCTGTTAGCTAACAGTGCTTGCAGATCTACTTCTTCATTCCTCAAAGTTCTGGCAAGCGGGTCAGCTGTAAATAAAAAACTCAAAAAAGTAGTTGTAAGGTTTAAATAGCTTCATTACTTTTAAGACATTGGAGATTATTTTGGCCTGTACTGTACACCTGAGTACTCAGATGGGAAGTAGTGATTATTAGCAATGTTGTAAATCTAAATGGGACAACAAACATTGAAGGAGAAGATGCAGTTACTGAAAGTTTTATATGGGTAAGATAAGATTATTATTAAAATACTAATGTCTTGAAATAATAGGTTGTGATGAATTAATTTTTCAGGGGAAAAAAAGTGTATATTTTCATAGGATATTTGTTTCTGTAGTAATAAGATTTCAAAGAGAAACATTAGTGACATTTACACTGAATTTCATTAACAGTGTAATTTTGGTATTTCTTATTAAAATAGTTCTCAATTTCATCATCTTCTGCTCTTACAATATTCTTTTAAAGCTACAAAGAAATCAGTTTTTGTAACACCTGGCTTGAAGGCAGAGCTCCCACTCCCTGCTTCCAATGGTGCAGAAGACACAGGGCCTGTAGGCTAGTCTGAAACTGCTGAGCATCTTCTATGATGTGCTGCTACAGGCTGTTTTTCAAATGCACCTCCAGTCCATCAAAAGGTGGCTTTTTTCCCAGGTTTGATGGTATCTCTCACACTGGAAAACCCCTTTGAAAACAATAGAATCAATTTTATACCAAATAGAGAAAAGTTGTTAGTGATCAGTTTGGGAAGAGGTTTCAAATTATAGCAAAGTTGTTATCATTGATTTATTTTGATGAAGTTCAGTGTTGGGGAAAACACATCAGAAACTGAAACTGCAGCATCTTGCAGTCATTTCATGATGTTTAAGTGGTAAATGACTTGTGTATCATGGGCAGTGGGTTTAGGCCTTCCAAGTGTGTGAATGAGGGTGTTAAGTCTCATATCTTAGGTGGAACTCTGTGAACTGTCGTGCTCTATCTTCCACACATTGGCATTTTACCACTAGGATTTATTTTTATCACTACTAGGCAGTGTAGCAGGAGTCTCCTTTTCCATTGACTGGAGGGAGAGTTTTTCTCAGGTTTTATTTTTCCTCTCCCTGGAATTATAAATGCAGAATATGACCATTGGCCAAAATGCCCACTGACTGTGTTTCTGACATTGTACCCTCTCTTCAAGTCTAGGTCCTTTCTGCAGTCTCCCTGTGCTTCCTGACTGTGAGAAGTTTGCTGTGATTGCCATGATGAGTTTATGTAGTTCTGTCATTTTCTGAGAGCATCACTTGTGTTTGGGTCACTACACTGCCAGATGACAAAGATAGCCCCATCTGCAGTTTAGATATTCCCAGCAGGAATTTAAGAATGTAATTTCCATGGCCAAAACCAGAGCTTGTCAGTAGGATGGTATGTATGAGCAAAACTTTTCCAAGTTCAACAGAAAGCTTTGATTGAGTGCAGGGTCTCTAATTTCACCCTTTCTCTTCTGGTTGTATGATCAAATTTGGTATTTTCATACTAGGTTTAAGTGCCACTCTGTCTCTGAAGCAGCCATGTTAACTTTAAGGTCACTTCAGTGTGATTTTTGCTTTTCCTTCTTTACCTTTGTTTTACACTTTAGAAGGTATGGGAGGAAAGAAAACTTGGTCAGCTGTTACATAAAAAAACAGACACAGAATAGATTCCAGTAATTTTATGAAGTTAACCCAACAATTCTCTAGAGGTGCTCTAATTCTGCAATAACATAGTGACAAAACATAAAATGAAATATCCTTGTTTTCTGATTGGTTTTTAGGCACATTTTGGTAAAAAATGGAAAAAAGTTCAGTAAAATTTGGATTCTTGAAGGTACTATCAACTCTTGGCATAAATACTTGGTTCCCTCAGTATTTCTGTGTATCTACTCAATCTCTCTCACTGTTTGTTGTCTGATGTGTCAGTCTTTGACAGTCTGTCAATTCTGGCTAGGGCAAATTGGAAACTGCCTATGAAGTGTGATTGCATCATGAAATCCCAGTTCATGGAGACATAAAAGCCTTGTGGTAGCTCTGGGTAGGAGCAGCTGATGTTGAGACTGAGACAGGTTTGTTTCCTGGCTTGTAGCTGCCGATGGCTCTGCTGGGGAGGCAGGCAATTCAGTGAGACAGACGGCCCAGCACGTCCAGCTCTGGCAGATGTCTTCTTCCTGTGCTTGTGCCAGCGTGCCTGGGAATGCTGAAAAACCCAGTGCATCCAGTCGTGAAGAGCAGTGTAGTGAAACAGGATCATGTCCCTTCTGTGGCAAGGTATGATGTCTCTGTAATGGAATGTTTCCAGCCATCTTTTCTGAAACGAGAAGAACAAGCTCTTTGTGATTTGTCCTGAGGACCCAAGCCAGACAATTCCTCAAATCATCATGGGACACTTTCAGTGTTACATTTGGTTCCACCAGCTATTGTAGCTGATGTCCAAAATCTCAGTGTCCATACCAGCCAGGACTGCACATCCTGTTCAAGATAAGCTGCACCACATGTTTTAGTTCTTTGTTCTCTAAAGCCTTCTAAATGAGTTTTTGACCACTGTGAAGCATTAGGCTGTGGTGCTTTTATGGAACTAGCTTTAGCAGATCTAAAGATCTTGTTCCTGAGCTGCTATAGCTACAGACATAGCCTAGTACCACTTAAATGACCAAATATAGGACAGGAAAAAATAATACTTTTTGCAAGCTTAAGCAAAGAGGTCAGCTGTTCTTAGTGCAATACTGTGGAATAGTTAATTGAGTAAGGTAGGGAAAGTGACTCTTACCCAAAAAAACTTTTCATTTTTTTAAAGTTGCTGTTGAGTTACTGTAAAATCTGCTTTCCACTTATATAACAAGCTGCATTTTGATCGTCTTATGATGAGCTATTTTTGTCTACTTTCATCCATTATTGTGCAATTAATTTGCATCATGACTTTTTTAAAGGCAGACTACCTTTTAAATATAAATTTGAAACAAAAGATGGTGGGTTTTTTTCAGAATTTTTTTCAGCATTTGTAAGAGAGATAGAAGTATGTTCTTAAAGAAAAAGAAAATTATAATTTAAATGTTCTTTGAAATATAGAAGTTTGGCTAAATAGTCAGAGCTGTCCTTCAAATAAAATTGATGTTCAGAGCCTAAGAAGGCCTGTAAAATTGTGTCAGCTCAGATACCATGTAAAGGAGAATGAAGCATAAAAACAACTGAGAGCAGCAAATCAGCACCCTACTATATTTAATGCCTGTACTTAATCATGGATGCATTCACCAATCTTTACTAATTAATTAATCAATCAGAGAATGCCACTGAAAATGTTTTGCAATCTTGAGGTTTAAAAAAATTGCTAACATGAGAAAACAATCATAGATATATTTTTGTGTCCATACATATCAGCAAGTCTCTGTTAGAATAAAAAGATACAAAATACATTGTAATGTTAATTCAATGTTCCAAGCAGATTTGAAATAATGAAAATTCCTAATTCACTTCATTCACTTCTGGAGCTATTAGATCTGCTTTTACATTTGGCAAAAGAGTAGTACATTGCTTAATGTTAAGACCTATAGCAAATGACAGTGACAATAGACATGGTTTGCAATGTAGCCTTCTATGGTGGAGAGCTTGTTTAATAATTAGGATGAGGATAAAGAGGAAATGGGTAGAGAGTGTACTAGTGGTAGGCGTTGAAGTGTGATGGTACTGCATGTTCTTTTGAGCAGATAGCTGCTGTAGCACATTTAATTGGTTACCATGGTTTCCCTTCCTGCAAATTCTATTGTTGTGATACTGAGAATGAATTGAAATAAGGTTCTGCGGCATGATTTTTTTTTTTAAAAAAAAAGGTAATAATGTGAGCCATGATTATGAGTCATGTTTTCTTTATGTTTGGAGGTTTGGGCACATTGAATATTGTGTAGCACCAGGAAAGAATTCTTCAGGTGAAATGAATGTCAAAAATTAGTTATCTTTATTTTAGTCAACATGTATGGTGCAAATTCATACATACATTCTCAATCCCTAAGTTAGGACATTTCTTTGAGGAAATATCCACAGGCATTTAAAAGGAGACCTAATTGGTAGGCTATTAGGGCATAATGCTGCAAATGAACCTTTTAAGTTTCAGAGGATGACTGCTTTGGTAGCTGGATGCTATTTATTTTCAGTGGGCTCTTTTGGGACACATGTGTAGTGCTGTTCCAGAACATGTGTGGATTGCTGTGGGATTACTTACACATGTAGAATTCAACATCTGCAAAAGGCTTCTTGAATTCAGAGATTAATGCTGTTGATCTGTGTTCTGCTGAAAAGCCTTGTTGTACATACTGGGGCATGGGAGAGCAGTTGGGGAAAGAAGAATTGTTTGAAACTACTTTCTACATGATAATAACTGAATTATGTTTTTTGAATTATTAATGTATCAAAATCTGGTCATAGTTTATCCTGCATCTACGGCTGATCTGTAAGTAGTCAGAAGGAGCCCAGCAAAGCAGTAGCTAACTGCTTCTCTTCACTTTACCATGGTAACAGTATTCTGACATCATGCTAGTTGGTAGGGAAAAATTATAAAGACCATTTTAAAGACTAAACTTTGCATATCTTTCTGTGTATTTTTTACCTGATTTGCAAATGAAGTGATTGGCAGTAGCATGGCTTGAATTCAGTTTCTAGAATCCTTTCTAAAATATTCATACAATATTCCTTGGTTGCTAGCTGAAAAAAAAAGGGGGTTAAAGTGGTAATAAATTCTGGAGCTTGCTTTTCTGCTTCAAGTAAAACAATTGGCCCTCTATCTAAATTATGTTCCATATAAAACATTTCTTTTCCTCCATAAAATTTCATACTAAATAATTGACTCTGTTAGTTTGTCAATGACATGTAAGGTTCAGCTATCAGTAAACACCTGAGGTGTCTGTTTATCATCTGCCTTATGTAAGTGCACCTGGGCACTACTGAAATGGCTTCACTTAAGTATTTAGAATAATAATAAATAGCTACTAACCTTAATGAGTAATTAACTGGCTACCTAGGTCCTCCCACAGACTAGAATGCTTTTTTCCTTATGGTTCATGTCTTCTTGCTGTGTTCCTGTTCTCCTTCCCTCCTCTTCCCATCTGTTGTTGTTGTCAGCTCTGTTTTCTTTTGGCTAGAGTGTCTAATTTATCTTTAGCAATTCAGTTTTCTGCAGTCTTTCTCCTGCTGGTGTTAAGTTCAGCACTTCTCAGAGGAATACTCTCTGCTTCAGTGTGTTGTGAGCTTTTTTGGGAGAGCTTGTCCAAGAGATGCCTGTGCTCAGTATCCACAGCTCATGTCATTGATGCCGTGTCCTTCACCCTGGCTGCAGCTCCTGCTGAGCCACAAAGCTTTGCTGTGATCTGCTGGGCAGCAGAGGCACTGGGCTTGTGGTGAGCTGTCAGGAGGTCTGGGCCACTTGGCTTAAATTGTGACTTTGGCTTTAGGCCATGAAGTTCTGCAGGCCTCATTTCTCCATTAGAGAAGATGTTTTCTCTTCTCTTCTCTGTTGTCTCACGTGCTTGTTCAGTACTAAAGTCTAGGATATCTTAAAAATGGCCTAGACAGACTGAAAGTTGTACTCAATCTCTCAGTCTACCCTGTCACAGCTTCTGAGCAGGAATCTGTGTTGGACTTTGCTGGTTTTATGCTGCATAATGTCTGCCTGGTTCAAAGCTTTTGGGCACTGTTGGAGTTGAAATAATAGTTGAAAAAATCAAATCATAATGCAATCAGTTGCTAATCAAATTGTGTGTGCAAGTACATTGTGCTCTCCTCTCCTGTCAAAGCATATATATCTTTTCTGTCTTCTGCAAGTTCTACTGGAAAGCCTCTTTTTCTCTAGTGCTTTTAGAAAATGCTAGGTAGAAATATATCTGCTAGTTAGTCCTTTTGATTGGCCTCTTATTTTTTATATTTTTGGAATTTGTATTTAGAAATTTTTGTATTTGGAGAGACACCTTTTTTCCTGTACTTCATCAGCTGTAGATACTGTGGGTGCTTTATAGACATATTTTCAAGATAACAGACAATAACTGTACGTTGTTGTTTAATGTCATAATTATTTTTATCAAAACATGTATTAATTATTCAAACACCAAAAGAACTGACACATATAAGTGTTATCTGGCCCAGTTTTCCTTGTCCTTCTCCCTCCTTTATACTTAGTGAAGCTCAGCTGAGTTGAGTATGGTGCCTCCTGATTTTATAGGTTCTAGAAAGAGAATCAAGCTATTTTTTTTTCTTTTATGTCTTGAGATAAATGAACTCTAACAGTTTCAGTAATAAGTTGACATCTGCCCCATTTATTGCTGCACTTGGATGAAAGAAGAAATTGTATTCTAGAAAAACAGAATATAATAGTAAAACAGCTATTAATCTTCATTGATGAACTGTTAGTAGCCCCAAGAATTCCAACAATGCATGTTATGTATGCAGGAACTATCTCATTTTATGTTATTATGCTTGTTTATTGTTAAGGAAGGCAGCTTTGAGGGAAAACCATTTAGAGAGCAGGGTGAGTATATTGGTGAATCTCACTGTTTGCAAAGGAGTGATGAGTACTAGAAGATTAGAGGTAGACTACACTGAGAAAATAAGTGAATAGCAAATTCTATAATACCTTTAAGTAAGTTAAGTAAACCTGCATTGTAAGCTTTGAATTAGCAGTGGCTTATTGCAAATCAGGTTTGACAAAATCTCTGTGGAACAGAAATCTTACTGTAGGTTGGTTTTTTTTTTGATCTAAGTGAATTTGGGTTTTCTTGAGACCCTGAACAACAACCTGCTGTGTACCATAGGAAAAAACCCAAACAAACAGGAACAACAGCAAAAGCAATGTTGCTCCAATCTGCTCTCCAAAAACTTTTTCTGGACTTGCACAGCTATTTTACAATAAGAACATTTCTTTGGGTTTTGACTTGATGTCTTCCACTCTGGTTTCCTTGACATACTGAATTAAAATATCCACATTGTTTTAGAAGGATAAATTAAGAGCAAGTTGCTTTTAGTGTGAGAATGTCTAGAAAAGCAAAAGAGAAATACGACAGCCATGAGTAACTTTTGAGCTAAAGGAGGGTGGGTTTAGAGTAGATACAAAAGAAATTTTTTTATGATGAGGGTGGTGAACCACTGAAACAGGTTGCCCAGAGAAGTAAGGGATGTTCCATCCGTGGGAGAATTCATTGGATGGGGCTCTGAGCATCCTGGTCTCTAGGTTAAGACGTCACTGCTTATTGCAGGGGGATTGGACTGGATGACCTTTAAAGGTGCATTTCCAACCATTCTTTGTCTCTATGAACTTAAGTCCTTGTAGGAAAAGCTACTCTAAGTGAAACAAAAATGAACATATTTGAGCATTATGCTCTGGCAGTTTTTCTCCATAGTACTCAATTGTAGTGGAATTCCTGCTATGTTGCTGATGTTGTTCTACTTCAAAATATACCAGAAAAACAGTGTCATATATGACCTAAAATGAAAATGTTTTACATAGAGCAAAATTTGCATGCACATTTTGAAGTTTGCTGAGCAGGCAGTAGTAGGGTTGATACCTTAATTTAGATGAATTTGAAACACAGTTCTATTTTAAAATAATATGAAAGGTCTCTGTAGCACAAAGCCACATGGTAAAATTAAATCTTGTAGAACATTTCTTCAAAAATTTTGTAAGCCTTAGTTATGTATTAGGAAACTGTGAAAGTTAGTAGCTTTCCTGCTAGTTATATTTCAAGATGATCCTTATCCAGGCAAGACAGCATAGGTTTCCAAATACTGCTCTCATGTGAAGAGAATATACCAGGCTTTTAATACATTCCCATGTGCACGTAGAATTCAATGTGTCTTAACCACTAACCACAGTGAGTCTACTTCCAGGAAGCATGGACTTTCATCAGGTAGAAAAGGCAGTAAAACAGTGCCCAAAACATTGGTATTGGTTCTGATTCAATCTTCAGATTAAACCCAGCAATTTATATAAGGTTAAATGGAATAAGGCATACAGGCTCAGTACTAAGAAGAGGTAATGCATCTGGTCAAACGAAACAGATTATTTTCAAATGCTTACCACTAATGAAGAACAGTAACTTTTACCTTAAGTATTAAATGGTTTTACTGCATATTAATAGCATATCATGGCGCCTGATCAGCTGACACTTTTTCAAAATTTTAAGATGGTGAAAATCAGCTGTTAATGGTAAAGCAATACATCGAAGCAAAGGAATTATTTTCTAGTTTTGTTAGATTTATTTGTGAAATGCTCTATTGCAGGTACCAAGAGCTGATAACACTTGTTTTTCATTGCTTTCAGCAACTGTTGCCTACTGCTGATGCCCTAGAGCAGTTGTTTTGTCCCTGACAGTGCTTATGATCCCCAGGGAAGTGCCACTGCTCTGGTCCTCCCTGCCTGCTGTTGGCACGCTATTTATGCAGTATTGTTTTCTGGCTTGGACAAGGAAGTTTGGGCAGTGATGTCTTCAGCCTCAGTTGAGAGAGACTGCTGGGAAGCTGTTATCAGTGATACCCTACAAGCACTGAATTTTTTTGTTTGATCCAGGTTAGACAGAGGTTAGAGACTCAAAGGTTGTGTCTGTATTGGCAGGGGATAGACATGTTGCAGTACCAGGTCTAAGATCTCTTTTCTCTTTGGGAGGATGCCATGCTTTTTCCATGCTGAACTCAAGTATCCTGCATTCAGCATGGCTGTTACCGGGTTTTAGGGATAACTTTACACTAAATTAATGTTCATCAAGCAACAGTCTGCTAGCCAGTACTGCCCTTCCAAATGGCCCTGGAAAACTATCCATAGTGACTGTACTCTGCCACCCTTCCCAGCATGGATTTTTTTTTTTGTCTCCATTTGTATCAACCCCTAGTGCATTTGATTACATTCATTCATATTCATATTCACATATATATGTGTTCTTGTATAATACTGCTCAGGTTTTGAACACTTTATTTGTCAGGTAGGTATTCTGGAAAGTTGGCAAGTTCTGCAGCTCCCTGGCCATCATCAGCAATCTTGTTGCCAATGAATATTTAAAAAAAAAAATTACCTGCTTTCAGGAGCTGGAGACCTTCAGGGATAATTGTGTGGAAGAGGTTTTGGCTGCATGCAAGGCTTGTCTTTCTTTGACAAGGAAATAGGCCAAAAGAGGATCTATGGAATAATTTGTTTTCACTCCCGAGAACACAGCATGATTAAGAGACATTCGTGATGGCAATATTGCTTATATTCCTGTGGCTTTTTATGGAGTGTCAAGACTCTAGTCGTAAGTGTTGGTTGAGAGTTTTCAGAAGATAGAACTGAAATTTTGACACCTAATTTTAAGAAAGACTTCTGCCTTCTGGCTGTAAAGCCCATTAAGACTCTTTCTCCAAGGGAAGATTAAGTCCAAGTGGCCTTTAAGCCCAGACTTAAGTTTTCCCAGTTCAGTGTATGAAGTTGCTTGAAACTAAGGAGGACACGAGTAGTCCTGAGGGGTATTAATTTGTCATTTGGTTGCAGCTAGCATTCTAAACAATGCCTGTGTCTAGAAATTCTTCTCATCATAAAGTAGCCTGTGAAAGTGGTGAATAGCTACTATAAATTCTGTATGTGGACTGTAAAATTAATCCTCTCAGATGGTAAGAGTGTATCGGTTCTCTCAATCCTTCCCTTCTTCCTTTTGTTTCTTTACTGAATGCTGCAGACAGGTAGGTGGCTGATTCTGAGGCTTGTCTCCCATGGCATGATGCCTAATTCAACTCCTCAGTCCTTTATTATCCTTTATTATCAGCCACGTTTGCTCTACTGTTTGATACATTTTCCCACGTTGTCTACTCTGCCCCACTGGCAACCAAAGGAACTAGACAGTGATTGCTTTTCAGACAACTTGGAATAAAAAGTCTTTTATCTGTAGTCCTGCTGCTTGCAAACAAATGCATAGTGGACACAATGAAACTGTTTGACATGTCAGAGGTCTAATTCTTTTTCTTGGAAAAACATCTGATGTTCCCCTGTATAAACCAAAAGAGAACATATTTTATCTGTGTCCCACTTTCTACTTATTAAACAAAAAACAGCTGGTACTAGTACTTGCCTTTAGGAGGAGAGCATCAGGAAGTTGAAATATCAAATCTTGGCTCTACTTAGTTGCCACGGTGATGTATAATTAACTAGGCTGCAGGAATGTTGCAGAAAGTAAACATAAGAAAATAGTCTTGCTAGTGGAAAAATTTAAACCATAGTTTTAAGTAAGATTGAAGATTAAGTATTTAGTAATAATTTTCAATTTAACATGTATGCTTTTTTAATATTGTAATTTGATAAAAATAGTGTCATTATGTGGTCAGGAAAAAAAATTTAAGTTAATTTGAAAGAAAACAGGATTCTGAGACACATTATTGACAGCACAGTCTTTGTAAAAGACTGGTGTTTCATTGATTTGTGGAGATTTTGGGAGTTTATTGCCTTATTACTAGTAGGATTCTATTTGAAAACCACTACCTTTCTCCACAACATATCCAATTAGAAAAGAATAAAGGAAAAAAAAAATATTTGGAACAAATGGGAAATTGGATAAAGAGAAACCATGCATCTCTTGGAAACTCTATTCATTATAGTATCTCTCAACAACACACTTCATGTGCAGCAGTCTGAACAGATCTACAGCATAGGGGCTGCTCAGTAAAACATACCTGGGGTGGGAGGGTGCACCTTCTGAGCCTGTGGGAAAGACAAATAATCTTTTAAGAAGTTCTGTCTCTTTTCTGCATTTGGTCATCTTGTTTTTCAGAGCAGGACTGTTAGAAAAGAATAAAGGAAAAAAATATTTGGAACAAATGGGAAATTGGATAAAGAGAAACCATGCATCTCTTGGAAACTCTATTCATTATAGTATCTCTCAACAACACACTTCATGTGCAGCAGTCTGAACAGATCTACAGCATAGGGGCTGCTCAGTAAAACATACCTGGGGTGGGAGGGTGCACCTTCTGAGCCTGTGGGAAAGACAAATAATCTTTTAAGAAGTTCTGTCTCTTTTCTGCATTTGGTCATCTTGTTTTTCAGAGCAGGACTTCAGAACCAGACAAGATGGGTTTTAGGTTTTGAGGGATGTTGCTAAAATCAGAACATTGTGTGTACTTAGTATTAGGCCTTGTGATGCTTTTCTGTGCCTTATCATCTCTTGGTAAAATTAGTGTAATACTTTTAGAAAACTAAGAACAATAAGTGACCTCCAGCTTGCTTGAAACTCTGCTTTAAGTAGTCAGAGCAGATGTTACTGATTAGAGCAGCAGTTCACCTGTATCTCTTAACATAAGTCATTCCAATTTATACGTCATTTAAGGCCCATTATTCTTCACCTTCAAACTTATTTGGTTCTCCTGATGAAGTGAGAACCATCAAGGTGTTTCTATGTGCTCAGTGTGTATTATTCCCACTGACCTGAGTAGGTGGCAGTGAAGGTTGCTCACTTTGGCACTGCAAAGTGCTGAGCACTCTTGCCTCATGTGGGCTTCCCTGACAGTCAAGGGTGTATAAAGAGGACATCTCGTGGTCAAAGCTTGTTTGCCATACACTGTGTTGAGTATAAAGGTGCCCTGAAGAGTAAGTCTGAATACATCTACCCCTTCTGCTATAACTTAGGACATTATCTTTCTACTTTCTGAATGACTTGTATTCACTCAGAACTGCATCTTGTGATGAAATGAACATTGGGTAAAAATGTGTTTCTTTTTGTCATTTTGTAATTTCTCATTGATTCAATGAACTTTTAGTTTGTATGGCATAAAAATATGCATGGAAGTACCAGTTAATCTGCAGGAAAATGTCCACTTAGTTCCTACGCATTGTGTCCCCTTTCCTTACTGAGCAGGATGCAGATTCCATTTACATTTGAGTGTTTTGCAGGAATAGCAGCTTCTGAAGTTGCAATCACTGTCAGAACTGTTGATAGGGTGATGGGAAGGTTTGGCATTTTGATATAGAACAGAGAAAAAAATACAGATTCCAGAACCATGTATTTTTTGTCCATATTTGCAAGAAGAATGCAATATTTCACCTGAGGCAAGGTGTAAACTTATGCTTTCCCCTGTTTGGTGAGGCCCCACTGACAAGAGGAGCCACTTCAGCAAAATATCATTATTTGCTGTGCTCCTTAACATCTCCAATGAAGCATTTGATTGTAATGTGAAACCAATCCATCCTTTCAAATTTAGTTCTTAAAACTTACTTGGCACATCTGACCTCATAAAGAAAGAGGCCTGATACCCTCGTTGCTGTCTGACCACAGAACAGCACTGGAGTGAGCTGTGAAAGCAGCTTCTTGCCTCCATCTTCTCCACAGGAAATGTTGCCAAGTGCAAACACCAGTGTGTTTTCACATGTTTAGACTGCTTTGAGGCTGAAAACGGTTGCAGATTCTAAGTGCTGTTTTTAAAAATATGCTGCTCTTCAGGTAAATTCAGCATTCTAATGGTTGCTAAGAGCCTGTATCAAAATGCTGTTCCATCCTGATGCAGAATGGCTGGTGTTGGATAGCTTTCGTGTTATATATCCTGTATATTACAAAGATTTGCTTGAAGCTTGGGACTTAACAAGCATAACACAGAAGGACTTTTGTACAAAGCTTGAAGAGTTAGTCCTGGGCCTTTGGCCAGGAATAAAGAATGCTTGCCCTTGTGCCATTTTGTCCTGTGCTGCTCGGGTTCTGGCAGCAGTTCTGCCTCAGTGTAATTGTTGGCACTGGAGCTCAGCTGAACCTTGACTGGCCTCTTCCTGCAGGCAAGCAGGGGAGCAGAGGAGCAGGACGGCATCAGAGCTGCGTATTGATCGGCTCTAATAGAGGACTCTGTTATGAGAGCTCTTCATATCGCAGCCAAGCAAATTGACTGCAGTGATAAAGTAGCAAGGCACTAAAAAAAGCCATAAGGAGTGTGAAGTAATTTTTCAGTTTTTCCATAGATAATGGAAAGGCTAAAAGAATACCAGAACAAACAGCTCCTTCTGGGACAGTACTGTTTTGGCTGTCTGTCTGCAGTTGTTGTTGATCTCTCCTTCCTCTCTGTGCTAAGCAGTAGTTCCCCTGCTCGGCTGGACAAGACACAGAGCATAGTCACAGCTTTAAGTGATAAAGTGTTTTTAATTGTTTGCAAAGGCTTGCTTACTCTTATTTATTCTGCTTACTCTTATTTTAAAAAAACAACTTTCCCATTTCATTGAGGCAGATTTGGAAGTCAAACCAGAAACTTCAGACTCTACTACGATGGAAAACACTTTGTTGGGGAGAAACGTTTTGAGTCCATCCATGACCTGGTGACAGATGGATTGATTACTCTTTATATTGAAACGAAAGCAGCTGAATACATTTCCAAGATGACAATTAATCCAATTTATGAACACATAGGATATACAACCTTAAACAGAGAGCCAGCACACAAAAAGCATATGCCAACCCTGAGAGATGAACATGATGGCAAAGAGTCTACAGGAGAGGATGAGGTAGCAGAAAAGAGGGTAAGCAATTGTTAACCCACGCTTTTTTTCTGTTAGAATTTTATTTTGTACTTTTAACCTTTCCCCTCTCCTATAAGTACTACAGGTCTCTGCAGCTATTTAGTCTACATAGTTATTTCCAGTGTTACATTAACAGTAATATTTAAACTGGTTATAGAATTTTGTAATGGTAATTTTTTTTGTCATTGTGGTTCTTCAGGTGTTTTTATAGTTATGGATGTTACCATTAAGCCACTCCTTTATTTCAAATGGGCAAAGAATATTTAACCTTAAAATTGTTTACAGTATATAAGACAATTGCATTTTATTTCTTAATATATTCAGATTTCCCCAAACAAATGCATTCCATAACCTATTCAGCAGTCTGCAAATAATGACAGTAAAGTTGTCCACATTATAAATAAGACTGTTCATTAAGTTGAAAAAATGTTAAAACATTTCACTTGGCTAAGTTCAGCCTGTCAGAAGCTGACCGAGCTATTTTTGTCCTCAGCCAGACTTAGAAAGAGGGATTGCTCTCTTCAGAGAGTTGCAGTATCAGCTGAGAAGTAATTGCATCCTGGATTATAAAAGAAAAACGAAGAAGGAAAAAAATCTTAGAACCAGTGAACATAAAAATATTAAGGGAGATTGGGAGTGTACTGGGCAGACAAAGTAGCTGCCTGAAATTTTATTTGTATTTCAGAGACTAAACGTAAAAAGAAACCATAATGTAAATTCTGTTGTGTTAAATGAAATACTTTGTTTATTGAAAATCTGACAAATTAAATTATTTTTTAAAAGTTATTTTTACATGGGTGTAGGTGTTAATGCATGTATAATAGTCTGATATGTTTCCCTATTTCACAATTTCAGAGTGATACACATTAGGCCTATCTAATATGCTTATAGTGCATAGAAGAAATGCTAACCTTGGTTGGGATCTTTTATCTCTCCAATCAGAAAGATGTGATTTTAGTTTCTGTGGATGTGGAGGAAAGGTCTGACTGACAATTTCCAACATACATGGCTATCACAGTGAAACTAAGCTCCATACTGAGTCCACACAGAGAGAGGCTCATAGCTTTGGTCCTTCAAATCCTCCTTCAGCAGAATCTGTCATTCTGCACTGAATTTGCTGAGAGATGAAGCACCCAACTTAGCTTAAAGTATGAATCTTCACTGTTATCAGATCATTTTGACAAAAGAAATACTGCTGGGATATTGAAGCTGGCTGACCACATTTAATATCCAATTTCTCGCCTGTTAGGTAGCAGTAGTAGAGGGGTGAGTTATCACTTACAGTTCCTGACAGCCACAGCTTCCAGCGTGCTGTTTCAAAAGGATTTTTTTTTTTTTTTGCATATTATCATAGGCAGTTTATTATAATGCAAAGCCTGGGTAAAAATCTTCTCTAAGTCTTCTGGAAGTTACCACTTCGAGTTTCTTTGGTAAAATTAACTTTTCCTGCATTTAGAAACATTCAAGTGACAGCAGAACTCTGTTCTGCTACATTTTTTATATTGATGAAACAGTGTTCATAGTAAAGAGATTTCAATGATTAGTGTTGAACAGCGCTGGTTTTTCCATGGATTACATTGTGTTATGTCACTCACCAACTGTTTTGAAACACTTTTCATTAAATAGCTCAAGGACTATTGAATATTTCTCAAAGATTGAAATTTTATGTGGACCACCTTTAAACAGGTTAGACACGTAATCTCAGCATCTCACTCCCTTCAGCATCTCATTCCCTTCAGGAATTTACATGTGACTAAAGGGACTTCAGCCACAAAACAGTTCAACAGCAATGGTGTTTTCAGTCCTGAAGCCCAGGTTTTAATGCTCTTCTTTATTTTGTCTTGCAACTATATTAATGTGAACACACTGCGGCACACAGACATACAGGATGATTAAATGTGGAGATTTCTATTTATTTTTTGAGTCAATGTCCAGTTGGGATTGCTGTCTGTGGCTGCATGGGGACAGTGCAGTGTGGTCTTTCTCACCATGGAGTGGCACAGAGGTGACATCTAGGCTGTCTTTGCACCTCTTAACGTTTTGGTGGGAAGATGGCACAGATTTTCCTGCATGTCACTTCGAGTAAGGCATTCAGCTCCATGACCAACACCTGACCCCACTAGCAACCTCAGCATTTGGAACAAGCAGCTGTTTGTAAATAGGTCAAGTAGTTTTTTCTTCTTTTTGGTGGCAGGGCTGGCAGGTTGATTCCTGTCCAATAGGAAGAGAGTATCATTGAATTGCAATGAACCCAAGAAAATTGTTCAGAGTTCAACACGAAAAAAACCCATTGTTTATGATCCAAGCAGCAAGATCTGTGTGCCCATTAGCCCCATGGTGAGGATGAAAATTTCCTCAGCATCTGGCAATTAATGCATCTTTATCAGTTATATAGTCACACAGCTTCTCCCTGCACTGTATGCTTCTTCCTCTGTAAAGAGAGAAAGAAGTGTGGGTCTTTAACGTGATCATTTGATCATCCTGAGCCAAAATATGTTCCCAGATCTGCAGGCTCTGAGGCTGTTCAGATACAAATCTAAATTTGTGCCTGTGACCGTTGCCCAGTCATGTGTAGGTGGTGTATGGAATATAAGTCCTTCAGAAGAAGGAAAGAAGAGACACAAAAACAGTCAGAGCCTGTGGAACAGCTGGTGGGAATGGAGTCTCACTTTCTGCCATGGAAACTGGGCAGCTAGAGAATACACCCCAAGCCTGAGAGTGAAATATTAAAGGGCACTCACCCAGTCTTCAGTTTGGTGTGGGGCAGTAGCAGGAAATGCTGCATTTTGTGGTAGATGCCTCCCAGCAGGCACTTGTAATACTTCATTTGTTCCCTGCTCTTTCTGTAATTAATGTACGGTAGAATAATTGAGTATGTGTTGGGTGACACTTTTCATTTGCAATATATTAAAAAGGAGCCCTAGTAATGGGGAAAGATTTAAAGACTGAAAGAGATGAAAAGTCAAAACTTATGCAATCGTTAGATAAGGATTGTAAGACAGAAATTGCAATACTCCTGAGTTGTGCAAGAGACCATATTGTGGCATGATTTAAGATGCAATTTTTGATGGGAAAATATAATCCTCTACACAGCATGTGCTTCACTGATAATGAGAAAGAATATAACTGCATACCATGTACAAGTGTACATTAAAACTTAAAATTCCTGGTTAATGATTTAATGCTTTTCTTAACCTATGAAGGAATTACTAATTAGTCAAGAGATAACTGGAGGAGGAGAGACTGAAAACAGGCCAGTGCTTGTCCTGCTTGAATGCCCCAAATAGACATTTTAGCTGTTGCACTAAAAAGGTGATGGTGGTTCTCAAAACAGTCTGCAAATTGTTCAGAGGTCAATTGTGAGGCTATCATGGTCTGTGTGTTAAGAGAGAGCTAAGAATGATTTAAAAGAGGGATTCTCTTGTGGATTCAATCTGTGTGACCTAGTGTGGAAGTGGAAATAATAGCCAGTATCATAAGATTTAGTATTTCTCCTGTTCTTTGAATACTGATGGGTCTCAGAACATCTGTACTCTCAAAGGCAATTATGGACTTAGAGCAGATGACTTGATTCAGCTAAACACTTTATAAAAATGGTAGCTCTCAGAAATTAGTAAATATCTAGAAACATGTATCAAAGTCCTTCTTTAAAGCCTTGCAAAACATTCTTTTTAAATTTTGACATATTTTTGATTTCTTTATAATATGTATAATGTGTAAGAAGGTGTATGAGTGATTGATTCAAGATTTAGTATTTTTTACGAAAAAAATTAAATCATTAGTTATGAGTTATCCTGTCTTTCAAAATGAAATGCTGGGGTAAATGTTAGGATAGCAACTGAATCACATCTATTCATGTTTACTTCAGTGATATGTGCTATTTCTTCAAGACACTTCAATGGCTGCAAATCAATTAAAGACCCCTTCTAGACTGTACTAGATTCCATTCAATTCCTATAGATGGAAAGAATTGAAAGAAGGTTTGTGGCAGCAGTCACCCAAGAAAAGCAATCTTCTTTTTCTGTTTTCAATTACCTTAGTTGGTGATACCATTTTTTCCTCTATAGTGAAGAAGGCTGATTTTCTGCAACTCTGTGCAAGGAGATCTGAAAATGTAAGTCTGTATTATTTTAGTAGGAAACATGCTTTTGCACCTGCCTCCAAAGATAATATAGATGACAAAGTTCCGTGTGATCTGTGTACATTTCTAGTAAATTCATAATGGACTCCACATACAAAATCAAGGGTGATACTTTCAGATGTTTGCAGAGGGACCAGTCTTACTTTCCAGCCTTAAACTAACACTTCTGTTTTCATTAATGACACTACTATTTTTCTACTTTTGGTCTCAGTCAAATCTCTTAGTAAGATCTGCTTAAACCTTTCCTTCACTGTGGCTTATTTTATCTTCAGGGACAGCACATGAGAATCTGTAGCTGAGGAATTGCAGTAGCTGGCATGGAAGTATAGGCACACTTATAGAGCTCTGTGATAGAGGCACAGAGCTTTGAACAGCACTGTTTGGTGCCCAGTAATGCCAATTCTGGAACTGATGGGGCTAAAAAAGACCTGGTCTTAATAATCAGGGAGCAAAGTGTGCTTTGAGAGCTGAAGCAATCTTCATGCTGGAAGTTGTTTGAAATATTTCCATTTACTTGAATTAACTTCAAGATGGATGTATAATGTTCACAACGTCTAAACAAGCCATAGCTGTAACAAGGGTAATAATGAAGCAGTAATGTTTTTAGAAGTGCAGCTAATGAATGTTTGCCTTAAAGTGCATTTAAAGATGCAGGATACTGAGCACTGGAGGATCCCATGGGTTAACTGGAGAAGATTGTCAACTCTTTTCTCACAAATGTTCCTTTCCAGTCCCTGCGCGGGTGTCCATGACAATCACTCTGTAACTTTAATGTAATTTATAAATAAAACATAACTCTGTGGAAGGCAGAAACTTCTATTTATTTCTTCTGGGTTTAGCCCATCTTTCAGCAGAGACTTCAAAGCACAGACAATTTTGTAAATTCCAAGAAAGTTCTTAGCAGGATGAAAGATGAACCTACTTTTTAGGTAGCTGCTCCAGCATATCAGCAACATTGTGCTCAGAAGAGATTGGCCCAGCCTCAGTCTTCCTCATCTCTCCTTTCTGAGCATTAGCATTTATGTTGGTGTGGAACCAGTGTCATGTATGGTGTTATGTATGACACTTAGAGGCCAAACTAAAACTGCAAATGGTTACAATGCATTTTTACAAACATATATGGTTTTAACTTAATTCTGTATTTATCAATGCTCAGGAAAAGAGAGCTAAGTGCACATGTTGCCCAGTGTACAGACATCAGCACAAAGAAAATTATTTTCTCCAAACTGCAGAGTGCTTTTTCTACTTATAAACACCCACAGTAACCAAAGCCCTTATTTGTGTTCATTATGGCAGTAAAATTGTTTCACTAAAAAAGCTCATATGAACTGATTTTGTTTTAAGATTCAGAGCTTCCAAATGAAGCATGCATGTTGCTAATTTAAACCCCAGGTCACACACGGAATATCTAGTTTACTCTTATCAGTATCTCATGCTTATAAAAGATAAATTAGGAAGGAAAATTTGTTTTTTAAGGGTCTGTAACTGGACCTCCAGTGTTAAACACTGTCCTGTAGTTCATCTGTTTCTCCCAAGACAAATTCTTTCTTCTTCTATTGGTGCCAGCTCTGCTCAGTTCATTCCTGCAGGTTACAAATGGCCTCCTAGTTGATCCCAGTGAGCCCTGCAGGACTTGCCTGCCTCTGTGTGCGTGTCTGCACCTCCAGAGCACATTAATGTAATGCTTACACCATAGTGTGGGGATTAACATGGACTAAAAGCTGTGTGCTCATGTTGGTAGCTCAGTTGCATGTTGCTGGTCCAATATTACAAGGGTCAGAACAAATAGGGCTCCACAGCCTGCAGAGAGGGAGTTGTGCCTTAGGTCAGGCTGCATTTCCAGCAGAGACTGCACCTCCTGTTGCTATGCTACTCCTGTAGAGTTGTTCCCTGTGTTCTGAAGGTAAACACAGTTGAGGATCAGCATCCTGCTCCAGCCTTTTGTCATGGGTACGTGTCTCTTCACTGCTTGCTGAGATGACCTTTCAAGTTTCTTTCTGCTTTTTCAGCAAAATGTGGCTCTTTTATGATCTGACATGTGAGATGTGTACACAAAGATAATCTTCAGAAAGTTTGGTGTCAAATTATACTGAGACAGGCAGCTGCCATATGAAATCGAGTGCAGCTAGTCTTTCAGGCTCACACAGCAGACCCTCAGCAGAAGTGTGGTGAGTAATTACCCTCAGCATATGCCCTGTGCCTGATTGAGCCTTTGTAAGATGAATAGTGTGCAGAACTGTTAAAAAGGCTGTAAAGCAGTACAGTTGCTGTGCAATTAATTCTGAAGTATAATGCTTGTGTTGTTACTGATGAAATGAAACCATTAGCAGTGAATAAACTGTTACTCTTTTCCTGTGTTTCTCAGTGTTGTGAGGTCAGTCAGTGTGAAGCCCTCACTTCAGTTCTTTTCAGGGTTTCTATACTTGGTGGTTTGGATCTGGCTACATTTTTAATGCCCTTCAGAAAGTATTGTACAGCCTTAGCCTCTCTTACATGTACTGTCAGAAATTTGTTTTGTAACTGGGATAGGCTAGTACAAGAAGACACACAGGGAGAGAGGGAGGACTCTTGAAGAGCCAAAGAGGATAGCTTTCTTTGGACTCTCTTCAGGGTGAGAATTAATTTTCCCACCCTAGTGGACATTAGTAATTGGGACATAGAAATACAGAGGTCCAGCTCAGCTCTGGATGAGCAATGGAGGGCTGTTGTGCCTTCAGTCCTAGCGTGCTGTAGGAGTCTGCTGCTGACCTTCCCCATGGGCCTTACACTTGAGGCTTCCAGAGGTACAATGGAGAAGCCACATAGACACATATAAGTAAATTACAACCTTCTTTCCTCCTGTTTTTAAAAAACCCCTGTAGCTACCCTTGACTTTTTATGCCTTCTCACAACTGAATAATCCATGCAGTGCCACAGAAGGGAAAGGTGGGTGTCTCAGAGCAGCCTCTAAAGCAGGAGTGTGGTTCTGATTTATTGCTTGTGCAAAGGGCTTTCTGGATGGTGAGGGACTGCGGTGGGTTGCTAGCTGGCAGCTCCCTCGTTTGTTGTTCTCATTCCTTAGCTGTGTGAGTTTGGGGTCTTTTTTTTTTAAACTCCTCCTCCCATCTGGCATCTCCTAATTATTTTCTATTACTAATCACTTCTACAGGAAACAGACTGGACTGTTGAATTAAGAGCCCTATAAAAGGATAATTTTGTTATTTACAGGTTTCTTAGCTCACTTAAACTTTATAGCGTGACACTGTATAGCTGGTGATAATCACCTTGGGCTACGATTGTGTCCAATCTCATAAACTGGGCAGGGTCAGGTCTGGTCATTCGTAGAATGTGAGAGGCTCAAGGAGAAGCTGGGGCACTGCAGCTGGTAGCACAATTGGTTGTGAACTAATATCTGAAATATCTTGCATTTTATGCTTTCTGCAGCTCTGTGTAGCCAGTTCAAACCTGTCCTAGGAGTCTGACTAACAGGATTTTCTCCAGTGATCTCCCTCTTCATTCAGCAAAACTCCTTTCTCTCCTTACTGTTTGTTCTGTGTGTATCTAGATGGAAGCAGGGACAGCATTTTACATGGGTCACTGTTTACATGCTTCCAAGTACAAACCCATGTTTTTTGGCTTCTGTACAGAGATGGAAAGGACGTGGAGCTGTGGTGGTCTGATGTGTCACCCCCATCCAGCTGGAGAAGGCACATCTGCTCCACTAATAATTGCCCAGTCATAAGTGGTTATCAGGTGCTTAAGACCCATGGTGAGTGAAATGCTTGCTTTAGAGGTGGTAGCAGAAAGAGAAGTAGTTAGGTGTGCCTAAAACAAAAAAGAAAATAAGAACAACGTTTTTCCTGTGGTTAATGCCACAGAAGCTGATCTGTTCTGGTCCTTGTTTCTTTCTTTTTAATCTTTCATAAGAAAAAATATATTTTCAGTAAAGCTTCTCATGCTTAATTTTAGTCTCTAGCTGAATGTTTTCTGACTGAACAAAGTAAGGAGAGCAGTTTTATTACTAAGCTCAACAAACTACTTGCTCCTATTATTTCAAACCTGTCACACTTGTCATCAGCAAAGACAGCAACTCTTGACAGTTTTGCAAAGTCTTTCTTTGATCATTAACTTTTAGAACATTAAACTTTTCCATATTTAACCTTTATTCTGCATGGCATCAGCAGCTAGAAACAGTGTTGCTTCTGGCATCTAGTGTTTCTACAGTCTTAATGTTTCGGTAAAGTAAGAATCACCACACTGAAAATTCTGGTTCTCAGTTCTGTTGTTGCTCTAATCTTCATCATGTTAGTATTGATATCCCTCAGTTTGAACTTCTATACAATTTCCAAAATAAGTAAAGGATTATGTGCTTCTAATAGTGAAGTTCATATTATAATGCACTTTGATTATATTGCTGTGTAGTGGGAATTATTATTGCATTTTCTTAGAGCTTAAACAGTTAGAAAAAAGTTGCCTAAGGAACCTTATAGCTGGTATCACAGAGTATAGTATCTTCTATTAAGCCTTAGTAATATGTGTATGTGATTTAATAATTTTTTAATGTTTTCCAGTTTGTGATTTAGATTAGTAGCACTTAGAGGAAAGCAGCTTTTACCCTTTTTGAGAGGGGATTGGAGGAATACTGTGCAATTATGAAAAGGCTCTGTTCCCAATTTCCATTTTGCATGTAATGGTGAAACATTTTAAAAACTCTATGCTTTATATCATGTGTCAAATAGTTTATTGGTAGAAGATTTCTGATGATTTTACATTGCTGGAAAAGTCTTGAAGCCATTTCCCAAAGTTAATATGATCATGAATTACATTTGCATTCAGGCGTTTCTGTGAATTGGATGATGATTAAAGGAGCAGTATGTTTAATGCAAATGCACAAAAACTGTAGAAAGTATCCTGTGTTATGTTGCACAGAATTTCAAGTGCTCAGTGTCTTAAGTGACAGCTTCTTATTCCCTCCAGCTCCATCCCAATCCTTGCTAGTGCTGGTCACAGCTGGTGCCTGGGAGCTTCTCTGCCACACTGCAGTTCTCCAGGCAGACTCCCTGCTCAGTAAGCTGATCATGCTGAGAGCTTCCTGGACAATTTTTTATGGACCTGATGGGTTAATTCTCTTGGGCTGTTTTTATTGTTGAAAATTCATACAACTTCAGTGTTAGAAATCTTACAAGCAGTGTCATTTTTAAAGTGCTAGTTGATGGTGGCAGTACAAATGAAAAATTGCCCTGTAAGGTAAGATGAAAAGCATGCTAAGAAAGAAAGAAGAAGTTTTGCTGGTTTAACATTTTGTTTAGTTCCAGTGAATTTAAGTAATGCAAATATACCCTAAACTTAGTCTTTTAGCTTTGATGTGACCTGTACCCAAAAGAAAAGCTGTTGGTCAAAGACCACACACATCTGAAATCCCAGGTGTGGACTGGGACCTGGGACTAGTGTATTTCAACTGAAAACAGACATCAACTAAGCAGTATGTTGTAAGAAACCACAGACTTGCTGGGGGGCAAAAATAAAAACCCCTAGAGCCTCTCCTATGTAACAGAGGTTGTATGATCTGTCCACATGCTTCTCCCTTGAAGGTAAATATTCTGTGTAGCCAAGATTTATGATGGGGGTTACGTTGCCAGCCCCATTTTGAATCATTCAAAATCAGTCCATTTTCAAATCCAGTGGTTATTTAAATTTGTTTCAAAGATGCTGTGTTTGACCATTTGAGATGATGATTTCTTGAGTGCCTGTCTCAAGAATTTTTAACAGTCATAGCTTTCTGTAGGGAAATGGGATGTTTACTGCCCTTATAGGAAATTTTTTCCTGACAGAAGCATTTTAAAATGTTAATTAGGAAACTTAGAGGGAATAAATAGGAAAGATGAACCATATATATAAAAGGAGAGAGGAGAAAATTGGAACACTGGTCAACAGAAGTGAAATGAGCCTTTTCTGAGAATGTGATCAGGGATTAGAAGACTTTATGGGTGGAAATAAACTGATAATTTGTTAAAAATTGATAATGTGACTTTGGGAGCAGACTAATTCTGTTGCCAATTCCACTCTGCTTTCATTCATTGCAGGTTTCAAAGCAGTCTTGATTTAAATAGAGATTTATGCAAGGAAGTGGGAGTCCACATGAGACTCATTTGAAGGATGATCAGCCCATTTGATTTTTCAAGTGTGCCTGATTGCACTGTGTAAAATGAACAGACCCTGACCCACTGGTGCAGCTATGCCCATGGACACACATGACCTACAAAACTGGTAATCAGGGTTCCTCAGGAGTGTTGGGGAGCACTGGGGGTTACCCCATTGTTTAATTTTTCTGCAGTGAGGTGGTCCATAAGCAGGTTTTCACCGTCATAAATTTGGCAAGCATGTTGCATAGAGCCAGTTGACAACTCTAGTATTCCTTCAGGTTAAACATTGTTTTCATCCTGACTCATGGGTTCAAATCAAATGGTAATTCAGGAAGGGCTAGGAGACTTTGCATTCTTACTCTTATTTATGCTAAATAATTATAATTATGGACTGAAAGTATGATTAAGAAAGAAACTGTGACAGCACATGTACCATAGCAACATAGCTTATTCAGGAAGAAGTGCATGGATTCAAAATAGACACTGTGCCAAAGGAGCAGGTGTAGTCTGAAATACAAAGAGTGTTTAGAAATTAATGAGCTGCAGTTTTCAATTATAACATACATTGAATTACTCTAAATTGAATTACCATGTAGAACAAAAGAAGGCTAGTATTAGATGCATTAGACTGCCAGTCAAGACTAGACTAATGTGAAATAAGCATAATACATTAGGTAAGAAAATTATGATGAGACATAAAAAGAAATTTCCATACCAGTAGCCAAAACTCCCTATTCCACAAGGAAAAAATTAAAAAACACCTAATAAATATATGAACAGAAAAATTTAGTGGATTACACTCTTTTCATTCCCTAAGTGTATACATTTTCAGTCACAAAAGATAACAGAGGTTGATTATAGATTTATTTTATCTGTAAGATTTTTAAATGGATATTATAAAGGAAATGTAACATTTACTTCCTCATCAAAGGTATGGTTAAACTTCTCTTATTTTTATCTTTCCTTTTATTTGAGGAAATCCTTATAACAGTATGGGTCAGATGAGGAATAAAACCACCAGTCCTTTGGGGTTTCAAACAATTAGTCTTAATAGCCTGTTTGTTCTTGCAATACTTTAATTTAGTATATCAGTAATAAAGAGCATTTGCCAAAAGAGGAGCATTCATGCAGCTGCCAATTTGCATTACATTTTAACTGCTATCACTCCTATAGAGCACATGACATTTATAAATTATTTTTAAGGTCTTATTGGAGTACAGTCTGCCTCGACATGTCATGAATCAAGAGGCTTTTGCTGGAGTGACCCTTCACTGCAATGAATGTCAGTGGAGCCTCAGTCACAGCAGCACAGCTCTCTGCAGACCAGCAGGGAGACATATCCCAGACAAAGGGATGGGGAGAAAATGCAGTGCTCCTCTGGCAGGAGAGGAGGAAGATAGGATGGACCAAAACTAAAACTATGAAGGATGGAGGGTAGATGGGAAGGACAGAAGGCAAAATTGGGAAGGACAGTCTTTGTCTGGAGGATTTACTGGAGACAAATTCCCGTGCTTAATGATGCTTCTCTTTTTCACATATTATCTTGGATGGTTTGCCTGGGGAACAGTGATGCTGCCAGGCCCCTTGAGGCAGGAATGTTGGTACTTTCTGTACTCTACCAGTTCTTGGTCTCCTTCCATACTTTCCCAGATTTGGTTGGGGTTGGCCCCCTTTTAATGCAGTTTGTTTTCAGGCAGATGAATGGGAATGTGGTAAGGAGCTACTACAAAGCAAGGAGAGAGTTTCTGAGGCTGATGCCTCAGCTTGAACTCATAGTCATGGCAACTTCTCACCACGGTCAGAGTTAGGAGCTCACTTCTTAGCTTTTTGGGTAGCTTTTATCATGGTGTTTGATTGGCATCTCCCGCCTCAGTGTCACACAGCTTGGTGGCAGCTCTCCTTTTGTCAAGCAGTCCCATCCTGCCTCTTGCAAGCAGTCTAGTAGTTTCTGTCTTTAGGGAAAGGGCTGGAGCAGTGGGTTATTTTAACACAGGCAGCTGGGACCATGGGGACATCTTGCACTGGTGTCTGCAGGGAAGAGCCCCTTGGTTGCTGCTTGTCCTGGGTTGAGGGCAGGACTGCACTTCTTCATCCACAATGCAGCTCTGTGAGGATGTGTATCACTACTTATGCTGTATAAAGGAACTTGTAGCTATAGCTTATAAAACCCAGTGAGCACCATTATTGATTGCAACATCCCACCCCTACCTGTGCCCACCCCTACCACGTGCCCACATACACCCCTGTGGTGGGATTTGTACCTATGGAGTGTGGAGGACACCCCAGGAATTACCTGTGCATGGCAGGCCAGTTGCTGACCTCCTGAAAGTTAAGTCACTTGATATTAGCAAAGTCCTTCAGATCAAAAGCAGGACTTCTTCGTGAAGGTACTGAGAAAATTTTATTTTTGCCATGTCTAGATCCGTAGTTATATACCAAAATATATCCCCCCACCCCTTGGAAAAGAAGGGGTTGTATTTGCCACTGAAAAGTTCCTTGCTTTTGTGCCACTCTCCAGAAAAGTAAATGTTCAGTGTTTTTGCCTTGCCAGTGACTGAAAGAGAGGAATGGTCACAGGGGTGCTCTTTGCTGGTGCACAGTTTGGAATTGTCATTCCAAGGGCCCCTATCAGTACTGCCAGGAGCAAACATACAACCTGTCAGCCACTGGAAACAAAATAAATCAGATCCCAATCAGCTGTGGTGACCAGTGGGTTTTAGGAGTAAAGCAACAGAAAAACTTTTCTCTTGGCTTCCCTTAAGATCTCCTTGCTTTTTTTGTGAGTATGCTCTGCATGGTAAGCACACCACTGGGAACATACAGTCTTCCCAAATAATGCCAATACACTTTCATTGTATTGTACAATACAGCACTGAAGGAACACACTTTTGATGCAGTAATTTCTAGCAGAAATATCAGGCAACATTTTTTCCATGATTTAAACTTTGTATTTATTTATTTAACAGCCTTACTTGAAGTCAAGAGAACATTTTGGCTGAATTTGTTTAATTACATTTTCAATTAAACATTTTTTAAACCTTCTTTTAAAATTCTAGATATAAGATGTTCATTAGCAGCTACAGAATAATGTATGTTTTTATCAAAAATATAAATAGCCATTTATTTAGATTTTGCTGTAAGTATGTCACCGGAGAGAGTGGGGAAGGTCTCATTTAATTAGAAGTCAGTCCATTTGGAAAATTTTGTTATAAAAACCAGAACTTTCCTCAGGAGTAAGATTTCATCATTTAAGCATGAGTTAAACCCAGCTCCCCTGTGGGTAACTGAAAGCAGGGCTCAGTGTTGCCTGAGGATTCCATTGTGCCTGAGCACTGTGGGAGCCTGAAGGTGTCCATGTGCCAGGTGAGTGTGGCTGTGTTGGGGTGGCAGCAAGAGAAGTCCCTGGTGGCTGAGGCTGCGTGATGGTCCTTCCCACCCACCTTCTGAGATGGCATCTTTCAGCTGAACTTTTCTTTTAATAGCATTCCTACCCTCTGCTCACACCATGTGAGCAGAGGCTGTGCCTGGCATTAGCATTCTGCAAGTAAAGAAAATTCACTGAAAGCAAGTTATCACCACTTTTATTTAAAAAGTAAAATTTTGGGCTTGTCTTTCCCTTCAGAAAATCCTATGAAAGATATGACTGGGAAAGTTATATTTAGCTTGGAACAAACTTCCACTAAGAGCAGCATTGAGGAAGTTGGGCTCAGTTTCACAATCCTACTGATTAGCTTTTGAAAATCATGTACTGAGGCCATAAAATATGCTCGTAAAGTGTTCATACATTTTCTGAGCATGTGCATTTGGCTAAGTTAGCTATACAGTGAAACAGAATACTGCAAAATGTACAGTGGCTCACTGCATAGTAAACCAAGTGTCTTGTTTCTTTATACATGTACAATAGGGCATCATCTTTGATGTTTTTAAAAATTGCATGCAATATAATTGCTGGTTATTAGTAAAGTACAGGGAAGGGATCATATTATATATACATTCTGAAACAATAAAGACATATTTAGTCATAACAACATGAAAGTACTATTTGAGAAGGAAAAGCCTGCAGTGTACTACACATGCATTCTGAAGAAAACATGATTATGTGTGTGAAAGTGGAGCCAGGTGCTCGGAAAACGAAGCATTCCATTGTATTGGAAATGCACCTGGGCTTCAGGATCAACTGATCAACTCTAATCTGGTTATTCTAGGACCTATGATCTTAACCTGACTTGAATGTTTCTGTTTTGGTTGGGGTTTGGTTTTGGGGGCAGAGTTTTCCTGAAGTAGTTTCACTTTATTACTCACCAAATGGGAATGCATTGATTTCCCTTTTTAGAAAGATAGTTTGTGCGATGTTGACTGAACTGTGTGACTGGATTAAACTTACATAATGTGTCTTTCAGAGAGTGACTAATTGGAATTTACTGCAAGTCGCAGATGACTTTTAAATCAATTCTGTGAAGGCTTCATAATAAGACTTACTGATTGGGAGATTAGTACCAGAAAACACGCATACATTATCCAGCTGACACTGAGAGCAAATAGTGCTCCAGAGAGCAGCTGTTTCTCCTGCACCCTGAAGGACTACTCCAGGGGAAAGTAAGGAAAGTAGGACCTACACTGAACAGCTCTTGCAGCTGAGGTTTTACAGCAAATGGGAACATTTGAAATAGCACATTACAGCCTTTTATTCCTTCCCCCCCATCCCCTTCAGTCCATATGTAAATTGTAGAACCTCTAAACAGATGTTGTAGTTTAAAGGTTGTTGTGTTGCTGGGTTTGGCTTTTTAGTGTTTAAATCACTAAAATGTACAATGACTGAGGCTGCTCTGGTTGCATGCTCTGCTGAGAAGTTGCTCAGCTGTTGCTTCCAGTCATTCCATTTTACAGTTCACCTCAGTCCTGTGAAATCATGCCCTGAAATTAAATGTAAGAGTGACAACCCCTGCAGTTTCCTTCCTCATGCAGTCTGCACAGCATATTCCTCCCTGCACGTGCAATTGTGATTGCAAATGTTTGTCGCACACAATTGCTAAAAAAATCCCAAAAAAATTGTGATCCAAAAAATTAAGAGGTAGGAAAGTAGAAAGGAAATTACTTTCCTCTTCAGATTTTTACCTCTTTTTCATCGAGTATGTAGCAGACAGTATCTTCAGGCAGTATCTTCAGGCAGAGCAAGTTACAAAGATAATTTGTTGGAAAATGAAGGGCTCTGGAGAGGAGACTTTGCTGGCAGGGAGTGCAGGAGCCACTGGTGGAGAGCAGGCACTGAATCAAAAGCCAGCCCAAGGTGTAAGAAGAGGAGCAGGACCTGCAGGCTACCAGCAATAGAGACAGCACAGAGAGCCTGGAGCAGGAGTGTCTAGGGAGTGGATGGCTTCCTGCAGGATTTGAGTCAAGCCCCAGGTCCCTGACTGCACTTGTTAGCTCTCAGGGATGACTCACCTCTGCAGTGACCAGGGCTGCTGAGGACAGTGGCTTGCTCTCTGTTTCTTTATTATCTCACATACTAAAAAGTTAAAGATCTGGACCTGCCTGATGACCCAAACTGTTGTCAGGAAGGTGTGTACAACAGAAATTTCATTCTTCAGTTTGGTTTTTGAAATCAGGGATGTGGTGTGTGTAAAGGAAAGCACTGCTTTGCAAAGCCAAATGCCCAAAGTTAGGCAATGGCAGAAGAATGAGCATACCCATTATAAAATTGTGTCATCTGAAAGCAGTTGTATAAATTTTAATTTTTCGGTTTCTAGCTTTATGGCTTTAACTTTGTTTCAATCTGTTTCTGGTGTACACTACTGTAGAGCATACAGCCCAGGCTGTAAGGGTAGGCTGAAAGGTGGTAAGCCCAGTACTCCTTTATTTGTAAACAGCAGAAAATGCTATGAATTGAACAATGGGAATCTGATTTATGTCAAACCAATAAGCAGTCTCTGTTAGAGTAGTGTAACACAAAGCAGTGTTAAAATTAAAATTCATAATTGTATAACTACTTTCCAGATTATAACGCATTTTCATAATTACAGCCATGAGATAGGACCTTTCCCTGTTGGGTAGTTTTGCTTACCTTTTTATTGGCATTCTTAGATTTAATTTTCCAGGATCCAGAGATCTGTTTCTACTAGCATGACTCTAAAGTGCCATTGAAAATAACTCAGTTCTTCAGAATTAGGAAAAGGGAAGCTGACAATTAAGGAGTAAGTATGCCAAAACCCAGATATGTGCTCTACTAGTGATTGAAAGGGAAATTCAGCCTGCTTTACCTTGCTTCTGAAGTGAAATTACACAAAATAATAAGAGTTGATTCTGATAGTAAATTTACTATCTTGAAAATCACTGCATTGTTTATTTTCAACAAATTCCATCTTCAAAGAATTTATTTCCAAAATGAAGTTTTGGTGATGCATTTTTTCCCCTTAAAAAATAAGAGGAATTTTGGGTTGCAGAGAAATGGATAATGAAATGTTATTAGAATTCATTACTTAATTCCTGAGCCTGTCATCACTCAAAGTTGTTTGGAAAGGATGACTCTTCTGGGGCAGGTGTAGGTCCACCTTCTTCCATGAGGATTTCACCTGATGTGATTCCTGGGAATTAAACTATGAAGTGACTTTAGCGGAAAGGAAAGGAAAGGAAAGGAAAGGAAAGGAAAGGAAAGGAAAGGAAAGGAAAGGAAAGGAAAGGAAAGGAAAGGGTCCCCTGAGTCCATGCTATTTTTACACTTTGTGTAGATAAAGTGTCAGTTCTTATCATCTCTTACTCGTCATCTTAGTTTTCTTGATGGTCTGTTGCCATGGTGTGTTAATATACTTGCAAGGATGGACAGAAAAATGCCTCCCCTGAGTCTATGCTATTTTTACACTTTGTGTAGATCAAGTGTCAGTTCTTATCATCTCTTACTCATCATCTTAGTTTTCTTGATCTTCTGTTGCCATGGTGTGTTAATATACTTGCATGCCGGCCAGGGAGCCCTGGGCAGCGCAGCGAGGCGGCGGCAGCGCGGGGCACCGCGCCGGGCACGGGGGCCGGCAGCGCGACCTGCTGCTCGCAGCCTTGGGCATGAAACTGGGCGCTCGCAAGGCGTCTGTGACAATCTGGCAGCCTCTTAAACTCTTTGCTTATTCGCAGTTGACGTCGCTCGTCCGAAGAGCAACTCTGAAGGAAAATGAACACGTTCCGAAATACGAGAAGGTTCATAATTTCAAGGTAAGACGTTTTCCTATCTAATTTTTTTTTCAGGCAAAGGGACTTTAACTCGTGTTTTGAAATGGGTCTGGTATCGCAAGGAAATCATAGGTATGCACACCGTGACTTTCTAGGAACTTAAAAGCTGCAAGCAAAGCTCATTGCCGGTTAGATCAGTGAGGCACATTTAGAACATGCAGCAGAGAAACTGGGATTTTGTTGTTGGCCGCTTGTGTGCACGCATTTGTTTCAGTAACATTTGCTATATCTAGTTATCTCTTTTATTTAGAATTGGTTCATACCGAGAGAGATGCTAAAGGTGAGAAAAACAGCAAAGTTTTCTTGCGACTCGAATGTAGTGCAGTTTTACTTTCAATGCAAAAAAAATCTCTTAGATCTGTAGTTAACTGACTAAATTGACCTTATCTCAGTTTGTCGATGGTAAATAGCTTTGGAGGTAAGAAGTGTGTTCTGCTGCACCTGGATTGAGCAGATGGTCTGCATTTCCCTTAGTTTCTGGCTTTTCTCCTGTGTCAATGAATTGAGTGTTGAAACCAGCGAGGCTTATGCCATGAGGCTGTTGGACATGCTGGCATCAGCAACTACCTTGTGTTTTAATAACATTTACTTAGTCTTCTATGTAGCTTCTAGTTATTGTTCTAATTACTTTAAATAACCAGTGTTCTTTGGTAAGAGCGATACATGTCAGTACAATGTATTTGTGTTTTGTGTCTGTCTGTAATAGGTATCCAGTAAGAACTCAGTAATGCAATCTTTTGGTGGTCAAATACATTAATTTTAAGACTGTGTAAATTGATGTTTTACTGGATTCCTGTAGATGACAGTACAAATTTCATATATATAGTTTGAAGGCCAAATGTTGTCTTTAATGTAAAAAAAAAACCCACCAAACCCAAAAAACCCTACTTTTATTTTTTTTAAGAGAAGGGCAGATTGTTAATATAATACAGGCATCTGATGATATAAGCATCCATTTAAATGTCTCCTGTTTTCAGTTTTGATTTCTATCACACACACATGTAGGAATGTGGGAACATCCACATGCATGCACATGTATTAATTTACCTATCCTCCATCTGACTTTATTTAAACCACCTTCTGGCTTTTGAGTGCAGATAATCACCAAAAGTGGACACTTTATGTGATCAGGATGTTTTGTTTCATTTGAGTACTTCCATTAAGCACAAATTTGAAAACTGTGTACAGAATGGTATGTAAGCGTTTAATACAAATGCTTGGCATAACATATTTGTGCTGGCTGACAGTTCAATGCAGAGCATTTTTTCACAGGCTCCTGAGGTGTCCTAAATATCTGCAACGTCTTGCAATTTTCATTTGTTCCTTAGAGTTTGAAGATAATTCTTGCAGATGCCAGCAGATTGTGATTTTCCATGTACTACGGTGTATGTAGGATATTAAGTATTTAATTTTGCACATCTGTGTTCCCTGGTTGCTTTTCTTTAACATCCTGAAACATACCTGTTTTGAAAATAATCTGATAACCTGATTTTCATTCATTCGGGTTTGTTTATTTCTTTTTCTTCCATGGAAAGTTTCAGAGCTGTGAGTTTTCCAGTCTTTTCCAAAAACAGACTGTATGTCTGCTCCAAGGTCATAGCCATGGCATAAACTTTCCACACAGATTGTTTTCTTTATAATAGTTGTACTGCAGTTCCTTTATACATACTGTTGCCAGAAAAATATGCCTTGAGAAGTGTATTCTCACGTCAGTGGAATGGAGTTGCCTTTCACAGATGATTTCTGCTGTAAAAGACTAGAAGGGGAGAAGCTCCTTACAGGGTGTGCTGCAACCAACCTTCCCATGGAAGGAATGCTGCTGGCATTCATGAACTCTAAATGTGTCCACTCTCCCATCAGAATAAAAAGCAAAAACATAAGCTCTTAGCAAGTATGGCTCTAAAATGAATGTTAGCTTGTGTGCTTCTCTCCTTTATAATTTCTTTGCATCTGTCAGGGTTTTTTCCTCACATGTATAGATGTCATCATTTAAAATGTCTGCATGAGTCTCCTAGGTTGCCTGCCAAGCAGCAAATCTGCCACCCATGTGGAGAGGAAGGAAATGTCAGGCCCAGAGTCTTCAACCTAGACTTTTGTAACAAGCTAAGAAAAAACAACTCAGAAATTAAATAAATTTATCCAGTTCAGCTAATCAGCAGTGACTGCTGTCCCCAGAGGCTCCACAGCAAACAGGAGTGTGTCCGCTGCTCTGTACCTCTGCAGCTAAGCTGCTGTGTGTGCTGCAGGCACCAGGCATCAGACAGGGAGCCCTCACCCTCTCCCAGCAGCTTCTTTGGTCAGTCACATCGCTGCTCACAGAAATAAAGGGGTCTCAAAAATCCTTTTATACTGGAAATGCTGCAGCATCCTGCTAGAGAGAGGAGAAATGGAGAACCACACACGCACAACAAGCAGCGGTGTTTTCTTGGGGGAGGGAAGGTGACAGCTGCAGCCACTCCAGAGGCAGCCTGTGGTTAGCAAACATCCCAGAGTTCACAGCTGAGGGATCTCAGTTCTCCCTGCACCTCCTGCCTCTGTGGGGTGGGTATTGGGGCTCAGGTGCAGTTTGAACGCTCAGACTCTGTTTCCTGCACAAGGCTCAGGTAGAGGAGCATGGTGGCAGAGGGGCAGTGTAGTGAATCCTCATTACAGGAGTGCAGTGCCTAGGGGAGGGGTGAACATGAAAGCTGCTTTTAAATCATCAAGAGGTCTCCTGAATAAATCCATTAACCTATGTTTTGCTCCAAGCGTTGTTTGAAAGAAGAATGTAAAGACAGTTTTACTGGGAGTGCTGACATGGCAGGGTTTTTGAGAGGATTTAATCTTACTTAAATCTCCTGGAATGTGAGTTGTCTCTTGCCTGAAGGGAACAGGCTGGGTAGCCAGGGTGACAGGGAGCTCTGCAGGCAGAGCTGGTTGGTAATGATCTCCAACTCTGTAATATTCTCCTGGCTGGGGAAGTCTGGTCTCTCATGAGCACATCTCAAATGCAAATATAGAGTGCCTGAATTCTCTTAAATTAATCTCCATAAGTAAAGAAAGGAATGATTATTTGTAAATGTCAGTTCTGACTGAGTTTTAAATGTGTGTCCTTTAGGATGAAAGCTAGATGTGAAAAGTATTCTCCTTTTAAGCATATTTTTGCCTTTTCCAAGTTATAAAAAAAATTAAATTAATATTTCTGTGTTCTTCTCTATAAATCTATTGTAAAAGATCCATTTTCTAATAATTCAAATATATCAGATTAAAGAGACTTACATTGTTTGATAGAGCATTTTATTTAGCTCTAATTGAATAATGGAATTTGACATGAGTGTGACTTGATTGGGTCTGTCTTTTTGCATATTTGGATTACTTTTGGTTTCCCTCTGTTTACTGTGTTTTCCTAAAATCCAGCACACTGAATGAGATCTCTTGTAAAATGAATCCTTAGACCAAATGAGGACAGTCACTTCATCGTCCTCAAAATTTCAGCCCCACCTTTTCTCACAGAAAGGCTTTTACTTTCTTTCAATTCACTTACCATTATGGGGAATAAATCTCCCCACAGATACCATTGTGGTACAAATGTATCAATATGGACAGGGGTGTCTGTGTGTGATGGATATCAAGCTCGTTCTTCCACCCAGTGTAAGTGAACAAGAGCATCTTTTATTTGGAAGCTCTGGGAGACCTGTGCTCTTGGAAGTGCTGACAAGGAGCATAGCTGAAGCCAGGGGAATAATCACAGGGGAAAGTTCTGTAACAGAAGAGTTAAAAAGTTCTGTAACTTCATAGAAGTAACCAAAATAGATTAATACTTAATCATTCTCATAAATTTTACTCCTATATCCTACCAATAAGAATGCTTTTTACTGTCCCTTACAGTTCTCATAGTTGCTTATATTGTCCCCAAAAGGCAATAACTGTGATAGCTTGTAAATTAAAATCAAATTTTTTACCCAGCTGATATTTAATCTATTCAATAGGTTTAAGGATAGGAAGCAGCTGGGCACTTCTGGGCAGGCAGAAGGAGGAGGAGATTAAGGCAATAGAGGAACAGTAAATCTGAAGAGAAAAGGGGCAAGATGCCATGTGGATGGAAAATGAGAGGAGGACCAGGGGAGGACCAGCTCTGGGTTGGAAGGTGTGAAGTGGGCTCTAGCCCAAAAGACTTAGATAGCCAAGTTATCCAAGAAGGGTTTAAGGTTTTCTCCATCTTCTCTCTCTGGTGAGGCAGTTTATTAGGGTAGTGAACACAGGATTCCCCTTGCTCAGTCCTCTGCACTTTCCCACTCTTCCTCTCCTCGTCTCTCCATTTCTGCTCTTGGTTTGTTTCAAAACATCCCCTAGTTTTTTGCTGATAAAAAGGTGCATCTAATAAGGTATCTTCTGCCCTGGGTCCACCCTATCTGACATGGACTGTCTTGTGCATCTCCTCACCACCTGGTGCTGTGCTTTGGACTTGGGCACTGACCTCACTCTTTCGCCTGCTGTTTGCATGGGGCTGGGGAAGGAGATCAAACTGTGCTTGAAAAATGTTCTGGGTAAGGAGGGCAGTTGTGGAAGAGGAGCTGGGATTAATGGGATGATAGTTTCAAAGGAAGAGAAAGGTGAAAATCTGAGATTAACAACAAGAAATCTCCTGGGTTGTGACATTTGTCAGTCAGTGCAATAATCTCCTCATCACTTGGCAAATTTAAAATAAGCCTGGACAAAACACCTTAAAGGTCTTCACTCCCCTTCAGCTTTTGTGACTCATAGGCCCTGGGGAAGTTTTAGCTCCCTTGGCTGGTTACAGGTATTCCTTCAGACATCTCTGGCTCCTGATGCCTTGAGCCAGCAGAACACCCTGCAGGTGTTTTCTTACTGCTGCTAGTCCAAGGCACAGACCCACTCTTCTGCCTGGGTTAGTGCCATGGTGCTTCACTGAAGCAAGAAGGTGTCTGTGCCTGTCAGGGCTGGACTGAAAGCTGTGCCCCCGTGCATCATTTTATCCAGGATATTGTCTTGTTTCTCTCTTGCATTTCACAAACCAGATCTATCTCCAGAAGACTCATCTTTTGCTATCTCTTTGTGCAGTGCTGGGTACTCTCATGCTGTCTTACTAGTGCTGAGGGCACAGTCAGTTAATTGTAAAAAATAACAGTTGCAAGGCTGCTTGCTAAATCAGTCAACATTAACAACATGATTCCCTTTCAAGCCAATAGTTCTTCCAGAGAGATGTTTTTCCATGGTTGCTTGAAGTGAGTCAGCCAAGCTGCTGATGAGCCTTGTTTGTTAGGATTCCTCATCCCCCTCCTCGACTGAAGCAGTATCCTGGCTTTCTGTTTGAGGATTTGAAAGGCCAAATGGGGAGCTCCAGACCGGAGACAACATTTTTTGCAGAAATAACTGGAGGTGGAATATTACCTTAAATATGCACAAGGAGTGAAGGCTCAGGTGAGGACCAGTCCCTGGAAAGACTTTGCTAGTACAGACAGACTCAGGCATCACTTTAATGAAGAGACTGCTGATATTAACAAGAGTTACTCTGCTCATGAAATTTGTATCACATCTTGGAAACAAATTAACCCATCTGGCCCTGCCCCAGATTTTACTGGGATAATTGAACATATGCTGGGTGCTTTGCTACTGTAAGAAGTCGTAGCAAATCACTTCTATGCCACATCTTATTCAAGAGAGCTTCTCAGTAGAGCCATGCCTAAACACTGGGAAACTGGGAGATGGAAAATGCAGAAGTGCTTCAAAAAGGCCAGAAACTATAACAAACTCATACTATATTAAGCAGAGCCATTTTTCTGTGACTTCTGACATGAACTCATTTCTATTTCTGATGTTCTGAAAACTGGGGCAGAAGCTGATTTGGGGTAAATTGATCTAGCTCCACTGAAAAGAAGATGCTGGATTTTTTATTAGGAACAGAACTGGCACTGGACATTTTTTTAAATATCTTTAATTGAGCCACTGCACTAATATAAATATTTAGAGAGAGAGAGAGAGAGAGAGCTGGGTGCCTCTAGCATAATCCCTGGGGAGAGTCAGTGTGTGTTCCCACAGATAAGGACACCTCAGGAAATTTAATGTTTCTATTAGACTCCTAGGACTTGAGGGGGGAAAATGGTTTAAAGGCATAGAAAATACCTGGAGAATATAACTGGAAAAAAACTTCTGAGAAGACCTCAAAAACTCTATGTTGTTCCTTCTGAAACTCAGTTATAAGACAGTTCAATCCAGAAAAGCTTTTAGTCATTGATGGATTTTAGTCTCCTAAAGTATTTATTTAATGTTACTTGCACTTTTTTTTTTTCCAAAACAGATTCCAAATAGCACAATGTTATTTAAACCTTTCTGGTTTCCTAGTGCTAGTCCCTGAATTCATGCTTTGCCGTTGATTAAAAAAAAAAAAAAAGAGAGAGAGAAAGCCTTTATTCTAAATACTTCATTTATTTGGGCTGTAATTTCTTCCCACCACACCAGCAGTTTTTTAGTCTGCATATGTGAATCCTGTGAGTTTGCCTTGTGCACAGCCCAAAGCCAGACCAGCTCATTTCTCTGGCAAGGCTAGGAAGTGCTTTTCTGGGGAGGACTGGGACTTTGCCTCTAGAAGCTTCTAGTGCATGTTATGCTCTCTCATCATCAACAGCTTTTCCTCCATGTTAGCCTTAGGATCATGGCAAAAGCATTCATTTAGGAATCTCTCAGGGATTTATATTCTATTTACATGTGTATATGCAATTCTAATTCTAAGGATTATATTCAATTTTCACCTCTAGTTTCAGAATTTTTTGTATGGCACGGATCAAGTAAGTTAGACTTGGAATAAAATGCAAGATGTTCCTGTTTCCAGATATCAATTTAAAGAAAATCTGCTATTCCATCCTCAAGGAAAGGTGGCCATTTTCACTCAATTTACAAGCAAAAAAGCCAACAACCTGCAATTCTCATTTCTCACTTCGGCTCTTGTAGAGCACAAACTAACCTCAATTTCCTGTTGTTCCCATCTCTGCTGACACAGGCAGTGCAAACAGAGAGTAAACAAGACCTGACAGCGCTTCTGGCTCCAAGTGGGTGAGGATGTTGAGGGAGGTTGTCCTGCTCCACATTCCCAGTGCCCCAGCGGCGATAACGATGCTATTTATACCCCACGCTCTGACAGCATCTCTCCTCTCCAGAACTGCTGCACAAAGGCACTGGGGAGCTCCCGGGCTGGCTCCCCATGGCTAACACCCCAGCTGGGCTAAGCAGAGTGAGCTCTAGCTCTGGAGAAGGTCTGTTCCATGCTCTCAGTTAACATTCATTTCTGTTACACCTTCACGTGAAAGCAGTTGCCTTGCAGGTACTGCTCTGCCATGTGGGTTGTCATGGCAGTCTTCTTGCTACTCAGATTACTTGTCAGCAGCAATATTTTCCTCACAGGAGAATTACCATGTGCTGGAGTATTTGAGACCCTTGTTTTAGAGGCACTATCTAATCATCATAATAGATACAAGGACAAATGGAAGCATTGCACAAACTGATGGTTGAGTTTCTCACTCATATCTCTTCTTTACCCTTCACGTCCAGGCAATCTCTGTCTGGACCAGGGATGGATGAAAAGGACAGTGCCTATTGGATGCCAGCATGGGTGTGCTCAGTGCCTGATACAATCAGCTGTGACAGGGAAAACAGATGTTAATAATACAGGCTGAGTTCATCGTTCTAATTGGGATTTACAATGTCTCCCATATTCAGTTTAAAGCTTGGTAAAACCCCAATAGGCAGAATTCAGCTGATGGAATTGCAAATCAACTAGGACCACTGAGCTGACTGTCTCCATCAGCAGTGCCTCATCATCCTTGGGAATTTGTTTGAAGAACAGTATAGCCAGCAGACCTGAACCTTTGGAGTGCTGTGTGGTGCAAATGCTGGGGGTGTGTTCAGTCCCTGGTGGACTTGGTCTCCTCTCTGAGCCCCAACAAGGCTTCTGCCTGAAGTGTAAGGCTCTGGTAGCCCAAGAGTATAGAGCAGCAATTTTTTTCCGTCCTTTTTCATGGTGATGTATTCCATCCCACAACAGATGGTAATGCCTGGGTTTCCCAGACCCTGTTACTCTGACCAGCAGTTTGATGTGGAGGGCTGTGAAGAGGTGCTCTGTAGGGAGCAGGGTCTGATGGAATAAGCATTCAGTGAGACTGTGGCAGCAGCCTCTCAACAAAGGAAGCTTTCTTTGTATACTGTCCCAAACACTTCTGTTTTATGTGCTCGGTGCTGCTTTTCTGTAACCATAGTTTTTCAATTCCAATCCTGTTTTCTTCCTGTCAGTGGCTTTGCTAAAGCTCTCTTGATCCACCATCTTCCCTCATATCACATTTGCACAGCACTTCACTGATATTTTCCCATTTTCTTCCTCCCTGCCTTGACAAATGATAAAACGTAGGTCTCCAGTTAAGAATAAAAATTATCTGCTGGCTCATTCCTGATCTTCAGTTAGCAATCAAGGACAGCTGAATAACTGCCTTGGAAAAACCAAAAGCATAAAAAATAAGTGGAGTAACAAGGTAACTAACTTCAACAGTGATCTTTATAGAACCTGAGAAAAAATGGGGAGAGATCTGCTTGAGCAGTTCACAGCTTGTGGTAGGATCTGCTGTCAGAGCCACTGCGTCATTTTTTATTTGGTTCTCCTGAAATTTTGTCCTTTCTAAAAAATTGAATTAACTACAAAACAAAAATGAGTGACGTTTTCTAACACTCGGAGTTGTTAATCACAAGAATTAAGCTATTTTTCCTTGTAAATACTTTTTAAGGCTGAGCAAAAAGCTTCTCCTACGTGGTTCACAGCAGTTACATGTTTATTATGCCTTGCTGATAGTGCAGGAGAGTTCAAAATAGAAATGCCCAGGGTATAAACCTAACGTGAGGCTCTCTTCTTGCCTCAGACTTGCAGGACAGCTTAGTAATGGTATTTTATGTAGTTTCTGAAGTAGATATTTTTCTTTAAAATTATCTAGACTTTTCTTTTAAATTGATTTTCTTTTGGAATTTTACAAATTAAGATTAAAACCAGTTTAATTTGCTCTCCCACTCATTTATTTTCCAGATTCTTAAAAAAAATTATTCCCATTTGGACAGAAAGAAATGAAGATTTTTGGGTGGGTGTGAGAATGGATGGATTGGGAGATTTAAAGCCACACTTGGCAATCCCGCTCTCTCACATTTTATGAGACAGTAAAAATCTGCATATGGCAGATGCTCTTTTTTACAAGGGGAAAGAAACCCCTTGTAATTTAAGTCAGGATCTCTGGGACTCTGCTGGGTGTGTTTTTAGAAATTTTTCTGAAAATCATCTTTTAGTTTTGAAAACAGACAAATTGCTTGGCTAGTTTTTAGAATGGGGAATTGAATATAAAACTAGAATGCTGTGTTAAACAGTGTTATATGATAAATACAATATTGTTTGCAAGTACTGGCTCTTGAACTAGCAAAGGGATGGATGCTAAGGTGTTTTTTAGCTGCCAGACCCCACCCATCCTCTAGGATTAGAGGCTGTTCTGACCTACCTCAGAGGACAAATTTTTCAGTATTTCCTGGCATCACTCACTGTGTCTGATTTAATTCCCAGGGAGGGTGTGTATTCAGAGCAGGGTTAGGTGTCCAGTTCCACTCCACAGAAGTGGGAATATTGATGCTCTGGGAAAAGAAAGCACTGCTCAGAACCCCCTCAGAAACAGAGGCTTCAGAGCTGATCTTGTAGAGCTGTTTACACCAGGGCTGGGAGGACATTGTGACCTTTGGGCCTCCTGTTTAATATTGGCAGAGAACCTCCCATCTCATAGAAAGGATGAAGCAAGGCGGCGCATCACGGGACACAGAAAAACCTACCCTCACCTTTTAATCTGCTTTGAGTTTGCAATCAGAATAATGGATAAGAAATAGTAATTTGGATGGGGCAGCATAAAGCAGAGCAGGCTCTGGGTAAATCCAGCTGATTATATGGAAAGTCATTTCAGTGTTTGGATGAAGCCTGGCTGCATGGGATGAGGCAGAAATGCCAATGCTGCTGAGACAGTGGTTCTGAAGGACAGAGTCAGTCCTGGTGTTGTGAAGGGTGACCAGCACATGCAGTGTTGGTAGGGAAGAGGAGAGTCCACCTTGTCCTTGTCGTTTTTAAGGTGATGATGAGTCATGAAAACTCTTCTGAGGAGCAGGCTGAGAGCCAGGGTGATGCCGGGGAACTGGCTGTGGTAGAATCTAGGTGAATCACAGCTACTACATGTAAGAGAAACTGAGCTCATTAGAAAAGTTCATCATATTAAAAATGGAGGCAAAAGGTTGGAGTGGCAGATTTGGGATGTGATAGATCCTGCAGAAGAGTTTCTAAAGAGAATCAGGAGATGGAAACATGCAGACCCTGGTGGGGAACAAGAGGCCAAGAAGGAAGAATGTTCACTGTTAAAACAGCCAGTTAGAGATAGGACATCTGAGCTTTAATGAGTGTCAGCACTGGGGGTGGCTCTGGAGAAGCTAAGCTGGGACTCCAGCACCTAAGGACAGCATTAGAAATGCTTCAGCAAATAGAACATTCAGTGATTTGATGTTTGATGAATTGAAATCAGCAACCACAGAGGCACAAGGTAGGATAGTATAATTCTTTTTATTTAGAAAGAACTAATAATGTATTCGTCAGCATTTTAAGGAACAAAACAAAGTTCCCCTCCTTTGTGCAACCAGAGATAATGAAATCAAAGCAACTTAGGAAACTGAAAAATATTGTGAAAATAAATTCATTATTTTTCAGATTTCTGAAATGGCAATTTTGTTTCAATTTTCCTTGACAGGATTTTTGAGAAGTATTTTAAAGGGTATGTTTCAGGGAAATTTGACCCAAAAAAAATATGGTGACCCAAATTATGCCTTCTTTTTTTTCCCTGAAAAAGTTCTGTTAGTTCTGCAGGCATTAAAGCACAATGCTTTGCTTCAGGGTATTAGAATGTTCTTATTCTGGGAAGAGAAGACTGCCAAAAACCCGGATAAAAACCACCAATCTGAGGAAGAAAGTCAAAAGGATGTGGGTAGTGCAGGTGGGTAATGAAATGAATGGTGTGAAAAATCTCTTTGTGGTGAGAGGAAGAAAGAAAATGGAGAGTACAGCTGCTGACAGTCTTGTCATCATTTGGTTTGTGGAAGTCAGCCAGATCTGCAGGGAGAAGAGGCCTCGTGGAGCACATCTCACCTTCCAGGGGCGAGTGGGATGGGTGGGGACAGGCAGGGCAGGGCACTGGGAGCTGTGCTCGCTTTGGACCAGGCAATCAGGAATCACTTGGCACAGATGTGGATGTGAATTACTTGGTGAATTCAGCAGTAAGTTTCCAGACTGCCTCAGCAATGTCACTGCTGCTCTGAGGGTACCCAGGAGGCTGCAGACAATCCTGTAGCCAGAACGGAGCTGTGGCCTGAATTGTCACTCGTGGGGGTGCCAGCTGGATCCAGCTGCCTCTTCCATCAGTGGCACTTGCCTCCTCAGTCAGGCCACTTTGCCTTTCAGTGTTCATAACCAGAGCTGTGTGCAGCTGTCAGGAACAAACACTTCCAGCAGCTCCTTCTCTCTCCTGCTCCACACTGATCCGACCGGGCGCTGCACACACGTGAGGTTACTGCCTGCTCAGTAACTTGGAGGAGCTGTGTGACTCCAGCCTAAAGCAGTTTTGCTGTATTTCACTGCAAATTTCATTTCTTTATGATCATCAGCTACTAATTTTATTTTCAGCCTGTCTATTCTAAATAGCAGCTCAAAGCCTTTTACACTGGCTAAGGAAGTAATGATTTTCTCTGTAAAGAATCCTGTGGTTTCTTACAGCAGGAGCTTTATCAGAATGAAATCAGAAGCAGTTAATGGTGGCTGCAGGATTTGTAACAAGCATGTGAGCCAGGAATGAAAGCAGCATTGGGGTTTTTTTTAATTCTTTAGCTTTGAATTTTTTCCTGGTTCAGTGGATTCTTTTTTTTTTATTTTGGGTTTTTCAATATGTAGCATTAGTCTGAAGAAAATTAATTTCCTGTTGGAGTTATTCTAAATTGGAAAGTCTCTAGGCAAATTTACAGTATTTCTGTGTGGCACTGGTATTTTTGCCTGGCAGGACTGTTTCCATGTGAGGTGGAATCTTGCAGCCCTGTACCCATTTCACACAGTGCCTTATGAAGAGGAGGCCACAGCAGAAGGCATTGGAGATTGAAAAGTGAACTCTTGCACAGTTGCTGCAAAAGCCTTGCCTTGTGGCTAGGCTCCTTGCCCAGACAGAGGGATGCCAAGAGGTGGGAGAAGGGCTATCTGTGCCTTGCCTTCTTCTCTGACCTGGGCTTGGAGCAGATCCCCACAGACCCAGTTCTGCTGCTCTGGATGGCTCGGGATGGAGGACTCTGCTTTTCCACAGAGTCTGAAAGAGTCCTGGTTATTAAATCTTTCATAGTTCCTTTCTTCCTTTCCTCCAGAAACTGCATGTGGTACCTTCAAAGATTAGTTCCTTTCTTCCTTTCCTGCAGTGATAAAGGGAAGCTTCCAGAAACTGCATGTGGTACCTTCAAAGAAGAGGAATTCTGCACTGTTTACATGCATTGATGCTGATGTCTGTGAAATGGCTGGGTCGTTTTCTGTAATTCTCCTTTCTGCTGCTGTCTTCCAGGTGCACACGTTCAGGGGCCCGCATTGGTGTGAATACTGTGCCAACTTCATGTGGGGCCTCATTGCTCAGGGAGTAAAATGTGCAGGTAACAGTCATTCAGTGTTCTTTTCCTGAGTCATTCCTCACCCTGTAGCTCTGTAATGTGCAGCCTGCTGTGCCATGCCACTGGGGCTGGGGTCAGTCTGCTCCCTGTTCAATGGAAAGAGGAAATTTGCCCACTCTGCTGCTGCTGCTTTCAGGTATCTGTCAAAGTGACTCACTGGAGTGATGCACAGCACCCCTCCAGCACTCACAGAGAGGAGACAATCATCATTATGAGATTTTTTTTCCCCCCACCCTTTTAGAATGGAGGAGAAAGTAGATGCATAGTTAGCTTGATTTCTTTTACACCATTCCATGTATTGGTAGGTGTGAGAAAGTCATTGGGGATGTTGATGGGCAAGGTGGACCTCAGCAAATTCCACGTTGCTTCTGTCAAACAGACATTCAGGTTAATTTTATATATAAACCAGCTGTGTCCCAGCATGCCACAGACCCTAAATCGCATCTCCTACTTGCACACTGAAAAGGGATGATGCATAAGGGATGCCTGCTGAAATGTTACATAAACATTCAGGTGCTGGTAGAAGTGTATTACACGCCTGGGTATCACTGCAGGCATTTCTGGGATAAAGCCTCTCCAAAGGAAAGCAGTTGGACAGCTTTATTGATAAGGTTCTTCTGAAAGGAAAGGACAGTCGGCTTTCTTTCAAAGGCAAAGAAAAGGATCAAAGTGATCCAAATAGTTTGCTGTATTTAAAAAGTATTTTATGACATTCTAGCAAACCGTATTTATAAAAATGGTGCAGAGATGTTGATGTATGAAGACCTGCTTACGTTGCCCTGGAAACTGAATTTTCAAGCTAATTTAAGAAAATCTGCTCTGTCTAAAGCTTTCTGAAGTCTTGTCTCAAGCAAATAAGAAGGCTTTTTATCACAGACCTGCAAAATGATGTAATATTTAAAATCATTTCTAGCCACATAGGATTGAAATGTTTTTAAATTCTTCGCCCATAACTATTTGAATGCAATATTTTGTTGTTACCATTACAGTCTGCACTGTCCAGGACACATTAGAGAGTGCAGCTCTGTTTTAAGACATGATTATGCAAAAATGGCATTTCCTTTCTCAGTATTTTTCCTCTACTAAGAATACAGGATTGCAGCCATGTCCTCCACTTGTGAGTGAAGATTGTTAGTAGGTTTTACTGCTCTTGATTTTATACAGGGTGTACAGTGCTAGGAGAAGAAGAGAAAGCTTGATTTTGGTTTTCTGATTAGTATGTTTTTGATTACACTTGAATCAGTAAGTATGCTGTATTTATTCCCTGCCTTAGATTCCTCCATTTGGGCATTTAGGAGAGATATCAAATATTTTGCAGATCAATGTTAGGTAACTTTGATCCAGAAAAACAATAGAAATAAACGGTATGAAGGCTTGCAATGCTGCATGACACTGTGGAATTAATTCTGTTACTTTTACAATTAAACCCAAATTGCTTATTATTTTGTACTGCCTTTTTTTTTCTTTTAACTGAAGTACAGCTGATTTTTCTGGATTTATGCAGATTTTTCTAAATTGTGGATTTCCAAAAGCTTCCAAAATCTGGTTTTCTTTCCTCCTTCTGAGGATGGTAATAAGTACTGCATGCACCCATTCTCTCCTTGCAGCATAAGGATGTGTATTAGATGACTTCATAGGTTCAGAAACTATAATTAGGGCTTTCTGTCTTCTGTGAGGTTTCACATCAGCGTTGGTAGCTTCCAGTAGTTTCTATGATCTTATTTGTATTTTAAAATCCCACATTGTACAACCATGCTTGCTGAAGTGTCAGCAAGGATTTGGGTGGGTGAGGCTGCAGCAGCGTGTGCCCATTCCCACAGCTGAGGCCGTGCAGCCATCAGAGCCAGAAGCTGCCCAGATCTGGGCATTCCAGGGAAACACTGGAGCTGCACAGACACAGAAAGCAGCCCTGCACAGCCAGTGCTAATGTACTAATGTAGGGGAGCTCAGCCTTGAGTGGTGGGAGTTTGGCCAAGTTTGTGTGGTCTTACAGTGCTTTTAAAAAAAAAGTAAATTTTGCTTCTGAACTGAGTCTTTTTAATATGGAAACAATGAGGCACAGTAAGCCAGGAGCCACATGAGGCCATTGTTTTTCAGAGTGGGCTTGTACTAAAAAAAATAAATTACAGCTTTTAGCAGGATGCAGCCCACTTGAAATCAAGTGGGGTTCAATGCCACTTCAGGGAAATCCATGAAATCTGTTTGGTGGTCTGTATAATCATTTTATTGAAAATACCTACAAGCAAAACTGCATGGATCATAGGTAATTTTATACTTTTTAAAGCGTTTGCTTTTTATAGTTGCACATCTCAAGAGGACTTTATTTGCTGTACAGAAGCGATGAGTTTAACAAATAGAAATGGATTACTGCATAGTCTACTCTCAACCATTTAAAATCCTATTCTGTGCAGAAGCACAAAAACATGCAAAAAGAGAAGTGTAGGACAGTCCAAGACTGGACAGCAAAGATAAATGTCACCCATTTCAGAAAGGAGGAAGAGCCAGTGGAAAAAACAGAGTTTATTTCTAATGGCTGATAGTTTATGTTACACAAAGTAAGCCAATCCTTTAAAAAATTATCAGCCAGAACTAAACACTCCTAGGAGTACACATGCCATAGCAACCAGCAGGATGCCTTAGCAAATTCAACTGGAGTCGTGCTTTGTTTCAGTCCAGCATGGCTGAATGTGTCTCTGCCAAAAGACTAGAGTGTGGTCAGGATCTTGTCAGGTGCAGTCCTGTATTATTAGTTCCTGGAAGGTGGATTCTCCCTAACTTATCCTTGTTCAGGTTTTACGGTAGGTAAAGAAGGAGGACTGTGTCTTTTCCTACCTTAAAGAGGTAAATGTAGGCACCACATTGGACACCCGATGAGTAGTTGTTGGTTGAAATGAGATGTTGGGTGTTATCTGGACTGCAAAGGTTTGGGAATTAATACAAACTACCAAACGTGAGAGGAACTTCATTGTCTTCCAAACTTAGAACTTGGAGTAATGCCTGGGATTTGGATCCTGTAGGAAATTAATTGGTGGGTGTAGTATGTAGTCTGACTTCTGCTGAAGGTATCTAGCAAAACAGAAATAATTTCTTTTTTTCCTAAAATGTCATCCTCTCAAAACTGGTCTTTATTTCATCAGCATCTTTAAAGACAGATTTGCTTCCCTAGAGGGAATCCTTATAATAAATATCTGCCCTACTGCCTCAGAGGGTCATACTTCCAACTTTTGCATCCAAGCCACAGGCCCTTAAATTTTTTGTGAGATGAAGACACATCTGTGTGTGAGGAATCTGCTTTTTCTGATGGCATGCTCCATCTCTAGTGTGCTTTCCTGCAGGCTTTGACCATAAGTAGAAATTAATGAAGAAGTATTTATAATGCCATCACTTTGTGTAAACACTGAAGGTCAGTAGAAGTTAATGAAGACGTAGGATTTTACCCCAGAACAAAATCCAATGCATGAACTTAGAAAAATGTATTCTTAGCTACATTTCTCCTGTGTAAAGCTCTCCTATGTTCACAGGGCTTATCCCAATGTTCAGAAGATAAACTGTAACGGTATTCAAAGAAAATTTGCAGATGTGCACCAGCATGTTCTTTTTATGAATGACACAAACATGTAACTCACAGTAGCATTCCAGACCAGTGTATTCTCAGAGAGTGGAGCACTGCTGGTACTGTTCCTGTGCTACCCAAATGGACTGGCAGACTGGCAGATCAGTAGATTTGTCAAGCTGCCACCTGTCTCCAGCCCATCAGAGCTCTCCTTCAGCTAGATACCCTCTGTGCTTTTGCTTGTTGTTCCTTGTGTATAAGCAGTTTAATCAGAGGATTTATTTTTTAACAGGCTGGTTATAAAGCATTAATTAGCTTATCCTAAAGATATTTATATATATATATCTCTGTTTCCCTGGATGCTTTTGGTGGTATTTTGGTTTGCTCCTAATAACACCAGTGAGCACGACCCTCTGAGGCTGTACACAAAGCACCATTTCTGCAGCCTTCATGGTTTTGCTCCAGACTATCTCAGCCTCCTACACATGTAACATTTCCTGTCTTCTGCTTTCCTTGGAGCAGGTAAGTTCTCTCTGAAGAACTGATAGAAATTAACTTGCAGCTGAACTATCAGAGTGCAGATAACCAGCTCCCACTGACAGACCCCAAGCAATATTGCTGCCAGCCCTGACCACAATAAGATCTTGGAGTTCATTTTCAAAAGAGCTGAAGTACAGTCTCAAAGCAGGATTGTTTTGTGAATTACTGCTTAAGAGTTTAATTTCCCCATTTCTTCCATTTCCTTCTCCAACAATTGAAAGAGGTCTTCCACTTGCCCCATTTCCTTTGCTATTTGTTTTGCCTTGCTGTGCAATCCTTTGTGTTGGACAGTCCTGTGCTGGTCCATTGGTGTGTAAGGATGAAGGGGAGCACAAAGGAGCCTGTGCATCCTCAGGCACTGATTGTGCAGGCAGAGTGCTCACGCTTTCTGTGCCTGGAAAAACAGCTGATGCTCTTGTGACTGAAGTCAGCAAAGGGAAAGGCAAGGTGTTCTCATCACGTTGCCCACTCTCAGGGTATTTTGCATGGCTCAGTCATGAGAAGCTTCCCCTCTGCCCACGCTTGTGCCTTACAAACACATCCCAGCTCCTTCTGGGATGAACACCCGGATTCTGCTGGCTGTGGAATGCCGGGCACAGACAGCCCAGTAGAGGAGCAAAGCAAAGTCACAGAGGTCAGGGCTGTGGGAAGGGGGCTGGACAACAGCCCCTGCCCATCAGCAGGTGCTGATGCTGTTGGAGATGTGTGCTGCCTGACAAGCTGTTCCACCAGCTCGAGATCTGGTGGTGTTCCTGCAAGGAATGAGCTCCGGAATTTTGAAATGCTAATCAGACAGCAGAGCCTTGCTTCAGAGCCATTCCCCAGGGGAAGCTGTTCTGGAGCTATATATTCTTGAAGCTGTAAGTCCTAAAAGCAGCTTTATCTCCAAGCCCACACAGACCTGGAAGCCTTGAAGAAGCCGGTGGCACAGCCAGGGAGCTGTCGAGGAGGTAGGCAGGTGTCGTGGCAGGAAGCCTGGGGACTTCTTGAACAAACTGACTCTAATCCTTCAAAACTTCTGTAAAATGAAACCATTGTCACTAAGCACTTTGGAGGCATAAATGTAAGTATTCTTGTGATTTGAGATAAGGGAATATTGGCTGGTTTGATAGGCTTTTCTGTTTGTTTCATCAGCCCCGATTTTTCGGTAGCATTAGGTAATTATGTTGCCAAGTAACTAGCTGCCCTCTTGAAATTCCTGTCTTAAAACAATGTACCCTGTAGTGCATGATACAGTGATGTGGATGTAAGCAGGTTTTAGGGAGCATACTCATACGCTGGGAAGCAATTTTTGCCATGGGGCTGCTTGGTGAAGTGGCTTAAGGCTCTTTGTGGGACCAGGGTTGCTTCCAGATGTGCATTGCAGATGAACACACAGCACATATCTGAGGCACTGTGGCAGCTCCAGTGTGGCCAGCCAAGTGGCAGCCACGCAGCTGAGGAGGAGGAAGAGGGCAGACCTTCACAGCACCCCGCTGGATCGTGCTTGGAAGCACAGAGTGCAGCACGTGGGGCCACTGGGGCTGCTGCCTTCACTTGCCTGTTGGAACACACTGCATCCCAGGAAACAGAAAACGCTGCTCCCTCTGCTACAGAAAAGGTGTTAAATTTTTAAAGAAAAGCTACGAGCTCATGAGTGATGTATGAGAGCAAATGGCTTTCTAACCTGTTCACCCTTGCAAGAAGGAGCGATGCCAGTGCGTTGTGCTTGTGTAGAGCCCAGTGTTCCTGTGTCAGCTCAGGTGTGAGGGTGTTGCCCTGTCTGGTGGGTGCTGCAATGGATCTGCCCAAGGCAGCACTCGGTGCCAGCACTGCAGCTCCGTGCTCCCCACCCTCCCACACTTACCACAAACCTCAGGAGAGTCTTTCAAGACTTCTTGCAGATAATGTATATCTACCTTTAGCTCTTAAAGCTGCTCTTCAGACTGAAAGAACACATCAATTTTGGGGGGAATAATTTGGACATATAATTAGAGTGATGTATGTAACACACAGTATCATTCCGATGGAGCATGATCAGCAGTCATGTTAGCCAGTAAATCATAAACCAGAGGAAATCTAAAACTGACTGAAGTCAAATCAACAGTATAACAAAACACGACAGCTAAGTATATTTGAGTCTCTGCAAATATTTATACTGTGTGCTCATAGAGCAGTAGTAACATGCATCTATCTGTTGGCTTTGCTCATGCATTTAATATGAACATGTTATTTGTTCTCTTAGCCCCGTGGACTAACATCAGTATTAGCTGTTTCCATAAAATTACCAGACCTTATTCTAGGCATCATAGGAAACTATTGTCAGGCTGGTTTTAAATTTATTACTTCCCATAGAAGTAATGTCACAGCCCATCTGAACTCCTAGATCAATATGCTGTTAAAGCCAGGGCAGCTTATCACCGACTTTCAGACCTGTCATCTAAAATTACTTTCTGCGCACCCTCCTTAAATTTCCAAACTTCCTATAAACTCTTGAATTTATGACTGCATTGGTTTTGGTCCATGTGGTATATTTGAAAGGTGGCCACAGTTTGATAGCACTGTAAAAGCAACAGTAAGAGTGACTTACAATTCTACTTCTTAGAAATCATCTCTGTAAGGTGAAACTGATTAACCAAAGTCAGCAAAAGTTTTACTGTTGACTGCAAGAGCTCATGACTGCATCATTTACATCTGTCCTGTATTATTCTAGGATTTATCAGCAGATACAATGCTTTAGGGGGATTTCTCTGAAGCTCCTCACCAGCCAGCAGGTTCTGTAAATGGATAAGGCTCCTGGTTACTTTAGATCCATAGTAAAGCTGCTATTCTGGATTTATTTTGACATAATGAAAAGTAAATAGACCCTCTGTTTGAAATTAAATTAATCCTTTTGATCTTCATGAACCAAGCCAAATTATGAAGCTCATATGCAAACAAGGCAAGCAGTCCTAAGACTTTACCCACAGCAGTATGTTAGGAGATTTAGGACTTGGCTTTCCTCTTCCTTCCCACTTGATTCTAAAATAATGGCTTTTGTAGTTTTCAAAGCATCTGCAGTGAGAACAGAGGACTCTTTTTTTAATTTAACAGTATTCAGTTTGCATTACAATTCCTGTAGTTTAGGACTAACAGGTAAGTTGGGTATGGTTAAGTACAGAACTGGGACATTCCCAGTGCTCTGTGGAGAGGAGGACTGACCTCCTGCCCTGGTGCTTTTGAGCTTGGTGGAGTTAGCAAGACATCATCCTTAGTTATCAAGTGAACCAGAGATGAGTGAAGTGACTGAGACATGAATGTTCTGCCTTTTATGAAGTATTGTCAGCTGGGGTTAGAGGCCCACTTGGTTCAGGAAGCACAGCACTGGTGAGTTTCAGGTTCTTCATTGGAAAAAAATACCATCTTCTGATGTAAATTCACTGAAATAACCTTGATATATTTCCTGATATGAAATTGCTAAAGATGGTTTTTTGTGCTTACACAAAAGCCTTAGTTATCACAAGGACACCACACAGCCCAATAATCCTGAACATAAGGCTTGCACATTTTCTAAACATTAGGTATCTGAAATATTTCCAGTTTTTAAATGTTTCTCAGGAGTGTTGATAAGCCCTTAAGCAGTGGGTTAGTGCATAAAATCTAATCAAATGCAAAGGAAGAACAAATGAGAGAGGAGAAAAGTTGACTTCTGCATTTGTAATTATTATTCTGGGATTAATGAGGTCAGATTCAAAGCCTATCTGACTCTATGGGATTAGCAATAACACAATTACTGTCAGAAGCAAGGTTTTCACAATGAAAACATCTCTGTAAATTGAGATTTTAATGAATTGAAACTTTCTTGTATATAAATATAATTAAGATTATCTCAGTCAAGGCAATAATTGGTTTAAGTCAAGTGTAAGATACTTGGGAGTATGTGGTTTTTTTTCTTTTTTCTTGTGTATTTTATTCTTAATTATCCTTGGGTTTCCAGAAATGTAACTCTGAGCTATATTGCTGTTTGTGTGAAGCAGCTAATTTGCACTCACAGAATCCTTCATGAGTTCTCATGAGTGAGGTGCTGCCATCCCAGTGTTGTAGACATCATTTTTGACAGATATTTCATGTTTGTTGGAAGAGGTGCTTCTTGAGGCAGTTTTAGGAATTGTATGTACAGTAATTATATTTGCATTTGTAAATACTATTATTACAATGTTAAGGTTTATTCCTAAATAAAGGAAGTCAAGATTTAAGATTTCCTATGTGGTCTCAATTTGCTTTCCTTGTGTGCGTGTTAAGATGTTACGTCTAATTATTTGACTATTTTTTATTTTTACTCCTCAATTTCGTCTTTATTTTGAAAGCAGACTGTTTTAATAGCACCTATTCAGTATTTTGTCTTGTAGTTTTTAAAAGTGCTGGTGTTACTAATGACACAGTATTCAAACCTTACACCAAAAAAGACTTATTTTACCTGTGCATTTCCACAAACATTTATTGCTTTGGTTCTACAAGACCCGGAGGAGGCAAGAACAGCTTCTCCTTGCCCAGGTCATGTGTTTCAGTGAATGTGGGTTCCCCATTTAAAGCCCACAAAGACCTGGTTTTTCAAAGTTCAGGCAGAATGTGGCACAGGGCACAGATATTTAAAGCAAAGGAGGGGCTCCCCTTGCCCATGCTGCCTGGCAGGCTCAGGATTTCTTTGTTCTGTGCCCCAAAGCTGCAGGTAGGGAGAATGCTGGGCATGTGGTCACTTCGGGGTCACTTTGGGGTCTTGGAGCACTTGCCTAAGTGTGGGATTTAAAGAAGTGCTCGGGTGAAAGCAAGGCTGTCACTGTTCCCTCTTTGCCAACACTGAGGAGCCCGGGTGCCCAAAGCAGGCTCCCCAGGGGCAGCAGTGGGGTCTGGGCTCTGCTGGGCAGAGCTGGGGCAGAGCAGCCCTGGGCTGGGCACAGGGTGTGCAGGGTGTGCGTGGCCAGGCTTTGCCCACGGGGGTTCACAGCACAGAGCTGCAGCCAGGAGGGAAATCAGCACCGCAGCTCCCTGCCCGTGCATTCCCTGCTCCTCAGGAGGAACGAGGTCACTCCTGCACAGAGGGACCTCCAGAGAATTCTAATCAGCCATTGCATCTGGAGCAGGATCTGAGCAAGTTTTGATGGATTGAAGGTGACATGCCAAACTTTAATTGCAACCAGAGGATCCTAAGTGACAAATCCGGTTGTTTTACAGGTCTTTTAAGTAAACAAAGTGCTTTTAGCAGCAGGCTGCAGCTGACTTAGTGGAAATTAAGCCTAGCCATGAATTCTGGGATTTAGTGTTTTGGAAAGAACTAAGTCACATAACTTGGAGCTTTAATGGAAGTACAAGTATTGGCAAAATCAGCAGGAACAAAACAGGAAGGGATTCTTAGTAGATAGATACCCAGTCCTGCAGTGAGAGAAGAAAGTGCAGATTTTCACCAAGGCATCGATCCCTCAAGCTCCTACATCCCTTAATGCTGTGACAGTGCAGGGCACTCGGGATGGCAGGGCAGCGGGGTGCAGGAACAGCTGCAGAACAGGGGTCCCTGTGTGTCCCAAGTGCCCAGCAGAGCGTGGCAGCCACCCTCACTGGGATGTGGTGCTGTTCTCGCTGGGCTCAGCTGTTTCCTGGCAAGCACAGGGCAGTCTGCATGGCAGGGCAGGAGAGATGGCACTGAGCACAGGCACAGGGTCAGTGCCAGGGGTCAGCTCCCCTCCAGGCAGGGCAGGGCAGGGCTGCCACACCTGTCCCTGCAGTGGCTCAGGTTTTGGCACTGCCTTGCCAGCTCACTGCAGATGGGTTGTAGCCTGTTTTAACCCAGTCCCTACCTTCATCTCCCCTAGCAGATGTCTAAAGTGCCAGATCCAGGGCTACATTGAAGATAGAGGTGTTAGGAAATCCCCAGTAATTTGGGAGAAAAGTCTTCATTGTGACAGCAGTGTATGTAATAGTGGTGGGGAACACAATTGATCCCTAGCTCCTGATTTGAGAAAACATATGGAAAGCTTGTCACTCTGTGTTAGCCCTTCTAGAAACAGAATAAATGTCTTGGGTAGGAAATCCTTCTGACTTCAGGGCTGTCCCTTCTTCAGGTATCTGGTGGTTAAGTGCCCTGAAGAGAAGTAACTGTAGTGAGCTGAGGTCAGATCCTGACGGAGCCATTTGTACTCCACAGCACTGATCTCAGAATACACTTTCAGCAAACACCAGCCTAATCATGTTTTCATTTTTTTCTCTCAGATTGTGGTTTAAATGTGCACAAGCAATGTTCCAAGATGGTCCCAAATGACTGCAAGCCAGACCTGAAGCATGTCAAAAAAGTGTACAGCTGTGACCTTACCACGCTAGTAAAAGCACACTTCACCAAGAGACCAATGGTGGTAGATATGTGCATTAGGGAAATTGAATCTAGAGGTAAGGCATCCTTAATGGACTTCTGTTGCTTTACTGATAATCCATTTAGATTGATCTGGGTCATCTGGGTTTCTGCTGAATGTATGATTGCTCAAAACAGATTTGCACAAGACATTTTATGACTGCCAATTACCCTGCACAGCTAATATTATACTGTGCATTATTTCATGGTTCATACCATTTATAATTTTTATAGATTCTGCTAGAAATTGCTTAATGGGAAGTTACTGCTTTGTAGTTACATATTAGTGCCTATCTTTCCAATAATATATTCATTTTAAAAATTAAATTAATGTGGCAAAACAAAGGGGATTCATATTAATGTGTTCACTCTTGCTAGTTTCCTTAGGCCCACACTGAGTATCCTTTTCTAGAATTAGGGTACTTGTTTTTATTCTGAAATCATGACTGATCATCAAGTATGTTAATCTGAGTTATTTTTAAATGAGCTGTAACTGGTTTAATACGTTCCTTCAGCTCTGAAGTAATTTTCGTAAGTACAGTTTAGTGCTGATAGAACAAGGCATCTATTGCAATGGTCAGGGTTAAAAACCCAGGATAAGGTTTCGTTCTGGAAGAAAAACCTGATAGGGCTTTTAAAGCCTTTCTGCTTTTTCTACCTTAAATGAAAAACTTGCCAAGGAAAGAAGGCAATGTAAAACTCAGGACTAATTTTAATCTTGTTAAAATGTTCATTGCAGGTCTTAATTCTGAAGGACTGTACCGAGTCTCAGGATTTAGTGATCTTATTGAAGATGTCAAAATGGCATTTGACAGAGGTACAGTCTTTCCTGCGTGCTGGAACTTGGTGCTGATGTATAGCATATACACAGTTTTTGTGCAGAGCCCCTGTCTCACGCTCCGCTGCACCGTCCGACGGCTGTGCTGGCAGGAGGGGAGACTCCCCATCAGAAAAGCACATCAGCTTCACTCTGGCCTTTATTACAAAAATCTCCTTTTCTCCTTCCATCAGTATCTGTGCTCCAGTAACCATGTGTGTAGGAAGGACAAAGCTTTGTGAACTACTGCCCTAGTTTGCAAGTCAAACTGTGCTCGGAGGGGTGGGGGAGGGATAGAGAGTGAGTGGTGAAGTGCCTTAAGAGAGCTGTGCAACTTAAATCCATCTTTCTGGATGAAAGCTCCAAAATAATAAGATGAATGCAATAGTGCAAACAAAGTTTGAATTATTACAAACTAAAAGAAGGTCACTGAGAACAAAATCTTCTCTCTGAGAAAAGACAGTGGGAAAATTAAAGGCTTTCCAGCTGCAGTCCCTCTATGCCAGTAGAAATCAAGTCCAGAATCCATGCTGGAAACTCTCTTTCCTGTTTGTCTGGGGGACTGGACCGATTCGGACAACATCTGCAGTGTTAGCAGGGTGGGGACGTGCTGCAGAAGCCAAGTTCTGGATGTGTGTCCACTGCAGTTTGGAGTAGGTAGTATGCTCTAGTTAAATGGTGAACACATGTTTTTCTTATAAAATAGGGGGGCTGTGGACAAAGCTGGTTTTCTGCCTTTTACTTTTTTCCCAGACTCCCTGATTTCTCATTCAGTGCTGATGAATGTGTTGTTTTGCAAGGCAGTGTGTTCAGAAATAGCTAAACGTCCATACCTTAATACAAGACAGACACTGCAAGATCATTCAGGCAGGTTTTAAAAAAAACCCAAACTGTATTTTTTAGTAATTATTTGAAACAAAGAAAAGATGTTTTACTTTATAAAATGCTTGAGGTTTTCACCCTGAAACCATGAACATCACAGTCCAGTAATGGTTTTACGTACCACAACCAAAATCTGTAGTTGTTTCCTTTTCAATAATGTTTGCTTAAGCAAGTTATTATTTTTCTTTTGAATGCTGCTCTACATCTGTTTACATTTCCAAGGCTTTAATATCAGTGTTTCTCCACACAGATGGGGAAAAAGCTGATATTTCTGTGAATATGTATGAAGATATCAATATTATCACTGGTGCACTTAAACTGTACTTCAGGGATTTGCCAATTCCACTCATCACATATGATGCCTACCCAAAGTTCATAGAGTCTGCAAGTAAGTATAACACATTTTTGATCTGCTTTTCATTCTTAGCCTTTTCTCCTTTTCTTGCAGGACTGTCCTATTTGTTTTATAGCTGTCCCACCAGCTCTTACTCTGCATGCCCAATTTAGTAAGGATTGCAGGACTGAACATGCAGTGCACATTACGGCCTGACCATGTGATGCTACGTGGGCATGGTCACATTTTCCTTTGCCTTTGTCACCAGGAATGTTTCCTTTTCATCACACATTATGGATTACATCACTGGTGTGTCTTGCATGAGTCCTGGGTACTTGACAGTGATTATTTAAAGTCTGCTGGTTTTATGGTGCCAGAAAGGTGATTTATGGAAATGTTTAGAAATAAGATGTCGCTTGTTTCTGGAGTTGTCCATTTTGAGTGTTTTCCTAAGCTGATAACCACTCATTCTCCCAAAGCCAGCTTTGGGGCTGGCCTGGCAGAAAGTGGGCCTGCAAGCACAGCAGTAAGCCCAGCTGGAATATCTCTCCCAAACATCCTGGCTGCCTGAAGCATTTCTGTGATGTGTTCACACCAGCCACACCTGAAAGGTGTGAGGTAGCCGTGGTTAGAAAACAAGGACTGCGTGCTGGCCTTACAGCTCCTTTGGAGAAGGCTTTTTCCAACTCGTATGGAGGCAGCCAAAGGCACTGATGGCAAAGTTCCCAGTACCTTCTGCTCTCCCGGAGTTGCACCTGCAGATTATTTGTGCAAAACCAGTCCAGTTAGCAAGATTGCCAGAGGATTTTTTTAGTAGGCTGCAGGGAATCTTTCAGTGGAGTGCAGTTTGCTTTGGGGAGTTTTCTGTGTCCAAAACCAGTCACATCCTCACGGTGCTCTGAGCACCTCTTTGGACAGACAAATCCTCCATGAGTAATCCAGCAGAGCTGTGAGACCCTGTCTCCTGTGCAGGCCAGGCTGTTGCCTTTCTGTGTGTGAATCTGGCTGTTTGTGTGGTGACAGCTGAACATCTGTGTTTCAGAAACCACGGATCCGGATGAACAGCTGGAAATTCTCCACGAGGCGCTGAAGCTGCTGCCGCCTGCACACTGTGAAACATTACGGTATCTCATGGCACATCTGAAGAGGTGGGTGCAACAGCTGCAAAGAACTCTAAGCCACACTCAATTCTAGCAAAAATCCATGCTAGCACCTCCAGAAAAGTCTGGTCAAGGCCCATCAAATCCTCCAAAGGGCCTGTGGCAGGAGTGATACTGTACACAATGGCAAAACTCAGACACAGGGGATTATCCCTTGCAAAACAAAACCAAGGTGGCATGTTAGGGTGTCCATTTTAATTGCTCAAGTAACATGAACTTACTGTCAATATGTAAGAATCATTCCCTTTCCATAGAAAAATGATTTTATTTTAAGGTCTCTTCTGCCTTTTTTCATTATATAGCTCCTCTACAAGTAGGACTGTGTTGATTCTGCTGAGTGCCTCAGGCAAAATTCAGCTACTGAGTTTCTGCCTGATTTGTCCCTTTATTTCAATGACATTTCTAATGGGTGTTTTAAAATGGACAAAGGGATGAGAGACATAGGAACAAAAAACTCCACCTTACAGCTTGTGACATGTGAAGTTAATTTTTCCTCACCCTGTTCAAGATTAGCTGTTGCTGCTCTACCTAGCAAATTGTTTTCTGGTATAGGTGAATGATAAGGTAGAAAGGTGACAAAATTCACTATTTTTAAACTTCTGTTTAATGCTTTGCTAAAAGGAGCTGTGCTGTTCAACAGGCCATTGTCTTGCTGCTGAATTCAGGTAACCAGAACAGCTCCTTTATTTGAAATACTTACAGACTAGAGACACGGCAACTCGGTAACATCAGTCTGACCTGTTTCTAAATAAAAACTAAGGCAGAAAGGGAGAAACAGAAGAAAGTTTGAATCTTGAGTTTGTAGTTCTTGTATACCAAAGGGCTTGTTCATGCAGTGCAAGTGAGCACGGTCTGTGTGCTCTGAGGAGGACAGACACTGACTCACCACAAACCCACACAGCCTTTGCTTTCACTCGCTCCCAAGGTTTCACCTGACACTCCCATGTGTCACCTGCTGGGAACAGTGGCTTCTCCTTGGGAAAGGCACACATTTCTGTCCAGTGTCCCTGATTTTCAAGCATATGCAGGCATGGTCTGGCACCCATGTGAGAATCACTGGGCTTTTTTTACAGAGTAACGCTCCATGAAAAGGAGAACCTGATGAGTGCAGAAAACCTGGGCATAGTTTTTGGACCAACTCTCATGAGAGCGCCGGAGCTGGACGCGATGGCTGCGCTGAACGACATCCGCTATCAGAGACTTGTGGTGGAGATGCTTATAAAAAATGAAGACATTTTATTTTGAATATTTTGGGGGTTTTGTAATAAAAAAGGAAGCAACAGTGTTCTATGGATGAAGGAATATTTTAAAGTAATTTAATGGCTCTTGTCACTGATTTCCATATTTGCTAGAGCTTTTGATGTATTCAGAATAAAAATGAAGGAACTCTTTGTCGTTTCTGTAGTGCCATTCAGCTGATGTTGAAAAAGGTTAACACATACTTTCCAGTACTAGTAATCCTGGGTGTTTATCATGTTGAAATAAAAAACAAAATGCCTAAAGCTATTGCATGATTTGCTCCCTGTTCTCCCTGTTCTGGTGAGACTCATTCCATGAAGAAAACAACTGAACTGGTGCAGCATCTTTGTTCTGGATAGTTTGTGATTGTAATTCAGCATGTTTCTCCGTGTAAACCTGTTGTGAATTTGCTTTTTTTGTTCTATGTAATTGGTTTCTAATACTAAAAAGAAGGCAGACTTCTGTGAAATGGAGCCTCTGGCCATTTATTGACATTTCATATTCTCTTCCACTTCTGGGGCTGATTTCTTCTTGGGTTTCTTTCCATTTTTTCATCATATAGTAATTTGTTTTTAACAGAAACAAAATTGTACTTTAAATGTTACTTTAAGTAATTCTCCATGATGTTTATGGTGGTTGCAGTGAAATCTGCAATACTGAACAGTGTTCCTTTATTATTATTGCTATTTCAATTGTAATTTTGTATTTTTATCTGGCATGCATATATTAATTTATTAAATTTTGCTTTTAGAACTCTAACATTACGCTATTTATTTTTACTTTTTGAACTTGTTTCAAAAATACCGATTGTTTAATTTCTTACATTGGCACTTTAATGCTGAACAACCTCTGACTTAAAGAATTGAGTTAGAGTTTCACCAGTTTTGACAAGACTATTCTAAATATTTTGGGTCCTGACACGTTGCTAAGGTTCCCACAAATTCCTGTCTACTTTGAAAACTTTCTTCCTTGTCCAAGATACCTCTCAAGAAGGCTTCAGAATTCTTAAATAAACCACGAAAGGTATTGTCAAGCCATCTACTACTTCATAAAATATATCTGTTGTTGTAATTGCCTCAATGTGAACTGGAATGGCAGTTCACAATTACTCAACTGTAGGTGCCCACAGTAGATGGATACACCACTGAATTTCACATGCAGATACATCCTTGGACATTTCCTTTGCACTTCAGAGGTTCAGCTCTGGTGCAAGCACTTTGGTCAGCCCTGGAACACCTCCTGGAGCAGGAGGAGAACAAGGAGGAACAATCCCCTGGTGATCAGAAGCAGCTGTGCTGTCAGCACGGCTGACAGCAATAAGGTGCCTCACTGCACCCCACCCTGCCTTGCATGTCTGGTGAGGAGAGGAGAGGGGAGATGGTGGCTCTTCTGCAGCTCTCCTGAGCTGGGGATTGAAGGATCCCAGGCAGGAAAAGGTGAAGCTGGGGATGTACACTGGTGAGCATATGGGGAATGCTGCTCTGGCCTGGGGGCTGCTGGGGAGGCAGAATGGGAGAAGTTGTGAGGGAATCTAAAGTATGGTTTGGTTTGAGGTTTTTTTCAATAGTCTGTAGCAGTGAAAGTGGCTTGCTGTTATAATTCCTGTACTAATTAGTGCACATTATCACTTTATTTATGGTAATGAACTCCAACAGATGGAAAACTCTGTGTCTCTGGCCATAGCCTTGCCTCCCCCCAGCCCAGAAGGAGTGGCCCATATGCTGCTCAGTCACATCTGCCTGGCACTGCAGCAGCCACACATGCTCAGCACCGCCTTGCTCCAGGCCAGCTCCTGAACATGCTGTGTCACCCACTGCTGCCCCCATGCTTTGTGATGCATGTCCTCCCTGGGCCCTGTGTTTTGGGTGGCTCCCCAGGCCATCCATCGCTCCTGCATTCCCCTGGGGATCCCTGCAGTGGCTCTGGCTGGCCCTGTGCAGTGTCCTGTCACTGCACTCAGCTCTCAGCCCCCGGGAGTGGCACTGCTCAGGTGCCCTGGGCTCTGTGGTCAGGAGAAGGGATGTTTTCCCAGGGAAAGGGATGTTTTCCCAGGGAACGCTGAGAGCAGGGCTGTGACCCAGGGCAGGGTTGTGACCCAGGGCAGGGCTGTCCCCAGCAGTTCCAGCTGCGGGGCTGGCTCTCCGTGTCCTCGGGAGCCAGAGGAGCCCTCGGCTTCCCCGAGCAAAAGGCAGCTCTTGTTCCCCAGCGCTGTGCAAGTAAACCTGGGCTGGGTAGTTGTACCTGCCCTTTCTAAAGCGTGTAGCAAGGAGCACGTAGTAAATGGCAGTAATTAGGATAATTACCATTTCTTCTGGTGTGAAATACCCAGCCTGTCCCTCTCGGAGCAGCAGCAGGCAGGTGCTGCTGCCACAGCTGCTCCCCTCCAGGTGCTTTTGGCTGCGTTGGGAAGCAGAGGTGGCCCCAGCAGAAAAGGCCGCAGGAACAGCAAGCCTAGATTTGCTCTGGGGATGGTCAGTGCACACCAGAGGGGCAAACAAGGTTTGTTGGCTGCTAATAACCATGAGCCTCCTGCGGGAGATGTCCCCTCTCAAGCACAGTTTAACAAGTGATTATAATAATGGAAGTTTCTGCAGGAAAAGAGGAAAACTTAAATGGGGAGCCACTGCTGAAACAAAAAACCCAAACATAATACACACAAAACCCCAAAGCTAGAGCAAGCAAAGGCCCTACAACCCCCCACACCCACAAGTAAATAGAACCACCCTCCAAAAACCCATGCCAAGCAATGCAGCTTTTCCCTGCTGCCCCAGTGAGTGGTGGCAGCAGCTGCAGCACAGGAGCCCGGGTCAGGCAGCCAGGCCCTGCTGGCACCAAAGCCCTCTGCTCTCCCCAGGTCTCACGTTCTGGTGGGCTGCGAAGGAAACAGCATGCCAAGGGATGATGTAGCTTCAGAATCTGTTCAACACCAGCTAATGTCAATATTCAACTAATTAGGGCTGACACTGTGTGCCACCCACCCTGCTCAGCCCACGTGGAACAGAGCTGCCCCTACAGGGTGCACATCTCTTGGATTCGGGTATGTGGGTCACACGTGTTAGGGGCAGGAACGTGGGATGGAAGACCCCAACAGTCAATGAAGTGCTTTCTTGACTTGGAATCCCAGGAATCTGTATGCAGTGACTTTCCTTTATTCTCTTTCATTGCATTTTTTTATTAAGTGTGGAGGCAAAAGCCTCCATTTTAATCTTGTTTTTGTTGCTATTGTATGAAACTCTGATCTTTCTTGAGTAATAATCTTTTAAGCAGGTACTGCAGAAAAAAACATTGTCTTTGCAGTGAATTTGCTATTTCTTTTTGCTAACCAGGAAGATGCTTTGCACAGGCATACAAGCAAATTGCATGATTTAAATTCCATTTATTTGATTTTTTAATTAAACACAGAAAGTATTTTTAATATTTGTATTAGTTAAGTGGCAATAGAATAAATAATCTAGGTCTCTGAGAAGCAAGGGCTTTCACCAAGTTGATTTGTTCTCTGAAGGAATTGATTTCCATGAGCAGTAAGTGCTGTCTCTGTTTCAGCTGACCTTGCTGTCTCAGTGCTGTGGGTACGTGTGGACAGCTTGGCAGAGACCCTGCAGCCAGCTCACTGGCAGCACCTTACCACAGGGCAGCTGGACACAAAAAGATGGGGGAAAGGGATTAAACTACAGCTCCCCACTGGAGGGATGTGTGGGCATCCCCATTTCAGACTGCAGAGCTCAGGGAAAACACTGTGTGCAGAGGCTGCGGGCTGGGAACCTCTGGCAAGGCTTTAGGAGAGCTCTGTGATGAGGGAAGCAAGCTGCCTTCTGAAACAAGCACATGAGCTACTGCTAATGTCAGGTTAGCTGACAGGATGGAAAAACCCGTTATTTACGATTTGATGCAATAACAAACTTCTCTGGTTCTTCCCCCTCCAATGGCAAAGGAAGGAAAAAAGGCATATATGATATACTCACTTTGTTCCTGACCTAATTTTTGCATGCCGATGCATGTTCTGCAATGTTTTTATTATAGCTATAATTATATTGCAGTTGGGGGGAAAAAAACATTTAGTGAACCTAGCAATCATGGGTTTCTTTTTTAGTCGTGCAAAATTACTGCTTAGCAACTACACCTCAGCCCTAGGAAGCTTATGTAACACACGGGGAGGAGGGCCAGGACATGTGTGTGCATCCAAGGGATTCTGAGCAAACCAGGTAAGGCAAGCAGAGAGCCTGGTGCTCTGGCCACCTGCAGGCAGGGCTGCAAGCCAAGGGCAGGGGCCCTGTGCCCCATGGAGGGGTGTGAGGGGCTGGGGTGGCACTGCCACTGCCCCCCACATCTCCCCCAGGGTCCCCCGCTGAGCTCTGCCTCCAGGGACCCCACGGCTGGTGCACTGAGAGGAGGAAGCTTAGCTGTGCATTGAGGGGTCCAGCTCTTCTTCAGTTCTTCAGCACTTTCTTCCCCTGCCTTGGTCATGGATGTTTGGAGTTAAGCTCTTCACCAGAGCCCTTGCATAATCTGATCATTTCTTCATGCTGGCCTGACTGTCTCTCTCCGTGGTCTGGGCCACACCACAGAGAGACTCTTCTTGATGCCTTTCCTGAATCTCAATTTGGACAGCATGACTCGGTGATTATCGAATGTCTGTTGCTGGTTTCATGGTCAGAGTAACATTTTTCTTTGATCTCTCCCAAGAGTGATGTCAGTAAGCTGCTCAAGGAACTTGTTTAAGAGCTTTTATTTAGATGTCCTTCTGTATTTCTCATATATTTTGTCTCAAGGCCATGTATAGCTCCTTACATTACTCAGGTGTTCATCAGTACTCTGCCTTGGTCAATTGGAGCAAGTGGTTCTTAGGCCTCTGGGAGCTTTTGATTAATGTATTTCCTGAGGCAATTAGGCATTATTTTGAAATATATATTTGGCAGCCAACCAGGATTTATTTTCAAGCATTACGTTGCCTGTAATATTTCTTTCTTCCTACCAAGCCTAGAGATTGAATGCTAAGGTTTTTCTCTTTGCATTTTTTTTTTAAGATTCATTAATAACTCTTTCACTAATGCAAATAGGATTGTACAAACTATTAAAATTACTCATTTTATAGACTGATATTCATAAGGTGGTGTATCCTAAAGCTTGCTTGAAGGACCACTCACTAAACTCAAAAGAACTTAGCACCATGCTGTTGCTCACTGCTCAAATCCAGCACCTACTCTGTTCTCAAAAAGGAGAACATGAGAGATTCTTCTAATTTGTTATCTGTTATTTTATCCCCTTTTATGCTTTCCAGCATCATGTTGCTGGACATATGTTGTTTGTACCATGCAACAACTCTCATATGACATCTTCCACTTAACTGCTGGAACTCAGGTACACTGAGATGGCTGCAAGGTGAGTTAGACACCACCAATGTGGTGCAGGACAAGATACCTCACAAAAAGGGAGGTTTGAAGTCCAGCTGAGTACTTTTATTTACAGTAGGCAGAGGGCAATAATGAAATAGATGTGGAGGAGGTGGAACATTTGTTGCAAGCTGCTGCAAGGTCAGGGATTTGCAAATCCCTTCCTCATGGAAAACTGTGAGCTTCTCCTGGAAGTACTTCTCCTTGCCACTCAGAGAAAAGGCATAGTTCCCAAATGTGGACAGTGGTTACATTGGGTTTAAATTGTGTTCAAAAAAATCCCCCAAATCCCAGCAGTCTATGCTCAGCAGTCCAAATGCTCACTCTTCTCAATCATTTCAAAACCAGTGCAATGCTGAGTCTCTACAGCTCCTTCATGCCTCCTCATTGAAGGAAGAATTGTGGTCTGCCCACAGCTTACTTTGAAGTTCCCTCTCTGTAGCTTAAATCAAGAAGGGCTGGTCTGAAGCTGCAGCAAAGTGACTGCTGAGGATATTGAGGATATTGATTGGTGAGGATATTGGTATTGACTGGTGAGGATATTGGCAGTGGGGGAAGCTCAAGGAGGAGTCACAGGTACTGCCATGGAAAGTGGGGACTTGTTCCGTGCTCTGTGTTCATTCCTGGTTTCGGAAACCTCCCCCAGCATTAGGAGGAACCTGACATTCTCTTTCTCCTGCACAGGTGGGAGGAATCCCCCACTGATGCTCCCTCTTGCCCTGCAGCTCTGATGTCAGGTTTAGCCTCACACCTAAGCTATGGTCAGTGTGCCCACAGTGTCAGTGAGGGGTGAGGCTCTTGCTGCTGTCACAACCTTCCTGCAGAGCCAGCAGCCACCCCAGGACCCATCCCAGTACATCACCAGTGACCTGCAAGTGCAGGGGGCACAGAAAGAGAAGAAAGGGAAGAGAAAAGGTTTTCAGAATTGGTTACTTAAAGTAGCAGGAAAAGTGACCAAGGACATTGGTCACATGGAATGTTCTTTTTAGTGAAGGCAGTGTGGTTGGGCTGGGTGTTGCACGTGTATCATCTGGACACTGCAAAGCTGCTCACAGCACAAACCACTGCTGTGCTGAGCTTCAGTGCTGCAACATTTCACCTGTGAGCACAGTTAGTGTGCAAACTCCAGGGCTGTGGATGTAGCCTTTGTCTGCTAGGAGGATGAACTTCACAATCAGCCTAATCCATAAGCCAGACTTTGTTAAGCCTCATTAAACTGGAACTGTTTGTTTCAGTGCCAGTTTCTCTTACGGGGCTGCTCCTCTGGCTCCTGCACAGCCCAGGTTTCACTCACATTGCTCCCCTTGCTGTGGAGTGTGTTTACCAAGACATTCCCCCAACTGCCTTGAGTATGGTGTTTTGAACTCCTGTCAAATCCCAAATATTGGTGAGCAGGGAAATCTGGAATTTTTCTTCATGTGAAATGCTGAGTGAAATCTGTGGGGCTGTCAGAGGAGCAGGAGCCACCTCTGACTCCTGTCCAGGGCTCAGTGTCCCACCCATTTGTGCCTTGCCATTGCCAGCCCCCACCCTCCTGCAGGGACCCAGTTATCACTCTGAAGGTGTTTCTGGGCTTTAGGGTGTATTTTTCTTTTTCTGTTTTATCAATTGTAAACACAAGTTTGTAAGTTCCCTTTTGTCTAACACAGCCAAGATCTTGCAGGCTGCCAAGGAGGCAAAATAAATTTTGTGTGATAGGTGAGAGCTACACACCAGGAGCCACAGAAGTCAGTATTTTCCACTAATTACCAAGAAAATTCTGTGTGTGTTGGCATAGATCCCAACATAAGCAATAAAAGTGAGTATTTGGCATGAGGTCAGTCCTGGGTAAAGCACATATCAACAATTCCAAGTGTGTCATGTGCAGGAGTAGAAATCTGTCCCTGGGAGCATGGCTGGAGGGTGGCATTTCCTGCTTTAAAACACTCTGAAGGCTCAGGTAGCCCAGTGGGGTAGATGTTGACTTTTGGAAGGCAAACACTGCAGCCCCAGGTGAGAGGGATGTTTTGCAGAGATCTGTGGGGTTTTCTAGGATCAGTGAGGGCTTATGAAGGGGAAGCACCATGTGGGGAGGGAGAGGGCTTGCCACTCAGCTTACTGGCCGAATTAAAAACAAAACAAACTTGTTTCAATGTGTTTATCCAGATCACACCAGCAGTGAGAGAACCTGCACCCCAAAGGTGGCACCCTGAGGCTCTCACAGGGTTACAGATGTGTTCTCAGGATCACAAAAGTTGATGCTAGCTGCAGTCACTGCAGGTGTGATGTGGGATGGTTTAGCATGTCTGCCTTTCACCACGGCACTGGAGCCCCATGGGAAGCAGGTGACATCCCAATGGGTATTTATGCTCTCATCCCATAGCTGGGGTTATATGGGCAATGTGCTGTGAGGTGCCCCAGGTTTCAGGATTTATTTTGTATTTGGAAATGATGACATTGCAGAAGGGCTGTAGTCAATTATATCCTTGTGGGCAGCAGAGAAGGGCCTGTGTCAATCTGTGCAGCAGCTTGAAGCATTAAAACAATCCTACATTGCCACCTCTTCTTTCCCCTGGCTGTTTAGTGGAGCACCCCTCAACATGCCTTCAGGAAAACTCTGAACTATGGAATTCTGGCCAAAATATGTCAGCCCTCATGGGAGCCGAACAAGCAGCTTTTATGTGAAGCTAAACTTGAACAGCCTGCTCTGCAGTTACTCCAGTGGAGAATCTGCCCTTAGAAACAGACAGATGTATTTAACCAGGTAAATGTGAGCATCCAGAGAAATACTTTGGGCTAAATGCTCCTGTGGTCCCACTCGTGAAAGCCTCTGTGTGGAGTGGGATAGGGATATGATACATGTATTTCCAGAAGTCAGGTAATGCTGAGCTCCACTTTCTGCACTGGTAGTAACTCAGTTATATACTTACAAACAGCATCTGAATATGCACTTAAAATAGAATAATGTCACCTCCAGAGGCAGACACTCCTAGGAGAGCACTTGGGTGCCTAACACTCATTTAAACTTTGCTTTAGATGTCTCCACATCCTGCTGTCTCAGGATGCAGCAGAACTGGCAGTGGAACTGGTTCCCAGCTTTGACATCCAGGCCACCTTTCTGCCCAGTTTTACTATCTGACTTTTGTATTTTGTGGAGTTTTTTTGTGGCTGCAGAGAGAAAACTCATGGCTGGTGATGACAAAGTTCAGAACAGGTAGCAGTAGTGGTTTGTGCCAGATGAGGGCATTTTTCAGCTTGCACTGAATAAATAAATTCAGTTGTCACTGAGTTGCATCTGAAAATTAATTAAATTTTCCTGGCCACAGAAGCAGAGTAGCTCAGGAGTCCTGCTGTGCAGGAAAGTCTTCCTGAGGGCATGGACCAGCAAAGCTGCTCCTCTGCTGTCCCCACTGCTCTGGCATGGCTCACACAAGCTGCTGTGCTGACAGAGCAGCCCACAGGAGCAGGGCAGAGCAAACCCCACAGCCAATGGACTTGTCCTCTTTTGTTTCTTGTTTGGCTCTCCAGCATGCCTCACCTTGGCCCCAGAAATAGGCCTTGTATTTGGATGGGAGCCTGAGAAGATACCATGTCAGGGATGTCAGCTGGAGTTAAATTTGCCACTGCTCCATTCAGTAACTTTGTGCAGCTCCAGGGCTGGTTACTGGTGTGCCCATAACAAAAAGGCAGTGTGACACTGCAGCCTGCTCACTGATTCCTTGGACATTTTGTGGTTGCTCAGCTTGTGCCTGTCACCTCTCCTGATTCTGTTTTCAATTATTCCTGTCTTCATTCTTGCTGCTTTGGGCACAGCCTTGCCCAAAGTGGGGAGATAAGCCTCTGTTGACAGTGTCCTTTGTCTGAGAAGTGTGACCATGAGGGCCAGTGCCAGTTTAAAGGCAAGCAGTGTCTCTTCTCACCTGCATTAGATTTACACTTGTGCTACTGATCTAATGATGTCTTTTGGGACTCTGGTTTCCCTGTTTGACTGGGGACCTTTTCCTTGTTCTTCTCTTTCTCTCCAGAAACATCCTTTAGATTAGGTAACTGCGCCCTGTCTCTGCCATAATATGAAAGCTCTGTAATTTCAGAGGTTAACATCACTTTTGAGCAAGTTTTTGGTACTTTCAATTCCTTTGGGTGGTGTGACAGAAAACAGAAAATATGTGCTGAAACCAAATTTGCTACAAACACCCGTGGGGATAAAACATATTTGTGGGTTGGTGGAGATGTGTCTGAGTATGGAAAACTGCCACTTTGGATTTCTTGATTTGAGGAATTTAATCTTTACTATACATGTCAGAACGTATTGCTAAACTAATGCTCAGCATGTTCTTATGTGCACTGGAATAAACCGGGTAAGTACAGTCAAGATTGTCATTAATTTTTTGTGAATTTCTTCTGGCAAATATTTGCTCCCCGTTTTCCCTTGGCAGGGACAGTTTGCGTTGCGCTCCCGCGTCCCGGCGCATCCCCTCATCCAGCTGTTGCCATCTGGCGGCCACGGAGCCGAGCGGCCGGGCTTCCAGCGGGGAGCGTGTGCCATGACCGGGACCGGGCAATCTGGGAACAAACGCACGGCAGCTCACGGATACTTGTCTACTATCTGCCTTATTCAGCGCTGCCGTAATCTGCTGTCATCAACAATGCCATTTTCCTGATACAAAAATGCATTTAAAAAGTATATATTGCATTTGAAAACAGAAGTTAAAACTGCTGGACAGTGCTCTTATTTTCAAGCTTTCGTTCCTTTAATTTCCCTGATGTACTCTCTATCTAACCTGTTCTTTTTATTAGTTTTGCTTCTGCTTCTCAGCACCTCCACCCTCCCACAGGCCCTGTTGTCTGTGTGTCTGCTGGAGCCTCTGGCACCAGCTCTCTTCCATTGGGCATTGCCTCTCTGTACTCAATTCTGTGACAAAAATTTCACTTAACATCTTGCATTCCTGACTCTGCCAAAAGCAGCAGGTATTGTGCTCACCTTGCCCGTGTCTGCACAGTACCACTCTGCCAAAGGGACTTTCCTGCAGGAGTATTGCTTCATGGCTGACTTCCTGCAGGCTCATTCCTGTGCATGGATGGAAGGAGCAGTGCCCTACATTCAGCAAGCAGTGAGTTTGCTGCTTTCCAATCGATCTGAATCAGGCTGGTGTGCCATTGCTAGGGGGTAGTGGGTTTGTGTGAAGGATGTGGCTCATAAAAACAAGCTGAAAAGGTTGGAGTCAAGACACGTAAAAAGGGGTTTTTGTGTGGGAATGAAATGTTTGTCCAAAAATTCGCTGAATACTCTGAAGGAAAAAAGAAAAATACCCATCCTAGCAATTGATCAAATTCAGGCATTCAGTGTAGCTCAGCCCCTTCCCCTGCTTTCTCACCTCGGTCACGGTGGGTCACATTCCCTAGCTGAACAACAAGCGGCATTCACTTCTCTGTCCATATTTAACTGCAGTAGCTCAGGTTGCCTTGCGTTTTTTGCGAGGTAAAAGGCTTTGTGCCTCTGCCAGGGAACGTTTCTCACAGCCAGGCTGCTGCTCCCCACAGGCCTTCTCCAAATACCTGCTCCTTCCTCTTCCAAGAGGAGCGCTGACTTCCAGCCAGCGGGGGAGGCTGGCTCCCAGGCTGGGCACTCGGCTCTGCTGCAGAGCAATAACCCCTTGCTGGGGCTGCAGACTTGCTGGGGCCCCACACTCTGCACCCTGCTGGCTCCAAGGGACAGACCTTGAGGAGGGACAGACACCTCTGTCAGCCCAGAGCTGTCATGTGCCAGAGTGTGGCAACACGCTCCTCCATCCATCCCGGAGCCAACCTGGCAGCCCTGCCTGGGGTGGGCAGGAATGCTCTGGGACCCTGAGAGGATCCGGAGGGCCCTGGTCAGCATTCCCACAATGCCTCCATGCAATTGTATCTCCACGGCAGCTGCCTGCCTGGGATAAAGGCTGGGAGCAGGCAGACGCGGGTTTGAAATAAGATCTCTGCAACAATGGGAGCTGCCGGCCAGGAAGGAGGCCAGAGTTATGTAGATGGAGAGATTTTACTGGAGGATAAATGTAAATGCAGAGGCTGAATGCTTAGTGGAGGGGGCTGGGTGAGGGAAAGTGATTAAAAAATAATTAAAATAATAATAAAGGCATCCAGCATGAAACACCAAGCCAGCTGGCAGACAGCACAAAGGATATCCAGCAGAAATAGAAAATACCTCTGGTGTCACCCAGAGGCAAAGCTAAGGAAGGGTTTTGTGGGGAATGTTTTCTGGAAAAGGGAATTTGGAACTCTGTGTAAGAATGGTTGTGGCAGGGCACCCAGTGGCATGTCCTGTCTCCACATGGCCTGAGAAAAATGCAAGAACACCATTAGCATTAGGCAAGCTATCCTCAGGACACCACCCAGAGTCCTGAGGCTTGTGACTGGGTCTTCAGTGACAGACTTCTTAGAGGGAATGTGTGTGTGTGTACATTCAATAATATAAAATTATTTAGCAGACTATTTTTTCTGAACAGAGATAGACCTCTGCAAACAGACACTCCTGTGGCACCCAACTCCACTGCAGACACACTCTGTGAAGAACTGTCTTGGTTAAGCTGGACAACTCTAATTTTACCTCAATGCCCTCTACTTTTTTGCATGGGGACAGCAAGTGAATCCAAATCTGCCTTCTCCAGACCATTTGGGATTTTACAGACCCTACCAAAGCTCTCTCTCTTGCTCTCAGACTGACAGTTCATACTCTTTATCTGTTCCAGGTACAGAAGCCAATTTGCACTGTGGATGTTGTTGTCACTTTCTCCTGGGCCTTTTCCAAGTCTTTTGAAACCAGATGACCTGAACTGCAAAGAACATTCACAGATTTATAGTGGCATCTTTCCTTTTTGCTTCATCTCCTGTCCTAGAAACTGATGGACTTGCTTTTTTTTTATGCTGCTGAACACTTCACAGGACTATCTCTCTCAAGGTTGTGTTTCTGAGTGATACTGTTGAGCTCAAAGTAGATAATCATGTATATACGAGGTAAATAGGGGTGTGTGTGTGTATATATATGTTTTTTAAATCCTTCACTGTTTCTTGTTTTCTTTGCTAGCCCAAAGGACTGAGTATTGTTACCAAACACATCACTTTTCTCTCCTTTCCAGGTGATTTATGGCAATAAAGAGCAAGCATTTTCATGCTCTACAGAAATGCACTGGATCTGCCCTGCTGTAGAAACAAACCAGTCCTGTTTCTACCACTTGACTTTCTCAGTCCACTAAGTATAGAGGTGGCAGCAGGAGAGTGGGGTGTCTTCTCTTACTTAGTTAATAGCTTCCAAGGTGGAGATCCCACCAGGAAGTCCTGGTAGACTCAAGGAGATGGATCTCTCTTGAGAATATTTGTTTACTTCAAAGCTTTCCCATTCCTCTGTGAAGCCAAGGGAGCAGCCTCCTCCCAGCATGCTGTCTGTACACTGGTGGGGGTGTATCAGAAATAAGTGACTACTCTGTTTTTTCTCAGAGAAACAAAACCTTAAACCTGGCAAGTTGCTCTCTTCACAAAAAGTTTCTGAGATCTCACCAAGATGTTCAGTTACTTACAGATAATTCTTTCTTAGTTTATTTGGGTGTGCATTTGTTTAGTAAATCATAGATCACATTGATACTTAGAAAAAAAATGACCTTCTGTAAACTGAAGAAGATATTTGGTGGGTGAAGCACACTGTTCTCCCGTTTCCAGCCCGGTGGTGCAGTGGCCCTCAGCTGTTCTGTCATTCCCAGAACAGGTGCTGTAAGCCAATACCCTGGTGGGTGTATTTTGGCAGTACCCTGGTGAGGCAGCACAGCCCCCTCTGAAGAGACCTCAGAGGTGCTTTGTGCGTGCCTCCATCTGTCTGACTGTGGCAAGAGGATGATGAAGGCCCATTGTGTCCTCCTCCTCCTCATCTCCACAGGTAAGGTGTTCCAGCCATTGCCTTGAAGGGGGGGTGTCTCCTTCCAGAGCATGTGGGACCAGGGCTTTGCATACACATCAGCACGAGCAAGCGCGTGTTCCAGGAGCGCCTGTCCTACTGGTAAGGTTTTATGAGCACACCTCATCATTTAAAAGAAAGCTTTTGAGTTCATTGATAGCAGCTCAGATAATTGTAATCTCAGGCACCAGATATTTTGAGCGGAGAAGTTTGTGTTTAATTGTTTTTCTCCCTGCAATATTTTTTTCGTGCTCCCGTTTGCCTCAGTGCTAGATGTATTTCAAAATATGTGAAAGGATCTAGTAAGCATGACTTGGAATGTGAAAAATCATTACAAGAAGTTTCATTCAGTTGTGGGGTGACTGACAAGGAGGTAGAATTGATTGGCAGCTGCATGTGTTGTACTGAGCTAATTCTTTTTAAACTGTCCCTTAAAAGAATAAATATTTTGTGATCCTAAAAGCTTTTCAGAAAATTCAGGCAGTATATTAAATTGCTACCAAGCTACACCAGAAGGGAGCAAATGTGAAAGAATTTTAGTTGTGTTAATAAAGCATAGAGCTTCAGTTACCTGATGCTGTAATCATAACTTAAAAATTGAAAGATGCCTCCTACCTACCCTCGCTCAGCCTCCTGGCAGAGGAAGCAAACAGTGTGTCTGCAACAGACAGCTTTTCTGATTGGCATCCAAGCATTTTCATATAATCTCATGGCAGGACAGGGCCAAGGCAGAATCCTTGGCAATCTCAGCTCTGTAAAAGAAGTTGATGAAAAGTCAGTTAGGAAACCAGCAGAAATCCTAGCTTAGGCTGGAGTCAGCAGTAAAATTCTTGTTGACTTCTGTGGCCCAGGATTCAACAGAGAGGGGGAAACAAGGGTGCAATCTGCCAAAAATTCTTGCAGTGAGGCTCAACTGTTCTGTTCCCTCTCACTACCTTTAAGAGGGGAGACATACAAAAAACATCCCCAAGCACCCCTCCCACTTGCTTTCCTCCCTTGTAACAGTGAAGCAGCTACAATCTGAGGTCCTCGTGTGCCTGCTTCCTCTGCCACAGCTCTCTGGAAGCAGGGCCCATCTGTTTTCCTGTGCCCTTGCTTCTTGGCAGTGCAGTGCCATGCACAGGCACTGTGAAGGCTCCACTGGAACAAGGTTGCTCCCTGCCATTTTCTCTTGTGACATTTTTCTTTCAAGGCTCCTTGGCACAGCATGGCCAAGTCATGCTGGGCAGCCTGTGGGCAGAGCTGTCCATGGACCTACCCCACACAGTGAGTGGTTTCCTTCTCTCACCACTGCACAACCCGAGCAACTCCCTTTGTAGAGAGGAGCTCTTGTTCCTCCTAGATAGCAGATGCAAGGAGAGGGGATCGGGATGCTTTCTCCCTGACTGGTGTGCTTGGTCCTTATCTTTAACGTCAGTGTCCCAGGAAGGTCTGTGGAGTTGAAGGTGGAAAACGCAACATTAGAAATCCGAGACTGGGCATTTTCTATGTTTAACTGCCCATAAATACTGCATGTTAACACATTTTCAGGCTGGAAGACTCCTAATGGTGTTCATGATCCTGCCTATTTTGCATTTGTTCATCTCCTGGTTGGAGGCCATGGTCACAGGGGGGACTTGGTGCTATCCCTGCAACAGCAGCTTGCCTGGCAGCATTTCCTCCATGCCAGCCTCAGACTGATGGTGCTGTAGCCTGCTCCCTGCCCCTTCTGACTGTTGTTGCCCTTTCTGTCTGTTCTGCAGCTGGGCTGGCCCTGGGCTATGAGGACGAGACTCGCCTGGTGGAGCACTTGTTCAGTAACTACAACAAGGTGGTGCGGCCCGTGGAGGACCATCGGGACGCCGTCGTTGTCACCGTGGGGCTGCAGCTCATCCAGCTCATTAGCGTGGTACAGTATGGACACGGGTGGTGTTGAGCCTCTGGCTCACGTGATAGTGCCAAATGGTGGTGTTGTTCTAAGGAAACAATTTTTATCCTTTAATCCTACTGATTTTTTTTTTTTAAAACTTTCTTTCTTTTTAAGGATGAAGTAAATCAGATTGTGACAACCAATGTACGCCTGAAACAGGTAACTTTAAATATTCTTAACCATTTGATCTAATTCAAATAAATGCACTCAACACAGTCAGGAATTAACTACACTCTCTTACCTTCAGGGGCAACATGGAGAGGTGGGTCAGATAGCAGAGTATTTCTTACTGAGATCTAAAGAATAACGTGCTCTAGATACTAAGAGTTTTAAGAAAAGCATTTGGGGTTGTATTTCAAACAGTAGGCTTCTGGTATCTTTGTATTATTTTCTTTTGGGGCTTTTGGGGTTTTTTTAATAAGCTTCTTAAATCAAAATATAAGTTAATGTAGAAAATGAGCTGGGGGTCCCACTCCCATATGTTTATGCTTACCTGCATGCCCCAAAGCAAGGGAGGAGCTCTTTCTGGGAAGTACTCTAACCCCAGTGCTGGGAGAGGCTCTCAGGGGCTAAAATCTTCCCTCTTTAGCAATGGACAGACGTCAACCTCAGATGGAATCCAGATGACTACGGCGGCGTAAAAAAAATCCGCATCCCCTCAGATGATATCTGGCGGCCAGACCTTGTCCTTTACAACAAGTAAGGGGTGCCAGCTGCCAAGGGAGGCAGGGAGGGAGGGGAGAGGAGCTCTGCCTTGTGGCACCGCTCTGGTGGGACAGTTTTCCCATGAGCTCTGTTCCAGTGGGTACAATTCCTCAGGGTAAGCTTCTCCAGGAGCAGGCACTGGGGCGTCATTTGACCCTCAGCCAGAGCAATCCTTTTGTGACTCTGTTGATTATGCTGCCCATATTGCTTTTAATATCCTTCTTCCTTCTGCAGTGCAGACGGTGATTTTGCCATTGTAAAATACACCAAAGTCCTTCTGGAGCACACAGGGCGTATCACCTGGACACCACCCGCTATTTTTAAGAGTTACTGTGAAATTATAGTCACACACTTCCCATTTGACCAGCAGAACTGCAGTATGAAGTTGGGAACTTGGACATACGATGGCACAATGGTTGTTATTAACCCAGTAAGCAAGGAGTTTGTAATTGAGAAAATCAGCAAAGACCTGTACATGTTTTTAAGAGAAATCTCAGATTTAGAATGGAATATGACCTAGTTTTGACTGGAAAAAACAAGCAGACCCTACTGGCAAAATAGAAAATTCTCATTTTTAGATCTAGCACAAGATTTTCTGGTTTGGCTCCTAAATTCTGCTTACATATTATCCCCATGCCCTAAAAGTATCCTGTCTGTCCTCTGGCAGCTTTGCACGACTTTTTATGGTGCTGCCTGTTCTGCTTCTGTTTTCTCAAGCTTAGGGTTTTTTTGAGGGGTACATTTTCTCTGCTCATGACTTTCCATTGCCTAAGACTCCTTCCCTGTCCCCTCAGCTATGTCTCTCTGTAGTATTTTTTCAGTCTACTATCCCTGACTGTTTCTGTAAAATGTTCAGTTGAATGCTGTGTAGAAGCTGATATTCTAAGGAAAAATAACATAGATGAGAGCTGTTTGCTCACAAAAAACCCCCACAAAGTGCATGAGTTATTTGGAATCCTGTTCCTGAGCCAAACCTGCTAAGTTTTGATTTGGTTCAGAATACCTGGTATTAAGAATTTGTTGGGATGTTTTGCTGCCAGGAGAGTGATCGTCCAGACCTGAGTAACTTTATGGAGAGTGGGGAGTGGGTGATGAAGGATTACCGTGGCTGGAAGCACTGGGTTTACTACGCTTGCTGCCCTGACACCCCTTACCTGGACATCACCTACCACTTCCTCATGCAACGCCTGCCTCTCTACTTCATTGTGAACGTCATCATCCCCTGCCTGCTCTTCTCCTTTTTGACTGGGTTAGTTTTTTACCTACCCACAGATTCAGGTATGTACATTTATTCATTCTGCTTCCATAGAAATTGCTCTTCTAAGAAGTTCCAGAGAAATTACCAGTGTTTGAAATTATCAGCCAACTTGAGGGCCAGTGGACATTTCCACTGAAAATAATGGCTTTAAATATTCTGCAAAGAAAGGATAAGTGCTGAAAACTGAAACTGTTGATATAAATAAATTGGGATGCTTTCCCACAGAAATTGCTTACTGTCTATCCAGTTAACTTCTGCAAAGTAAAGATTTAGCTAGATAATTTTTATGTTTTCCCATAGGTAGTCAGTGTGTTAGTACATCCTGCAGTAAAATGAGCACACAGGTGTGACAGAGGCCCTTCTGCATCGTGTCAGAGCAGAGAGCTCATTACCTGCTCACACATCACCTTGTGTGACACAAGAGCAATCCTGACCTGTTCTGGCCTTCTTTGTCTCTGCTGAGCCACTCATGCTCCCTGCAACCATTTCCTCTTGCCTTTCGTCAGATTTTCATACTGCTTAATTGCAGTGTGAGCCCCGCTTCATTCTTTTCGCCTTTTGTCAGATTTTCATACTGCTTAATTGCAGTGTGAGCCCCTTCTTATTAAATACTTGATGCATTTTTTTGAGTGGAAAACTTTCTGGATTAAAAAAAATGTGTGAATAATGTTTTGTAATTCATTTTTGACACCCTCCACATGCGAGGAGATCTTACATAGCAACTGACCCAATGTCAGATGTGATTTTAGTCTGCTCTCTCAGCCCAGAGACAGAGAGTAAGGGAAGCAAACCCTCAGGAAGCTGTGGAGCAAGCACTGAGAAGGTGCATATACTGCACTGTTCAAAATGCAGAGCCCACAAAATGCTCCTAGCAAGTAAAAATATTCAGCACCCAGACTTCAGCCCAGTCATTCCTGGTAATTCCCACCTTACTGCTGGAGCTGATGCTGTTAGGCTCTCAGGTTTGCCCAGCCTACTTGCTGCTTTGGATGCTGGCAGAGATGATAGCACAGCAAATGCACACAGGTGTTTGTGTGAACAGCTCTCACCCCCACCCTGCTTCTCGAGTAAATGCTCTCTGTACTGAATGATGGGAGCAGCAATGATTTTGGGGGGCTTTTTTATGACAGGTGAGAAAATGACCCTGAGCATCTCCGTCCTGCTGTCTTTGACTGTGTTCCTGCTGGTCATCGTGGAGCTGATTCCCTCCACCTCCAGCGCAGTGCCTCTGATTGGCAAGTACATGCTGTTCACCATGGTGTTCGTCATCGCTTCGATCATCATCACCGTCATCGTCATCAACACCCACCACCGCTCCCCCAGCACGCACACCATGCCCCCCTGGGTCAGGAAGGTGAGCTCTGTGTCTCGGCACGCTTGCTGTTTTCCACCAAATGCTCCGTATTTTATTGGCAGGTCTCCTAATAAAAGTCAAAAAGAATTGGGGAGGTAGATGCATCATGTTAAAGAGCCCAAGAGCCAGTGTTTACTACTTAGCTGTGCGTAAAGTCAGCAAGATTGCTGAAGTGCTCCTTTAAGTAACAAAATTGTCCACTGGGGTAGAGTTTTCCAGGGAACAGATGAGACAAAATGTGGACAGCTAAAGGTAAGGAATGGGAAAAGAAAATGTCCATCTGGACTCGAATTACATATCCTGGTCTAATTCTCCACTGACTGCAAGGCACTGCTGCCTGCCAGTGACCAGCCACCAGCCTGCATGAGTGCAGAGCACAAAGGCCACTGGGAATACCAGCATCCCGTTTTGCAAAAAACGGTTTAGCAAAAGCTAAAAAAAATCTTCTATGTACTTTTCCAGTACACAGTTGCTCTGCAGCCCTTGGGAGATCCTTGCACAGAAGTCTAAATGTTAATCATAAGACATAGAAAAAATTGGTTGTCTGTCATTACAAGTTCTTTGCCAGGGAGACAGTACCAAAGATCATCTGATTTATTCAGTAATCCTTGCCGTTTTGAAGGCTGCCTGGGTTTGTACTAAACCATGACACGAAAGGAGGTTTTTCTGTGTATTTCTAATAATGCTTTTAAGGTTACAGCTTATATCAGATTCCCTCTGCAGCACAAACAACCCCTGCAGAAGGGAAATTTCAACAGGAAATGCTGCATGTGCTTAACATTGCTCTGGCAGTAAGTCTCTTTCACTCCCGTGGAATTTACTGTAAACCTTATATGCCTGTATAGCAAACATTCGTAATAGCGAAATCAAACCTAAGTAGCCAAAAGTTTCTTTGTAGCCCATTCTTCAAGTCAGATCTGTAGGCAATATGTTTCAAGTTAGATGGGATGGATCAAGCTCTGTCAGCCTGTGCTAGCTGAGGATCTGCTCCGTGGCATCACCCCCTGCTCCACGTGTGGATGTTGGGTGTAGGGCAGGGGGGATGGCTGTCAGAAAACGTGCTGCAGGCCTGCCGGGACTCCCTCTGCCCCGGGACACGAGGCTGACAAAAGCCCCGGTGTAATAAGGCGTGGGCTGTGACACAGAGAGGGAATCTGCAGCAGACCCAGCACGGGGAGTGATCTGGGAGGGGAGAGGTTGTCTTTGTTCAGCACAGCTGCAGCTGTAACACAGCCCCACACACCAGCGACTGTCATCTTCTGCCTTTGTTTTCAGATCTTTATTGACACAATCCCAAACGTCATGTTTTTCTCTACAATGAAACGACCATCAAGAGACAAACAAGACAAAAATATTTTTGCAGAAGATATTGACATTTCTGACATTTCTGGGAAGTCAGGTTCTATGCCTGTGAACTTCTACTCCCCACTTACCAAAAATCCAGATGTGAAAAACGCTATAGAAGGAATCAAATACATTGCAGAAACGATGAAATCGGACCAAGAAGCCAGTAATGTAAGGCATTTTTTTGGGTGTATTTTTCATTTCTAGCTTTCAATTTGCTTCATCTTACTTTTTTGGCAAAATATCCCTGTCTTACAAAAACACTCCAAGCCCTGGTTTTGCTCCAGCAGTGGACAGTCTTCTCCCCTTAATGGAGTCAACAAGGAGCAATAAATAATTGTCACAGGTGTTAATTGAATATTGGATTCCCAGAATAACAGAAAAGGAAAAAGTGTCAGTGTTAAGGTTTTCTGGTGTGATATGTGAAGCCATGGAGATGGAGTGTCTGTGAGTAGGAAACGAGTTTCAAGAACTGTAAGCAAGTTCCAAAACACATTTCTTCTGTCTCTCACTCAGACATCTTGCCCCTGTAATAAGATCCTACTGCTTTTGAAAACCCAGGAAGCAAGGCAAACTCCAAAAGACTAGTAGTGTTATCTCAGAAGTGTTAAATGTAACTTACAAATTATATTTCCAATTTTGATAAGGTTTTGTTTTATTCCTGAATACAAGTAGTCCCTCCAAATGAAGTATGTTATGAGCTATTCTGATTACTGACTTTTTCCACGTTGCAAGCCAAAGGAAGGATAAAAGCATATAGAGTCACACATGGCAGCGTTCCCTAGGAAAACCTAGCTCTGCCTCCTTCTAGCACATTCAGTACAATTAACCCCTCTTTTATTTCAGCTTTCACAGGTCACACAGCTTTAGCAGAGGTAATTCAGTCCCAATATTTCACCTTCCTAGGTGGTCATAGACTTCTCCTGTTGAGCTGCAGGCTAGTCTGAAGACAGGGGAGCTCTCTGAAAAAAAAAATTTGACCCACTCTCTTGAAAAGGAGGTGCTTCCTTGCCACTGACAGGATTTACACCACAGTGTTTGTTCCTGTGACCAAATTCCTGGAGCATGTGAAATGGCTCTGGCTGTAGTCTCATGTTCCCCGTGACTCCTTTGCCTCTCTGCAGACAAATTGTTGTCTTCAGCAGGGCTGGCGTGGCTTCAACATCTCTGGGCTTCACTTCCTCCTTGGCTTACAAGGGGGTCTTCAGGTTACCAGCAAATGCCCCCTTCGGAAGTGGAGCCCAGCTGTTTGTGTCATCTGGGCACTAGTGAGATATCACTTCCAGGGGGTTTCAAAAGTCATATTCCCTAAATAAACTACAGGTTGCAGCTTCTGAAGGCTATCACTTCATTGCATTTTCTTCTGAACCACCTCAAAACAGTAGTCATTGTCAGTGTCCTTAGATAAATCACAACAACCTCTTCTACCTGTGGGAGAACCAAGGCACAAGCAGAAGGTGCTTTAGGCTAGCACATGTCACTCCTTAAGGTGGCGTTCCAGAGTGGAAATCATCTGCTGCACTTGGTGCCTTGCACTCTGCATGCTCCTACTGTGCTGGGTTCCCACCAAAAGCATCCAGTGAAAAGGTACAGGGCAAGTGGTTCATGGTGTCCCACAACTGGAAAAAAAGACTAATAGAGCTACCAAGAAGGTTTTACAAGACAGTGGAGTGTATGGAAAGCAGGGATTAGAGTTAAATTCATAGGAATTGCCTAGATACCCCATGAGAACAAAAAAGCAAAGGAAAAACAAAAGTCATTTAGGTCAAAATAAACATTTTGCTTTCAAGATTTTAAACTCTCTTTCAGAAGCAAGAATTGGCCTAACAATTAAGCTTTTCAACATCTTTTAAAAATTAAATTGTCCAGCAAATTGCCAGGGTTTCTGGTTAGTTTGCCAGGGTTTCTGGTTAGTTTGGTGTTGAAATACAACTGAAACTTGTATTTCTAGGTTCCTGAGGCTTTTTTAACCACTGACCTTCTTTTGAGAAGAAAATGAGCATTTTTGTATAGCAATAATGGCACTTAGGGAAGAGCCTTCCCCTTGTTCAAGACAGTAAATTACAAGAATGCTGTAACAAACAGGGCTCTGCAGAGATTTTACCATCTCCTTTGTTTCTTTCCCAGGCTGCAGAAGAATGGAAGTTTGTTGCAATGGTGCTTGATCATCTCCTCCTTGGCATATTTATGCTAGTTTGTTTTATAGGAACATTAGCTGTATTTGCTGGTCGCCTTATTGAATTAAATCAGCAAGGATGAACGTCAGCTGGAAACTATTTGCTACCCTGAACATCTGAAAGCACCACAACCATCAGAATCTGGCCAGCCTCTCAAAGGTTCACTGACAGGAATCAGGAACCACTGGGAAAGAGCAGGGATAGTAAAACGTAAGGCCCCATACCGAGCTGCTGCTCAGTAGCATATAATTGCCAAAAAGAAACACTTGCATTAGTGGTAAAATTGAACTGCTGTCGGCCAGGTTTTGATCCGTCTTATCCTTTATTAAACATGTTAATGTATTAATAAGATTGTCTGACTTTGTAAGCAACAGATACTATTCCAGTGAAGTCAACAGCAGTGTAATAAGCTTTAGCTGAGCTGTAAATCTGTATCCAACTTTGGCATTCAAGCTGGTTTTAATATCTGCTCTGTAGCTTTTATATTTGCAGGGTCACTCGCTGATAATACTAGATATAACCGTCAGAAATATCTCAAACTCCATACTTAAGCACTTGATGCACAAATCTGAACTGACTGTCATGCATGACTCTACCTGTAGAAGCTCTTGCTGCAGCAAAGTGGAGAGACTTACTTGGAAAGGATCCAACCTGTTTCTAGAATAATCTCCATATTCAGCCTACTCTGCTCTTGGAAGGTTGGTTTCCACTCCGCATTTGGAGCGATGACTAATGCTGGGGCACCTTCGACTTGAGGGTGTTTATTTAAACACAGTCCTCTCTGTCTGGGAAAACTGTCCCTTGCCCTGAGCCCTGGAGCCAGCCCGGGCTGGCGCTCCTTGCCGCACGGTGCGGGCCGCAGCCGCGCTCCGGGACCCGCTGGCGGAGCGCTCCTCCTGGAGCAGCTCCGGGAGCTGCCCCGGCTCTGCTCAAAGGTGGAGCAGCAGCTCGCTCTGGTGGCTAAAGCAAAGCACTGCTGCCTCTGCCCGACTCCGCCGGACTTTGTTTACTCCACGTTGGACGTAAGCGAGAAGCCTCTCTGCGTGCAAATAATGCCGTGTGGCAATACCAGCAGCGCTGCCTCTTCTCAAAAATAAATAAGGATAGGTGGGGCAACTGCGACAAGTTAGTCATCTTTTCCAGCTGCTTGTCCAAGCCAAGAGGACTGCTTTGCTAACAGCTGTAAACAATTTACTGTGAGTTTAGTAAAATAATTCGTATTATGCTAAAACATGTCATGCCTGTAGAGGACAGGCATTTGAAGCACTAGAGGGAAAATGAGGCACTTGAGCAACACTCCCAGCATTGCGTAGTGTTTGCTGGACAATGTTTTGGTGAGCTGCAGTGCTAAGCAAACAGTTTGTCTGAAGTAATAGATCACTTGTAGCACTGCTCTGCTCTTACGGTTTAAAGGATGGTAATCTTTGCCTCCCTGGATGATCATTAACCCTGCAAGCGAAGGCCAGAGATGTATCGCTTGGCACCACCTCTGCTGACAGAGGGAGTGTTCACTGCAGGTGGATTTATCTCCGGTGGGAGCTCCCAGCCCCTGGGGGGAGTCAGCAGCTCCCGGCTCACGATGAGTTAAGCTGCAGCCTAACGGGGCCTGGAACTTAATTTGAGAACCTCTGATTGGCACTGAAATTGCCAGAACAATCCTCTTAGAGCAGCATGTGGTTGAATCTTAGCATTAAAAATAAACATCACTGGTGAGCGTCCACAGTATCTTTGTTCAGCTTCCCCAAGGCAGATCTGAGTCTTGGCCTCCAAATTCCCTCATCTGTGTGCCAGAGTCAATGTGTGCCTGCCTGCTTCTCCAGCTCTCCTTATACTCAGCTAGGTACCAGTGCTTTCCTTCCACTTCCTCAGAAAAAGGTTTGAAACTATTTATTCAAAAATTTTCATTTATGATGGTTTGACCTGTTTTATAGGCACAGCAAATCTTCTGCCTTTCTGTCACTTTGACTCTTGATGAACTAGTTGTGTCTCAAAAGATGCGACAGGAGGCAAAAATAAATGCTAACAACTTCCCTTCTTTAGTTGCAGATTCCGGGCATTGTACTCTGACTCTCCAAACAGAGTTCTCCAAGCATCAAATAAGTGCATGTTTTTCTGGGTTTTTTGGGGTTTTTTTGTTTGTTTTGTTTTTTTTTTTTACTTTGCTTTGCTTTGAATACTTGGACTGTACCAGCCTCTATTTTCTCTTCCTCGATCACCTTTATGATACATTTTTCTTGCATACCACTAAGATCCCCTGTTACCACTATTCATCCACTAGCAGAATGCTCTCACCTACCTGCAGACTACCTCTTCTTAACTGCTACTGTCCTTTCAATGTCAGCCCCTGCTAAAATAGTAGCTTTGGAGGTTGTAAATGTTCTGCCACAGCCACAGAAAATCCACTGTACACATGTAAGTATGTATAGTATAATGATTTCTCATTTACAGCTCTGCAGTCCCCCCCTCTTGCAACCTTAACACTAAACTCTCCTCTCTCCTACACGGGTTGAATCAGCAGCCCCAGGGAGATGACCCTAGATAATACTTTGCAACCCACACATGCATCTCTGCTGCCTCATTGCCTTGAACAGGAATATTTCAGCCTGGAGCTTCAACTAACAAATCTCATGATAAGCAAAGCAAGAAACAGGAATCACATACTTATTGTTAAATTTCTCTAATAAGTATAAAAAATAATGACATGCAAACATCATGGTGCTGAAGTAAGCAGACCTCCTTTAAATGAAGGCAGACCAGGGGCATCTGGGTGGGAAGGTGTTGCTTTTATATTGATAGTACCTGCAGCAGTTAACTGCCACCTTCTTGCTACTAAAACTGCTTTTGTTCACTTTGAGCTTGTCGATAACATCATATTTATGTCCTTAGTAGAACAGCTTCCTGGAATGTCTCCATCTTTTTCAGTTTGATTCTCTTTCCAGTTTTCAAATCATTTGGCAGTTAACTTTCCCCTTCCCATCCGTTTAGCTGACCTTAGCTACTCTCTGCTGTGCCATGGATATGTTGCTCTCAGAGATGCAGTCGCTCCCAAATCTCTTTCCTCTTTGGCACTTGTGCTCTTCAGGAGACCTGACTCTTCTGAGAGGGTTATTTGAATTTTCACAGTCCCTTATCTTGTACCGGCTCCAAGGGAGCAGTTTCACCTCTGCATGAGTCTGTAATCAGAACAGGCTGCTGCTCTCCATCCTTACCAGACAGCTGAGCTGAACTCCATGTCCTTATTCTGTCTCTTCAGCCAGTTGGATCTTGGCTTTGTAAAATGTGGTTGAGCTGGTCAAGAGAGAGAGCAGAAAAATGACACTTGCTGAACTCCAAGCACTTTGCTATGAGCTTGTGTATGCCAGGTGTGATCATTCATCTGCCACCAGTGCTTGGGTCCCACAGCCTCCTTCAGTTTGAGAGTTTTTAAAAAAATCAGATTATTGTTTCAGGCAATTTCAAGACAGTTTAAGTACGCTAGTACGCTTTTTTTTTTCTTTTTTTTTTTCTCCAGGATATAAGTTGCTGCCAACCTCCTTGCTGTGGCAGTCTCCCCAGAGAAGTGTGAAAGCAGTGTGAGTTTCATCAGCCTGCTGACTCAGCAGTTCCTGTTTGCACAGCTGAGGCAAGCCACAGCGGGCAGGGACACAGGGCAACAGAGAACGTGTAACACAGGACCCACATAAGTGCATAAACACTGTGCTGCTGCTGGAGACAGGGCACGTTACCTCCCTGAAGGGTTTGTTTTCTGGTATGGTGACAGGCAAGATATCACCTTTGAAGTCACTGATAGTTCAGCACATCAGAAATGCTTTTGACTTTGGACACTTCTAGAATGTTGCTGTCCTTGGCTCCAGTCAGGAGACCTCACATTTTCATATGTTTACTAGTGATAGATAAATTGTTTCCAGGCCCCTGGGCATGCTGATAGCTGTAAATTACCTCTCTCTTTCACTTCTTAAAACTTGTGAATCTGATACAAAGTCTCCCATGCTTCTGAAGGTTGCACAGATACTGACTTCTAACAAAGCTCTAGAGCACTCCTCTCTTTCTGAAATTCAAATCCCAAGTAGAGAAAGGGCAATCATGCACTGCTTTGCAAAAGATTCTCTAAAATGATCATGCTTCAGCCCCCAATAAAGTCTAAGAGACTGGCACAGCTATGGGAAAGAGCCAACCTGTAGGCAAGCACTTCTATGCCCACTGTGAGAGCCATGCTGAGTGCTGCTGGCTGCAGGTGGGTTATCTGCAGAAAGGACAGGACCATTTCTCTTGTTACCATGCAACAGGCCAGCCTGACCAGCAGGCAGAAGTCCAAGGGAGTTTGTAGGCTACTGCATCACAGTGATGATGGATCACTCAGTGGATTCCCCATAAAGGGACAATTCTTTCCTAGCAAAGGTTGTCACCCTTTCCTGTCATTCCAGCACAAGTCTCCTATTGCAGCACGTCTTCCCAACTTCTAAAAGCTGAGCAGATCTGTGTCATCCTATCTATTTATCCCATATGGAGCCTGGATTAAACACATTACATGGTATTTCCCCAGCATGTAGACAAGATGAAGCTGTTTGCCTCTATGTGACTTCTCAGCTAACCAATGACCCAAATGCAGTTTGCTGTGCTGGGGAACCTCATGTGGATTTGTATCCCTCTTGAGAGAGCTTTGGGACTGTAAAGACAGTAAACACAGAGTACCTGCAGTTTTACTATTTGTGAGCACTGAAATTTTTGCTTGCAAGCTAATCTACATTGTGTGTACAGGTCAAAAAAGGGTACACATAAAAAATTGTACCAGTTTTTGTGTTTTCTTGTAATGCTCCAAGCATACAATGACACAGAAACAGAGACATGACCTACATAAAAGCCTGGCAATGTTTCCAGCCTTCCACTGAAGACAGCACAGTAATGCCATTGCTCTTATGACAGCACGTCTCACCATAATGCTGTGCCTTCAGGCAACAGCTCATCTCCTGAGGAAAACATGAAAGTAACTTGCAGCAGGTTAATTTAGCACACAGGTTACTCAGTCTTTGACCTTGCTAGGACATGTTGCTACAAGTGAATCAAGAGCATATTTCAGTTCTCCAGGACACCTGTCCCTAACATTTTTATTTTAGATAACAGTGTTATATAGCTGCTGGGCTGGACCATGTCAAAGCATGGAGTAAACAGAAACCATCTGAACACCTCCAAAATGTGAAATCCTACAGAGACAAAAGCATGTGAGATCAATGTTGGCTCAAATAGACACTCAGGACACAGTTCCTGCACTTCAAACCTTGCTCCTATCTGCACAAGCTACTCCATTACATATATTGGGCATCTTTCCATCCAAAACCTCAGTGTTTGACATAAAAACATTAACAGAAATTTTGTTTCTAGAAAACTTAGTCAAGCTGAGGGGGAAAAGAGAACAGAATCTGTTGCTTGCCTGGCAAAGCAATCTCTGCATGAGTTAATTGAGGTATGAAACACAAATACCTTCTGGGGCATCCTGCAGAGATGGGTAATTGACCTTCCCACATTTCAGTATACTGCAAACCTTAACAGAGAAAAAGCAAGCATCTCTTTCCCACTGTTTAATTACGGTTCTACTGTACCGTGTGTCTCAGCCTGGTGCCTTGCTATTCCCCAGGTGCCACTACGCTTTCCCCGCTGGCTGCCATCGAGGCCGTGGAGGCAGGTCGGGGGAACAAAGCGTGTTGCGAGCTCTGTGGGCAAAGGGAGCCCCGGGAGCAGGGCCGGGAGGAGCGGGGCTGCGCCGGGGGCCGGGCAGAGCGGGCGGCACGGAGAGCGCAGGGCCCCTGCCGTGAGGGGAACCGGGGGGGCTTCGAACGGGACGTGTCCTCGGCAGAACCACCCAAGTCACAGTGCAGGCCGTTGGCACTGGGGGCCCGAGCCCATCTCCCTGTAAGGGGCTCTCTGTAACTCTGACTGAACTCCCACGGGGCACCGGGCACAGAAAGACTGGGCATGGCCATCACCGGCATCCCACGGGGAGCCCGCTCCGCCGGCCGGGCCGCGCTCTGCGGGGCCGGGGCATGTGCGGCGGCGCGGGCGGCGGGGGAGCGGCGCCCCAGAGCCGCGCCGCGCCGCTTCCTGCCGCTATAAATAGCGGCTCCCGGCGGGCCGGGGCGGGGGTCTCTGGGGCGGGCAGGGCTCCAGCGGCCGCCGCGCTGGGGCGGCTCGGCACCCCCGGCCCCGCGGGACGAGCGCCCTGCGGGTACAAGGGTCGGGAGCCGAGTCTCGCCTCGTGCCTGTCTGCTCTTTCTCTCTTTTCTTCCAGACTGCTCTGTCTCGGGCTGGACGCGTTCCTCCTGCCTCCCGAAGCCGTGCTGGCAGGCTGGGATCCCTCCCTGCTTCCCCTCGCATTCCCGCTTCCCCCGGGTTGGGCGCGTGCCCGCGGTGGCGGCTGGGCTGCCTGAGGGCGCAGCCCCGGCCCCTGGGCAGCGCGGGCCGCGCTCCTGCCCCGGCTGCCAGGGAGGTGCCCGCTGGCATCCTTGTCCATCTCTGCTGCTGTACAGCTGTGAAATCCTGGCCGGCGTGTCAGGGTGGGGAGAGCCTCGCTGGGGCTGTGGCTCACGCTGGAGCCGTGGCACACACCGCTGCCCGCACGTGTGGCACCCACGCTGGGCATCGCTCTGTGGTCACACACGCAGGTGTTCGTGTTGCCAAGTGCCTTCGTCTGCAGCGGATGTTGGGGTGACCGTGTAGTTAGGCTGTGTGGTGGAGTCAACAAAGCGGGTCTCTGCCCTCTGAGCTGGCCTCAGGGGCTTTTTGGAAGGAATCAACTTAGGGAACCTCAAGTCACCAGTCTTCAAGTTTGAGCTTGTTTTGCACTTTGCCTCTGCTGCTCTAATGGCTGTGTTTCATCTTCTAATGAACACCTTCTGGAGTGCAGGGCTGTGTGCCTTCTCAGAGTAGGTGTTCCTCAGCTACCACCCTGTTTGAGCGGCCTCTCTAAAACAAACGTGATAACAGCACTTGTCTCTGGCACCAAGGTGTGCATGTTCAGGAACCCACCCTGAGGTACTTCTGAGTTACTCCTTTACTCCTGAAGTGCCTTCTCAAGGACAGGGCTGTAATAAGCAGCTGCTCTCAGTTTTGGTCTCCAGGGGATGGGCTGAATAAAAAGTTTTGCTTCTTATTCACACCCTTTTTAACTCCATCAACCTTCCCCTCTGTTTCTTCTGTCCACTAGCTCTTCCAAGCCCAATTTGGGAGGATGATGCAGAGACCCGGGAGGCCACATAACAAAGAAAAGGTCCTCAGCTTGGGAGCGTTGCCTTCAGTGAAGGCGGGAGGCATGGCAGTGCACTTTTTCAAGCTCTGTAAAGCACGAGGCCAGCTGAGCTGGCATGTACTTTCCCCTCTGCTGTGAGGGGAAGGAGCAGATGAGGAGGAAATACAGCTGTTCCACAGCACTTCTGCCCTCTGTCCAGCCCGAGCATGTGAGGGGGGAGGACCAACGCAGAAAGAGATTCAGGAAGAGAGTATGGGAGGTTGGGGAGGGGTGAGGGGAGGAGAGGAAAGCTACAAATGGAGAAGAAAAGCTCTTTATGTATGCACGAATGTTATTTAAAGATCTGTTTAGCTAGAGTGAGAGCAAATAGCCTGAAATTATGAGGTAGTGTCTCTTGAGTCCCTGTTATTGTTCCTGCAGAAAGTGCTGCTTTTCATTCCTCAAGTATTATGTGTGTCTTTCTGCCTCAACTCTTCTAGGCTCTTCAGCATCCTCTGACCTCAAGCTGAGCAGGACGTTGCCCTTAGCTTCTGCCTGTCAAATGTGTAGTTCTCCATGTTGTACATGAAATTATTATTCCCATAGTTGGTTAAGGCAAGTTTCTGAGGAATGTGAAGCAAGAGGCACGCCAGTTCCTGTGGCTGGCCTTGAGTGGAGTGCAGGCATTTTGGGACAGGGGCTGTGCCTGGAGGCTGTGGTTACTCTGAGTTATCCTTGGCAGCTTAGGGATTCCTGCTCCTGTCCCTCCCACCCTTCTCTTATGTCTCATTGCTGCTCACCTGTTCTGTGCCCATGCTGCAGCTGCTTCAGCCTCTCCCAGTTGTCTGTGGGGTTGTGCTGAATAGATCAGAAGTCTGAGTAAAGAGAAGAGAAAGCTGCTACTGCCTTGTCTGTAGAGAAGTTCCCTCTGAGCCCTGTGATGACTCTCCCCTGCATCCTGCTTTGAGATCCCTCACCCCAACAATTGGGAATTTAAAGCAATTGAAGCTCTCTAGCTATGTCCTAATTACTGTTGCTGCCTTGCTATTTCTTCTGAAATTGCACTTTCAGCTTTCTCCAGGATTAGTTTACTCTCTGAATGGCATCAGGTAGTAAGGTACGATCTTTGAGGGCTGCATGGCCACAAGACCACTAAACGTTGTTTTTTTTTCTTAATGGAAAACCCAGTTACCTACCCCAGCAGGGTTTCACTACTTTTGCCTGTGAAAATGCACTTACATGCACTGAAAGTGTGCATGTAAGAAAAGGTATTGGCTATGGAAGAGCAATTTCCCACCTGTGATAACAGTATGGTCTTTACATCTGATGACATCCAGACCCCGAAAAGGCCACTGAGAAGCACAAGCAATGCTAATCCCTTTGAGAAGCAAGCATGCTGTAGTATTTCTCTCTATTACCTACACTGCATAAAGTTCTAACAGCTATTTAGTTTTGTACCCTACTTGTATAAACACTCCTCTGCTTTGTGGGGAGAAAAGAGTGTATGTTGGTGTTGTCTGACAATTGTGACATGACAGGAAGGCATAGGCTTCCTCTGGAGCACATGTTGTTGATTGGCTACATGTACAATGTAGTAAAATGTCTTTATGCAGCAGCTTTCAGACATGATCTGTGCTTTTAACTACCTTGAATCTTCATCTGGTTAATGGGCTTATGTATAGAAACCATATGAAATAATGATGCAGCAGAAGGGCAGGTTTCTTTAAAGTTTATGCTTTTGCCAAGATAAACATATCTTAATTATGGCTTCACAATAATGAAGTGTTATAAAAATTCAAATTTAATTAAATACTTCTGTGTTCTTTCTACTGATTTCTCTTATTCTTGACTCCAACACTTTCTCATTTTCTTCATCTGGTGCACTCTAACATTTGGTCTGTGGGATCTGTTATAAAAAGGACTGTTTACTGTCTTGGTTCAGAATCTGTGTTGCTAGCTGTGGTTGAGTAGGGGTGTGGAGACCCAGTATATGGGGAGATAATTAAATTCTGGGATGGTAGAACAGATTTTGGTAGTACTGAAGAAGTGGATACTATAAGTAGACACAACTCTTCAAGGCAGCTGTCTGTCCTGTGTACAGTTAACATCTACTTGTTTAGCTCCTTACTTCAAAGAGGTATGTGAAAACCTGTTATTGAATAATAACTGCTGAACTGTTAGTTGGCAAATAGCCCAGAAAAGGCATTATTAAAAAGTAAATTTAATAAAGATGTCTATAATCATGCTTTAGTAGGCTGCTTTGTTTAAAGTAATTTGTGTGCTTGTGGTGGCCAGTATGATAGCGTAGTGTTCACCAGGTACACACATGCATTTGTCTGGGTGTCTGAAGAGCAGGAAGGAGAAGTAACAAACTGTTTACTATGTTAGTACTCCGTTGTGATCCTCTTGGGGACTGTGTCACTGCTGCTGAGCTGAGGGTGAAATCTGAATAGTAAAAAGGTTATTTTTTCAGTGGCAATAACCCTGAGCATCAAGGCCCTGAAAGGTACTGGAGTTGCTCTTCATCCCTGCAGACACACAAGTCTGCAAGCGCAGCTGTCCTTGGGCCTTGTCCAACACAGTTCACAAAGATCAGTCAAGAGTGTGTCTGAGGCTGGAGACACAAGTGGCGGGGGAGCAGTTTCGTCTAAATCGGAGACATCAAAGGAGTTCAGAATAGAAAGTTTTTCCTAATTCCTGGAAGGAGATAAACGGGAAGCACAAGGAGTAGTTTGAGAGTCTGTTTTGTAACACTTAACTCAGCCATAACTTCAATAGTGTTCTTCATTTGGATCCAATTACACATAAGTATGCTTTGGAGTTAAAATGTTAAAATAGTTTTGTAATTCCTTAAACTACTAATGTTGTGGAAGCAGAAGTTTCTGAGTTTTAATGTGTTCATGTGCACTCCTCATCTTTGATCTGCTCAGTGTATGTATGTCTGTAGCTCCCACCATTTCCTTCTCATGAAGCCCATGAGAAGGGCTCTCCTGTGTGCCTGTGCATGCTTTCACGAGAGCCCTCTTTCTGTTTGTGCTAAGCTTGAGCACGGAACTCCTGATGAAGCAACTACAGGATATTCTTCAACGGGAAGTAGTACAGATGTTAAAAGAAATGCTCTTAGCAGCTTCAGTGAGCCCAAAATAGCTTCTGTGTGTTTCTCTTATGATAAGTTCAGGAAAGGGGGTGATTCCCTCTTCTTCCCTCTCTGTAATATTTTGAGTGCTGAAATCCTCTTGCCATGAAGAGCAGGCAGTGTGGAGCAGGCATCTCTTTATTCTTCTGGATCCTGGCTTAACAGGGCCAGAAGTGAGCCCTAAACAGAAATTGCATTCCCTGGCACAGTGTCCTTCCTACAAAAATTTCCACTGAGGTCCTTGGTGGTGAGGGGGCTAAACCACTGAAACTGGTTGTCCAGAGAGATTGTGGAGTCTGTTGTTGGAGATGGTCTAAAAACTGGATAAGGCCTGAGCAATCTGCTTGAAGCCAGGTTATATCCCTGTTCTGAGCTAGATGAGATCCAGCAGTTCCTTCCAGCTGGCTGTTTGCCATGTTTTTGCATTACAGGGGAAGCATGGCTGTCTTTGTCTGTCCCCAAAACCAGTGTAGTCTTAAAATAACTGAAAACGGCCTTGAGAACTCTGAATAAAGACTTCAAAAATTGAAGTATGTAGAGAAGCATAGTGTAAGGAGGTAATTTTGCCCAAAGTCTCATAACAGCAGGTCAGTAATAGTGCTGGGAGAGGATCATAAATCTCCTGGCTGGCAGACTAGTACCTTGGTAGCTAAAAGATTTTGTCTTCATACATAAAACTACCTCCTTACCCTACTCAACTATTTTCAGATCATTTGGCAACAGAGACTACACTTACCTGCTGAGAGATATCATATTCTCTTTTTAAAATTTTTTGCCTTATCAGTCATGTTTATAGGGAGTTTTAGTACTAAAGAAAAATGTAGTGTGTTGACTTTTTCAGAAACCTAAAAAATTTGTTCTGGAAAAGAATTCTCTCTGAAATAAAGAGAAGAGCTGCAAAGGAAATTTTTAGAAAGTGATGTTATTCCCAGTTAGTTGCACAACAATCTCATATTTTTTAAGAGCAAAAAATAGACGAAGCTGTACACACTGAATCCAAGTTTGAATATCTCTTTGTTTAAAAAAGAAAAAAAATCACTTGAAAACTTCTAAAAATCTGGAAGCTAAGAAGAACACAGATCAGCATTTTAGAGAGTATCATGGAAAGAGTTAAGCTGTGAGTTAACTGCATCTGTGTTTCAAATCCAAATGCTACGAACAAGGCGCCATTCAGATGTTCAGTTATAAGTTATGCTGAATTTGTTATGCTGCGTTTTTTTTAATTCTGTTCAGAGGAGAAAAAAGAAAATCATGTCAGATGAAAAAAAATTACTCTTGTCTTGGTAGCTTGTTTTTTAAGTGATGAAGTAGGATTTTTTTAATTTTTTTTTTTTTTTTTTTGTCTAGCACTTACGCAGGTCATCTGCTAAGTATTAGCAGCTGTGGAATTGTGGAGTTGCATAAGCATAACTAAAAGTCAGTGGAGCCTTACACCATTCTGCAGATCTATCCATTGCTCATTCTCCACAACAACAGATCAGTTTTGTAGCTCAGTTGACACAAATCCCTAAATGTTAAGAGGGCATCAGCAAGCATGGCAAGTTGGGAAATCTCTTTAAGTCATGGAAATCAGATAGGATAATGCTTTATTTTACTGTTGCCACAACCTGCTGTCCAATTAGACATGTGCCTTGGTGTTCTGTGAAGAGAGCTGTGTCAGAGTAATGCCCTGGAACAGCTGAGCCTGCCAGCTACATAAACCTGATTTGTCTGGGCAGCTTTGCTTGGAAAGTGGGTATGGGTGCTATGCCTGGCTGCTGTGGGAGCAAGACAAGTGTGAGTGCTCACACATGGAGCCCAGATTAGCCATGCTTAGTGATATGGCTGAATACAACAGTCTCTTTTAAACTTTAGAAAAGGCATCTTTGCATGTATGGGGCTGAGAGCCTGGAATGTCTTGGCAAGGGAGATACCTGCAGTGCACATGTGAGTGTGTTGGCAGCAGCAGCAGCCCAAGGCTGGCAGGTCCAGCCTCTGCCCCCAGGTTTTTGATACTAGCTCAGCACATTGCAGGATTTGGTTAGCAGGGTGTGTTTCTTCCCACTGAACCTGAGGTTACAGAGAACTTAATCTCCTGTGGTTCTGACTTTTAAGTCATAGAATATGTAATGAATTTTCTGATTTAGACTCTGGCTTTGTTTTTTTTTCATCCTTTCTTTTGCTGGTTTAAAGATCTCCACAGGCAACAAAGACTCTGAAATGGTGAGTACAGTGTTACTAAAATATGATCCTTACAATACTTGGTCTTGGAAATTAAGGAGATAGAATAAGTTTCAGCAGATAGTGTTCTTCTAGACCAGCCCATGTACTTGGTGTCTCAGAACTTGGTGTCTCAGAGCTAAGCCCTGTTCCCTCTTTCAAGACTTGCAGAGGAGTTTCGCTGAGCTCCCATTTTTTCCCCAACCCTTCTATTTTTTTTCCTCTTTTTTCCTTTTCCCCCCACCCCTATTTCCCCTGCCATTTTTAAAGCAGTGATATGAACAGTTGAGTGAGGATGCTTCCCCAGATAAGTGGTGTCTGTGCTGTTTCTGCTGGGAACAACGGGCAGTGCTTCATTTGCTTACCTCACCAGCAGACTCTGCTAATGGTGAGACCTTTAGCTGCCCTCAAATTGCTTTGGTTCCTGAGGAAGGCTGTAAGTGCTTGGAGGCAGATTGCAGCTCCAGTTGAAGTAGCACTCCAGAATTGCAAGTGTGGCATGGATCAGGAGCCTTCCTTTTTGAGTAGTCTGAGCAGGATGGTAGCTGTTTGTACCAGCTAGGTCCCTGTTGTGCAGGAAGACGTGGAGATCAAAAAGTATATGGTGGTGAGGAGAAGAGAGGATTGCTTCTTCCCCCCCCGTCACCTCCTACCTGAGGAAAGATTCCTCAGCTGGTAATTAAAGGGTGCTGTTCTTTGATGCTCTTTTGGTTCAGTTTGATTTGCAGTTTGGCAAACATGAACAGCATCAGCCATGTAGTACTGATCTCTACTGTCCTGTCTTCAGTTTACTCCAACTCATCAGTCCTCTCATGACCATCACATCAGTCATTGCTCTCCTCATGTCCTCATTACCCAGCACTGACTGACCTACTTTGCCTAACATATTCCCAAAACTGTTTTTCTGGCATAGGAATGCAAAATAGAAAATTTTCACAGTTACTTTCACATTTGAAGTTACCAAAGACAGCTTTCAAAGGAAGTATTAAATGTAAACCAAAAAGTCTGCTGTGTTGTGTATGCTGTAAGTAAAGAAGCCACTTGCTCACTGTAAGTGAGCTTGCATGACCCAGTGTAGTGGTCTCTTTATATGGATCTCGATTTGGTCAGATGCTCCTTCATGTATTTCATATGATTGAGTGCTTTGTCTTTAATTTTAAGTCCCCTGAAATAGGGAATACATTTTCTATTCCAGTGGGATGAAAGGAAAAATCAGATGATAGCAATGTGGTGGTATCCATGTGTGATTATTTCAGTTTTACAGAGAATGCCATTCAAATGAGCCACATGGGCAACACCTACCAGTATATAATTGTTTATGTCTGCAGGTTACATTTTAAACCATTCCAGACCATTATTACTTTGAAACAGAAGAAGATATTCCTTAAAAGTTCAGCTTTTCCAGTCAATAGTCCTGATGGCATCTTGGAATCTGAAACTCTCAAATGGCAGCAGGCAGCCCCAAAGCTTTGTTTTAATACTAGGCAGAAACAAACCACAAATAATAATCACTTGGAATGTCGTATTGTATTTTCAAATAAACGTTCCTCATTTGATCTTAATAGGTGACTTAGGGAGGGACAAAATAATTGCTTCATGGCACAGTTTACTTGAAATAGAATATTCTTAATTGAATTGACCAGTGTCCCTTGGGTATAAATGAACAAATCATGTTCTTATCTCATTTGAAATTAAAACTAAACCAGATAATGCTTTTCAAAATGAAACATCTTACTCTGAGGAGTTACTGCATATTTACACTTACTTGTACCCTTAGGTGGAACTAGAGCAATATTTATTTTTTCATTTAATGGTTATCCTTTTCCAAGCAGCTCTCTGCAGGATCAGTGTCTCCAAGTTTTATTATAGCTTTTCTTATTTTTTTCATTTGTGCATCCTTCAAAAATAGTGTGCATGCTGTCTGGTGTCAAGAGGAAGACAAATTAACTTGAGCTGCTATAGGGAACTAGAAAATTAAGTGTTCCATAACTGACAAACAGCTTGAGATGACTGGACAAGTTCCCTCTTTATTCATCTAAAATGTGTCAGTTGTTTAGCAGAACATCCCTGATAATGCAAGTGAATTGCAGGGTAAAACCCAGTTGGATGTCATCATGTGCAGTACTTAAATGAGAACACTGAGGGATTTTGTGTTTCCAAGGGAAAGAATTGTCATTGTTGTCTTCTGGTTTGTGTTACTTGAAGTTCCCCAAGAAAGTTTCCTCTTAGGAGGAATAATGGAGTTCATAGTAAGAATGGTTTATGACTGCTCTTTTTTATTTGAAAGCTTTCCTACTTCTCAAAAAATGTTTGTTCACCATCCAGTCATTAATTGGCCAGACTGAGGAGGCATTAAAGAAACCATAGAAATTTTACCACATGATATCTAATACTAGAGCATTTACAATTTCCAAGGCCTTTGCTCCAGGCCATCCACTGTGAGATATGGACAGAAGCAAATGAGAACATAATAGGGAAAACTTGCAAGAAGTGAAAGAAAAAAACCACAAAACTAACCCAAAAATGTATTTTCACTTTTTCCCCTTTAGATAGAAATAAAGAAATGTCCCACTGGCATTTCTTAATGAGTCACGGTTTTATGCCCTAGGAAGTGAGAACAAAGATACACAAAAAAATCACTCTGAAGTAGCAGAGGGGTTGATGGGTGTAACCTGGGCCCAGTCCTGTAGGTGCACAGTTTGTGGTGGTTTGGAGTGGGGCTGTGGCCGAGCCTCATCCCCAATGGGCACAGCTGTGAGCAGCAGGTGAGCAGCACTGACAGCAATGAGCCATGGAGTGCCCCGGGGCACTGACCGACCACCAAAGGGAGCAGAGGGCACACAGGTGCAGTGCATCAACAATGAGGGTATAAAAGGCTGGGCTAAAGAACAAGCTGGGCAGGTGGCTGAAGCTGCCTGAGGTGGTGTGGTGTCACTCTGTATGGGTTGAAGCCTTCTGATGTTGTATGGTGATACTCTGCCTATTGTGACTGTGATGCATGCTGTGGCACCTGCTGCGACACAGTGCTGCCCTGGGTGTGTGGTTGCTGTGGAAGATCAGTGCTGAGATGACAACAGTGGAACAGGATTGCTTCAGAAAAGGTCAGGATGGCATTTTTCAGGCCTTTCTTGTGGAGCTATTTTCTGTTTGGCTTCTGGTAGAGGCTTTCTCTTCTTGTCTGGTAGACACTGCTGGTTATTTTTGGAAATCACTGTTCTCAAGGTAGGATGACTGTTCCTTCTGCTCTAAAGCCCCAGTGCCCTTGGGGTCTTTGCTTTAAAGTTTTGCAGGGTCACTGTTATGTGATTGTGCTGAGGAGGAAAAAACTCAGATTATTTTTGGGCTTGTTTGGTGCATAAACCTGAGTTCTGTCAAGTGACATTGTCAAAAATTGCAGTTTTTCTGTATTAAGTCTGGTTTGTGCAGGTTCTGTTTTCTTCACTTCTCAATGGAGCATATGACCCCTGGTATCATTGTAATTTCCTCTAAAATGCATTGAATCAGGATTTCAGACCCTGCCACTAGGGAAAAATGTCTGGCAGAGAACAAGTGTAAAAGAGCTTTTAAATAGTTCTTAAGGGTATAATTATGGAAATAGCCTTTGGGACAGCCAAGGGTCTTCAATATCTAAGTTTCCTAAAGTGATGCTGGCTTTGGCATTTGAGGCTGAGAACAGTCCTTGTCCCATTTACCAGGAAAAAGCCTGAAGTTAAATATGTCACAAAGTTCACTAAAACCTGAACTAGTACCATCATGAAACATCAAGTAGGTGTATACAGCCTGCATCACAGCTTGTGCAGCTGAGCTCCTGCTGGGAGCATGTAGTGGCAGGGAACAGGTGAAGAAACACCTTTAGACTCCCACAGCGCACGGGGATGCTTTGAGGCATTGCTGAGAGAGAGCCAGGAGTATCAGCTCACAATTAATCCTCCATAAGGAGCTCTGCTGGGACTTGGCCCACAGACCAACTGGAACCATTGGGCTCTACCAAAATGCCCATGACTAATCTTTTCTACCCAAAGGGACCCATGTTTTTAGGCCAAGCAGGAGGGGTTTTAGGAGTCTTTGCTGCTTTTCTCTGTGTTGTTCTCTTAGGTCACTGTCATGGTACAGCCTCTCAGGAAAGCCAGCCAGCTTTGCTGAATACTCTAGAAATTGGACTGTAAGGTATTTCTGCTCTTTTAGCAGCACTCTTTCAGACAGCCCTGCTTCAAATTACGCAGTCTGGTGTTTCTGTTGAGCATGGGTAATGCCCTTGGAGCCATAAGCCATAAACTTAGCTGTAAATTTAATTTTTCATTTCTCTGCTATATACTTGGCCTTTTGCTAGTGGGAGAGTAAGGAAGAAACAAAACACATGTAGAGGGGGATGCAGACAGATTAATGCATGTTCAGTTATAGTTGTGTGTTGAACCTCTGCTAATGAGGGAGACCAGGTGCCAAGCTGTTTTGAGCCAGAATATCATACTACTGCCTCTGCTTTCAAGCTCAGCCTTCCCATTTGGGCTATCCTGACTGTCAGTTCCCAAGCGTGTTATGGGAATTTGTGTCAGAGGTGCAGCTCCTTGTATTTGTCTGGCTGTGGGAACAACAGGGTACTCACATACCCTTTTGAGGTAGAGGTGTGGTTTGTCTTGTGAGTGCAGTCTCCTGATAACTGACTCAGTTTCAGCAGTTGATGAAACCAGGTTTTGATGAATGGCAATATAGGGTGCTTTATTTCTAAATTAACAGTTTGCTCTTTAAGCCAGGTGAGCTGTACTGAAAGGTTGCTTTCTGTCAGATTAAGCATAGTCTACATGCAGTGAGTTGGTAACCCCAGGTCTTCAAAACAAAATTTCCTGCTCAAAGTAGCATTGCATGAATTCTATGCTGAAAGCCATCATGTAGTCAATTGTCAGCAAGGATTGAGGCTGTTCCTGATGGCTAATGAGTGATCCTTTTGGACCAGGGCCAGCATTGGGCATAGGGGTGTGAGCAGTCTGGCTTGGATGTGTCCCATGTGGCTACCCTTCACTTGTAGGTGAGATGTGGGCTTTCACAACAGGGCTGAGGTTCTTTCACTGTCTAAGGAAAGAGCATATTTGTCTCCAGGGCTGTTACCTGGATGCTTTTCATGGACTCTGCAATTCTCTGTCACTTTAACTACTGCACTCTGAAATCACAGTGGCAAACTAATTCATAGTAACTACATAGATAATTGAATAATAATGTGATATATGGAGCATATACATATTCATATACTGAGCCTCCCTTTCTCCTCTTTTATTTTTTGGGGACAATATAATTGTCAGTAAATATCAATGAAACACAAAGATATGGTCTGATCTTGTGCATGACCTCATCTTACTCACCTTACTTGGATATAGTTCAAATCAGTATGGGATTGCTGGTACTTGTAGCTAAGCAAAGACTAAGATCTCATCTGTTACACAGCAGAGAAGCTGATTCTATTTTATAATTACCCAGCAACTACGCATAGACTCCCATCTGTGGCTATATTTGGCATCCAGTTATTCCTGATGTGAAATATACCACCCATGGGAAGAATGCAAGAAATAGACTAAAGTTCCCAAAGACTGGGACTTCCTTTCCCTTAAAAAAAATTGAGAGTGTGCGCTTTGACTAGGAGATTCAGAATGTAAAGGAGAAGTAAACTAAGCATCTGTAACAGCTTGAAATTGTATGGCCTGTGAAAAGATGATAAACTGCTCTTATCAATGAATATTGTTTGTGTGGCTTTAAAATGTGTGATGTTCTGGTAGATTGTGATTTCTAAGGTGTAGATTTGTCTAGCTTTATTTGCATGCACATATATGTATCCGTGTATATATATGTACACAGATGTTCATGGGAACTTTTGAGTATAAAATATTACTCAGATTCAAGTGTGACCTTAAAACCCATTGATGCTTTCTACTGAAATAACTGAGTATATAAAAAATTTGTCATCAAATATTCAGCTGAATATTTGAGACCTTTGACTCATGTGAACAGCTGAACACAAGTTGCTCAATAGTAAATGTATTTTAACTTTGCCATCATAGCAATGCTTATGTATTGAGAAAAGGTACTTGAAGCTGAGGCATGCCATTGCAAAAGTATAGCAACACTGCTCTAGAATAACAGCTGGGCAGATTTTACTGGGTAAAGAGTGTTGAAAATACCCTTTGGAAAGATAGCATGGATTGTTTCTCTCGGCTGACCTGCTGAGTAAGTCCATATTCTTTGATAGGGTTCAAGAGCTTGTGTCCCAAGCTTATTGTACAAAAAAGCTACAAACTAAGAAAGCAGGTTTTATGTGAAAATAAGTATGGAAGCCACAAGCAACACTCTTATTAAAACTTCCTTTTTGGTTCCCGAGAACATACTAAGGCTATTAGAAATAATCTACAATGATATGAAGGGACTTCCAGACAAATAGAGTTCTCATTTTAGAAATATACCTAATTACATATATATATGCACATGTATAAATAATACATGTGTACTGCAGAATGCTTCTTCAGGAGTATGTTAATGTCTGTGTTAGAGGAGCAGGGAGGACAAGTAACTCTGAGGGCAAGGTTTGTCAATTCAGCAGTTTTTGCTCAAGAAATACGTAAGCATTTCTAGGCAAAAGTAAGTTTTTGCAGGTTTTTGTTTATGTCCTGTCCTCTGAAAGGATAGCCTGTGGCTAAACCCAGGGGTGATAGCTGATAATGTAATCTCGTGCACATAGCTCTGTAAAGGGCTTTGAGTTGAGTTTGGGAGGGGGAGTTCACTGTTTTCAGACAGGACTGGAACAGTGTAAAAACTCTTCATTTTCCACACAGTCATGACTATGAGAGAGTGGCAATCTGCCAGAACATTTTTGATCATCAGATTTTGTTCACATTCCAGATGAGGGACAAAATAGTTTCCCTGTTTTATCTAGTATGATTTTTTCCCCACTGCCATGGAATGTGTTAATATTTCATCATTTTGAAGAAATGTAATGGGCAGCATTTAATATTTACGTCTCTCTGAAGTCACACAGATGCCACCAGGATACCTAGCTCTACATCACACATGCTCTAATTCACCCCAAACACCCACTGTTTACTAATCTTCAGCCCCCGTCTGTGCCGATAATGAGAGAGGAAATGGAAACAGCAGGGATTACATGCTACTGAGAAGTCCCAGTTTCTGGTTGTAATTCTTTCAACAAGCTCTTGCCAACTGTGCTCCTGCTTTGAAGTTGGAACACCTCTGTGTTAGTGCCTGGCTCTGGTGATTTGGCTGACAGATCTGGGCTTGGTTGGTTTGTTTGTGGTTGCACATTCACGGTTCCACATGATGGTTTACTCTTGCACTCGCCGGTCTTGTGCCTGCTCAAAGTTGGGGCACTGCAGATTGTTTTGCCTGAGCACGGAGATGTTAATTGCTCAGATTTGCTGGTGACAGGTTCCAGATAGAAAACAGTCCTCACCACATCCACTGTTCTGTCTGTGTGTGTAGTCATAGCCATATTGGTGAATGGAGAGATTTTCTGTATAGTGAATAAATAGGGCCTGTTTTTATAAGGCAGAAAGTATGTGTTGGTCTTGAATGCTGGGCTTCAGCATGCTCTGTTAGTCTGGATCATTATGTCCAGTATACTCTGATGTGTGGGTAGTGCAAGTTTCTAATGGAAACAAAAAACTTCAGAGCCCATGATTGGCTTCTTATCCCCATAGCACAGGACAAGCAAATCATTTGTGTAAATAGCTTTACATCAGTTTGTACTAACATCTTTCTGTGGCTTATCTGTCAGGCCACTGTGCAACTTGTTATTGCTGCTGGGGTGGTCCTTTTTTTGCAAATCAAACACTTTGATCTCATGGCAAGTGAGGGGAAGTTAATTTATGGCTTTAAAAACAACTGTGCCATCTGCAGGGTTACTAATACGTGTCTCTATGAAGTACACAGGTGTACATAAAGGAGAGCTTCATGTATGCTTTCCACTGGGAAGCTAAAGAGATAGGTTTGTCTTGTGTATGTGTATTTGTAAGATAAGACATAGTGTTAGTTGCAAGTGGTTGGCTTACAAAAGATGACTGCCAAAAATCCCTGTTGGAGCTTTGCTCCTCTGAAAGATGCCAGCCAACAGGTTTCTCATCTGTGACAAGGATGGAGAAATAAATGGTTTGTTCACAAGGGATGAAATTTATCAGGCTTCACATGTTTCCCTTCTCATTTTAGTGGTTCACAGTCAGAGCTGACAAATGTTCTGGTGTCGGTGGTGACTCAGCAAACCCCGCTGTGCCAGAGCTCTGTGGACACGGTGGGTCCCCCAGTGTCACACAGCTGCCTCTGCTGTCCCTGCAGTGCCTCTCCATGGCCCTGCTGAAGGGCATGCAGCACTCTGAGCTTGGCTGGAGCAGCACCCTGGGAGGCTGTTTTCTTTGGGCATGGATTAAAAGTGGCTGCGAGGCTGCTGCGAGTTACCTGCTGGGTGAGCAAATTCCTCCCATCTCGAACAATCCCAAGTGCCTGGGGGGTTATAAAAGTGTATTTGCCCCACCAGCAGCTCCAAGCACAGCTCTGGCACAGTCCATTGTGTGTGACTAGATCCTCACAGAGAGGTTGACACATTAAAAGTGACTTTGTAAACGTAGCCCCGTTTTAAAATGGAGAGAAATAACCCATCTCTTGTGAGGGATCTGAGCTGTCTGAAAGCTCCTGGGGGAGCAGCTGGGTGAGGACAAAGAGGCAGTGTGCTGAGAGCAAGCATGGCCACTTCCTGAACTCTTCAACTTCCCCTCAGCGCCTCTGGAGCTCGGGGTCTGGCGTGTCATGTCTCTGACCGCTTACCGAGGGAAAGATGCTTAAGCTGCATGAGGCTCACAGTGCTCTCAAGTGTCTTCCAGTGTAAATAATACCTTGGCCATTTGGCCCAAAACCTTCAGTGGGGGCAGAGCAGGTGCATCTGCAGGCATGTGTTTGCACATGCTTTCCTACTGCAGCTGCAGGAGCTCAGAGGTGCATATGAGAAGGGTGTGTGTGTGTGTGACTCTCATTCAAAAGCATCCATTCTATTGGCTAGTTTGTTGGGGGGTTTTCAGTCATGCACGTATTTCCTTTTGCATGGGTGTCCTATGCGTGTTTACGCATAAAACACTTGTATCTTTTATTAGCTGGGGGTGATTTGTTTAACACTTAGCTGCTGCGATATAAATCCTGTCGTTGTTTCCCTTTTGCCAGAGGTCACTACTCTCACATCTCTGTGGGTAGGAGGGATCCTCAAAACTATTGTTACTCCATTTCCAATTATTTTAACCCACTGATATAAATTACTGGAGCTAGTTTGGCTCATTTGATAGTAATGAACTAGTGAGCAGTGGTAAGAAGCCCTGAGGCAGCAGATGGGAATGTAATCCCTGGCTGGTGGTCACCAGGAGGCTGCTTACAACATTGATGTCTTCATCTGGTACAGTTTAATTATAAAGATGACATTTTAGGGGAAACCTCTTAATTTATGTAGAAATTGCAGAGAATTCCTCTACCCATGGGCAAAGAAGCAGCTCTGATTGACTTGCTCTGGGTCTCTCACTGTAGCCATGGTTTGTGTGACATCCTGGGTAGTGGCAGAGCCAGCTTCCTTCTAGCACTTGTCTGGTTTTGCCTGAAAGTGAGAAAAGGCTGGAAAAAAATCTTGTGAGCTTTTGACCACTAGATCAGCTCCTCAGTGTGGTCCATGGCACAGGCTGTGGAGCCGCTGTGCCAACACACTTGAGGCAGCTGTGGGGTGCAGTGGGAGAACTGAATGGAGGCAGGACAGCCACGAATGACTGTTGCTGCCAAAAGATTTGCATCCCAAATTTTCAGCATCACTGTCTCTTCACTTTCTTCCTACCTTCAAGGTTTCCACATTCACACTTAGGTACAGCTAGAGCAAATCTGTGCCCCGGCAAAGATCTTTGCAGTCAGTCTGTAAGGGAACCCCTCTGTGTCTCTAACCCACTGTTTTCACACAGGCCTTGCCAGGCTGACCGGTCCCCCAAGCATTGTCTGTTATTTCAGCTTGCACTAAATAAAGGAATGTGACGTTTATTTTCACCCCTCTGTTAGCTTGATTGATGAGTGTTTAGTGTTTTCCACAAGGAGCATCTTCCAGCAGAGCAGTATCTCCTTGCGGAGTCTGGTGTGACCATTCTGCCTCTACTGTGGCGTGGCAGTCTTCAAACTTTATCTCCAGCCTATGTCAGCACACTCAGGGTTAGATTGCCTTTCCAAAATTTATGCATCTTAAAAAAATTCTGATAAGGCATCACCTATTGACTAGTCCTGTAAACATAGTACTGTAATGCAGGACTTGACTGTCCTTCCTTATGTGGCATATGTTCAGACCTGTTTGCCCAGTGCTAGATGACAATATGTGAATGCACACTGCTACAACTGAGAAAATCTCTACTCTTCTGAAGACATAAACTACTTTTCATAGGACCCCAACTTCTGTTTACTGTATTCAAATGACAGTATTTCTCAAAATTGCTGATGACTGCATCTGTTTGAATTCATCAATTCGCTACTACTCTGAACATTTGATAAACAAATACCCTTGAACTGAAATTTCCCATGCCTGCAGTGTAATTACATTCTCCACTACTGCATTTATTTCCCCTTTAAAAGAAGGGGGGGGAGGCACACTGAGTATACTGTGGCAGAATCACATTCAGCATTTGGTATTAATATACAGTACAAAAAGGTCCATTGAATCATGGAGTGACTCAGAAGGCAGTAGAGGAGGGCTTTTTGGCTACGCAGAAATGTCAGTGGTTCAACATTAGATCAGACATTTCTTTAACATGTTGTGAGGGACAGTTAGTTGTTTCATCTGATGTCAAAATGTAAGCAGAGCTAGTCTAGCAAGGTGCGGTGAGGAAGTGTGTGTCACATGCTCCTCCACAGGAAACGAGACTTGGGGCTGCTGGGGAAGTTCAGAACTGGGTGACCTCCAACAGATTCAAATAGCACAGGTTAGTTCTCTTAAAACATCTCTTTAGCTGTCCTGCAGGGGTTCTGCACATGTGTTTTTGCTGATTTTTGGCAGCAGTGGGTGAGGAGTGCTCTGTGTGGCAGTTGTGCTGGCGGGTAGTAAGCAGTGTGGGATTTCAGAGCAGAACTCTACAGCGCAAAAATAGGAAGCTCATCTGTGGGTTAGCTTGGTTTGTGTGAAACTTGGAGCCTGCCTTGCAGTACAGCTGTGGTGTGGCCTGAGTCACATTAGAAGTGTGGATGATATCTTCTCCATCTTGTTAAGACTTTCATAAAATAAGTTAAAGGTCTGGATTTTTAATAGATGTGTTCAGTGTTAATAAATACCAGAAAGCACTTTTCCAAGTAGAGGTTAAAATCATTGACTGTAGTGAAAACTTGTTAGTTTGTTTTGGCTGTACCAAGTATGTAGCTCTTCTCTTTGATTTTACTGGCACAATTTCTTGTTAAGGTGTTCTCTCATTCCTGGTGATTTCTGTTGAGAAATTGCATCACGACTTTTCTGTGCTGGAGAGTTTCAACTCGGGAGCACATTGCATCAGGAATGAAATTAAGCTAGGTTGGTGTTGGAGAATTTGGGAGCTCTCAGAGGGAGACTCTTTAATGGGATCTATGTTTTGTACTCTAGCACAAATATAGATTTGTTACTTTTAAATTGCTGGGCAATTGTGATTAATTGCAAGTCTTAAATGTCAAGTTGGAGTGAAAGTTACAAAGAAAACAACCTTCAGGATGATGAAATGTATTATACAGTAGTAAGTGCGCAGAATCTGAACTGAAATGAAATCCCCAGTGTGGAGTCCACGTGGTTCTGGGAGAGCATGGGGAAGAGGAGGTGATGGCCCCATGGCCAGCTCCAGCAATGGTGGCTGGAGGCCAAGGTGCTCAATCTGCACTTTGGGTCACAGCTAGTGAGGCAGAGGGGCTTGCACAGGGATGGTGGCAGCAATCTCACACCAAGTGCAGCTGCTGAGGATGACAGTGCTGTAGCAAGGTCCTGCCAGGCACTAAAATCAGAGAGCTCAGCATCAGGCAGGAAGTCCTAAAGCTGCCTATGCTTCTTCCCAAATGTTTAAAAAAATATTTTTCTGGTCCTGTAGAAAAGCAGACTAAGTTTCACAGCTCTCACCCTCCTTGTACCACCTGGTGCATTCATCCTGGTGTCAGTGTGGAAACATCTGCCTAAGATGGAGGCAGTAGCTCACACCAGGCCAGGCTGCTGCTGCCTCCAGCACGTGGAGCTGGATGCTGCACCTGGCCCTGCTGCAGGGCACAGAGGTCTTGGTAAGCTGGGAATAGCAGGGCCCTGTTCCTGGGCAGTTAAACAGCTCTGTGGTTCAGCCTTGTAGAGCTTTGCTCTCATATTTCAGGCTTTGGGGCTTTCTATGCAGAGAAGGCTTTGGCCTTAGCTGGGCTCCTCTGCATCTGTAAAACAAGCAAGTATTCAGAGAGCCACAGTTCTGCCCCAAATCAGCCTTTCTGATGTATTAGGGTTTATAGTCTTCACTGGAGCACTGTTTAACTAGGAATGTGATTTAAAAGCAATTTAGTAAAATCCCACTGCAGACATTTTCATTTCAGCCTAATCCTGTCTTACAGCAACTCATCTCAAATAGATTAGGAGTTGTTTTAAGCTAAATGTAATGGCTTGTAAATAATAGATTTGAGCCTCCATGCAGTGGTTTGTGCCAGATATTTGAAATGGAATTAAAAAATAAACTGATACACATTCCTAAATAAATAAACCCTAACACTGCTACTCTGCTACCGAGAGTGAACATAGGCAACCAGGATTGAAAGAGCAGGAGAGTTGTTGAAGAGGGGGGATTTCTGAATGGGCCTTTTCCAGCAGCTTGTATTATGAAAACCAGGGAAAGAATGTTTCTTCCTCTAACAAATTAAAAAGGAAATCTGCAAAAAGAGGAAAGGGAATAAAAAGTACAGACTAAACAAAATGAATTAAAATTGCATTGGAATGAGAGAGAAGGAAACCAAAAGAGAAAATAATAAAAAAAATGGAAACAGATGGGGATCAATTCTGTACTTAGGAAAAAAAGGCTACTCTTTTACTGCATTTCAGAAGGAGGAGAGACTGTGTGCATGTGTCTGTGCATTTATCTACAGAAGAAAAATTCATTTTTCTGTGTGTTTTTGTTTGCTTTTTTCTTTCCCTTCAGCAATGGTAATACAGAAGTTTATTGATTTGAGGGATCTTCAAATTTAGATTAAAGCATCATTAAAGAATCTTTAATTCTACAAATAAATAGAACAAACCACTCAATGTCACCTTAATCACTGGCTGGTTTTACTCCCCAAAACCTAAGTGGCTGCATTGCACTGTTGAACTTGTGTCCACTGTGCACTTGGATCCATAGCACAGGGTTGTTCTACTCTCTGCAAGGGAAAAAGTAGGAGTTAAAATGTGCAACACCAGCTACTGCCAACCGGAACTGCACAGGCTTCAGAGAGCTGACAGCAGAATCCCCTTGTGGGTTTCATTTTGCCACACAGCGTATGCCAGGGTTGCGTGGCTGTGAGGGACTGGGTCTTGAGGCTGATTTCTAAATAGTAGTAAATCTGTAAAATGCTGATGCCTACTGTGCTTACCTTTTATTTTAAAATTACTGATTTTAAAGATTTTATTTTGTTGGTTCTAACACTGAATACATCAAATGGTCAAGTGTATTTTTTGTGGGGGTGTTATTTGCAGCACATCTGTTATTTGCAGTCACACCTCCCAGGCTGTTGCCTCTGCTTTTCTTTCCCCCACACATTTGTTTCAACTTTTGCACATTTTTCTCTAGCCTAAACTACAGAAACTTCCTAATTACAAAGCTGGTTGTTGAACCATGTCTCTTACGAGCAGCAGCTGTTGTAGTGGATAACTTTATTTGTCTTACCATCACATCCATGGCTTTTTATGCCTTTCTGTTTTCCTTCCACCATTTATAATGGCTTTTACTATAGTATGTATGCTATGCTGAAGTTGGAAGAATGGACTTAAATTTGTTTGAGAATAAACTGGGTCTTCTGGCCTCAGTGAGCAATAAGGAGAACCCAGCCAGTGTGTTTTCCTGTTCTGATTTCTGTTTAGAAGGAGGGACTCTTCTTTACAGTATGCTGGCACTTTCTTATGCAGAATTTCTACTTATTCAAGGAAATACATAATGGACACTTGCTCAGGCTCTGTGATCCCCAATAGTTCCCAATTAATAGTTATTTTCCTTTCTTCCTTGCAGGATTGTGCAACCTGGGAAATGTTACTGCCATTTAACTAACTTCAGAAAGTGTATTCTGGACTGAATTGACCAGACCTCCTATTCTATGCAAGCATCTCCTGCTGGTGACCAGGTACAGTCTGTGGGGTTTGCACTGAGGGGTGGGAGTCATGGTGTGAGCAGCAGCACAGGAAGCTCCTCTGCAGTGTGTCATTCCTGGCCTGGAAGAGTTGGAAGCCACAGAGCCATCTCTTGTCTTAGGCTGCAGTGTGTCAGTACAGGATTCTTCTCCAGGGCAGGATTAATGGCAGTGCCAGTTCACAGGCATGCTCTGATGTGCCACACCTTTCCTAATGTCAGATTTAGGTGCCTTAGGTCATATCAGATTTCATGCCAAATCCATAAGCTTTTAACATGTGCAGTGAGTTATTTTCTGTTTGGTCTTTTTTTTTGTTTTTTTCCCATTCCAGTAGTATAAGGCTAACAGTGAAGGAATTTAAGGCTTAGCAGGTAGGTCAGGAGACCAAAGGTATGATATGACCAGGTACAATGAATCTGTCCTGACTTAGAGCAGATGATATTACACTTGAAAACTGCACAGTCAAGCCTCCAACATTTACAGTTTTGTGCTAATGAACAGGTATAGTATGAAAAGGTTCACTGAAACACGTGGTTAGTAAGAACAGTATGTTTACTCTTTTTTTTAAATTTTAGTTTAATAATTTTAAATTTAATTTTTGGTTTAATTTTCTTCTTGTTGCAGCAGAGGCTCCATCAGAAAGCATGGGCTGTAGATAGGCTGCAGTGTACTGATCTAGAGCTGGTGCAGTCCAGCAGATCAAGTGTTTCCTATCTCAAATGCTCTGTGTTGTAAACCCCAGCTGTGGCTTTCCTTATGGTTAATGGGCCATGTAGAAACTGATGCTGGGAGGGTCCCAGAGTGGTTTGGGATTTTGGGTCTCTGTAGACATGAGCACAAAACCATGCAGGGTTTCTTCTGGATTAAGTCTATAGCTGGTCCAAGTGGGTTGATGCTTTGGTGTAGTTTCAGCAGTGCATTTGCTTTGGAAACCACAGTCTGCAGAAATGTGGGTGCTAGGCTTGGGAGATGTGAGAGGGAGGAGCTAACCCCAGGAACAGACAAATGTCTCACTTCATTTGTGGATCCACAGCTCTTACCAGGCATGATGGACTGCTGCTGGAAGAGGATTGGTGCAAAGAGTATTATTTGGAGGGTTATTCCACAGGACTGCAGAAGATGGTACTACTGTGTGGTCAGTAGTCAAACCTGCCTGTTTGGGTAGGAAGGGATGGCCTGTTCAAAGAAGGGGGACAAGCAGATAAGGAAGATAGGAGTATTTATAAACTGGCATTTATAAACTTACAATGCAATACTGAGATAAAGATGATACGCATTTCACATGTGATGTGGGATTATGGAAGGTCCCAGGAGCAGCAGTAATGATGACAGCACAAATACCACCTGTAAGGAAAGACTGCCAGAAATATGACTGCATAGCCTAAAGAGAAGTTCAAAGAGACATGTAGCACTTTTCAAATAACCATGAAGAGGAAAGGAATAAATTCTTTTATGCATCACACTTGTAAATAGTGTGAAAAATAGTAAATGAAATCACAGTAAACGGAGGTCTAAATAAAGTACTGGGAAAAGCTTCATTGGCTGTTAGGATAAGATAGATGACAGGGGTATTGCAGACTTTCCACCAGTGGAGATTTTTAGAGGAAAAAAAAGATGAATACTGCCAGGAATGATATAATCTATGGTGACTCTGGGGAAGGAAGGGTAGATGCCCTCTTCCAGCCCAGCTGCCTGTTGTTCTGTATTTCAGTCTCCTTGTTGACAGTGACTTTGAATTTTTCTGGTTATTGATGAAAGCTGAATAGTTATTTTAAAGGCAATAAACATTTCCATGTGGATGGTACGGTGTATTTCATACTCCACTTTTCAGGGAGGGAATGGAAAATGCTGTTTCTGAGTTTCCTGAGGAGATCTTTCTCTTGGAAGTAAACTGATAAAATGAGTGCGTTATACTCTGCACTGTGGGAAGGTATTGAGTTATTGTTAGCAGCTGGCAGGGTAATGACCAGGTCTGCTCCTGGTGTAAGAGGGGCACCTGGAAAGGCAGGACCTGCTGCTTTCTCAGGTGAGCAGTTGTGGGAAGCCAGAAAACTGCTCATTTACATCACAGATCTCAGAAGTCTGGTACTAATGGCAAACTTCAAATTCATGTTGAGCAGCATTCCCTAATAGCAAGTTTTGGTGGATCAGTGCTCACCTGTAGAAGTGTTTGGCTGCAGAGTTGAGGCTTTGTTCATGCAGCAGCCCTGGTGCTGCTGTACCCTCTCTGTGCAGAAGCAGGGCTTTTTCTCTGTGTGGTGGTGCCTGGACTGGCTGTCCTTGTGACCCAGCCTCCTGTGAGCCTGCCTGCTCACAAGGGCCGTGGCAGATGTGGAAGAAAACAATGATCCCTGCACCATCATTTTTTGAGGACTGCCAGTCATCAGGGCTGCAGTTTAAAAGAGAAAGTAGACTTCATGGGAATAATGTCTTATGACCTGATAAAACCGATCCAAAGCTTCTTTTCAGCTGTGAGGTTGATCTAGATATTACAGCTCTCTGAGTTCAGAAAAAAATTGCTTTTTATCTGGAAGCTTGTGGCCTCAGATTTGAAGTAGCTCTTACCTCTCCATCTAATTACAATTCTGGTTTTGAAAGCAAAGATGTTAGTAGTTACAGGTCAGTCTGTATGCTAAATTTAGTCTTCAAATTTACTTAAAGTTTGGTTTTACCCCTGCAAGCTAACCAAATCATTCAGCCAGTTTGATGAGGGTTTTAGCCATCTTTACAGGATTCAGCAGATGTGATGATAACTTTATCTGGGGTTGAACAGCTGTGACAGCCACTCTCATTACAAATAAGGGGAAATGGGTTGCCACCCTCTGATACTTGCTGTTTCAGGGCAGCTGCACTGAGCACTACAGCCTGCAGGTACCAGTTTGTTTTCTCTTCTGAACTGCTGGTAGACTGCCACTAGCAAGGACAAATTACAGCAGTTCTTTGGAATAAGAGAATTTGTTGAATGTTCTGAAGAGGAAATGCAAGTGCTGAATGATGGTATGTGGCTGCTTTTGGTTTTGTGGGTATGTTTTCACGGCAGTGGTATGTCATACATACTTTTTTTAGCTTGAAGTACACTAAATTACTACTTTCATGCAATAAACCTGCATTTGGAATACCAGCAGGAGCTCAGCTAGACCTGCTATCTTGGGTGGAGGCCAATAAGCTGCAAACCTGGCTGTTCCCTGGGTCTCACTGAGTTGCTGTGCCACCTGTGTGGTGCCACCTGTGTGGCAGGCTGCCTCAGAGCTGCCAGCTAACACAGACGTGCCATGCTGGCTGGCCACCACTTCCAAACACTGGCAAGAGCCAGGAGGCACTGCTGATCCTGGAGCAGCTGGATGAGGCACCTTGTCTCTCCCGAGGCAGTGGCTTGTGGGTCCTGCAGAGTTCAGGCAAGACGTGGCTTTGTCCCTCTTGGCATATTCACCTTCCTGGCACGTCTGCCTGGGCCTGAGCTATGCAGTCACTAGCTGTGGCCTCACATGGGCTGTCACTACAGTGGCCTGAGCCCCCTGGTAAACCCTCCAGGGCAGGCACTCACATGGCACACTGCCTTTGGCTACACTTGCTTCATGGAAATATTTTGTTGTTGAAGGTCATAGAAAACAGTTAGGGATATAAATATTTAAAATAAAATGCAGATAACTGAGTGGAACTTCTTGGTTTTTACTCACCATGACTTGGGAAACACTCTCTTTTGACATGTGTTGACTGACTCATAAGTATCAAGTGGAGGGGTGCTGTATGTTTCCAGCCCGGGCAGCTGCAGTAGGCAAGGCAGCTGTGCTGTTTTCCCTCTCAGGAAGGCAGTCCAGGACATGCCTCTGTCTTTGTGTAGGGGGAGATTGACTAGTTTGCATCCTGAGCTGTGAAAGACTTTGCCCTGACTATTTTTTTGGCAGAATCCATTAATAATCATTCTTTCCAGCTTCTCTTTGCTTACTAGTTATGTACTTGCCATGTGCAGCTGTAAAAAGTTGTTTCCAAAGAGAAATAAACTGGAGCAAAAACTTATGTAATTGGAGATGGGGAGGAAAGCAGATGGGCGTTTTCAATTTGTTGTCCTTGAATCCTTTTTGTTTCATTTGTGCCATGCTTTAAACCAGAGCCCTTTACAGGACTGTGTGCCCTCTTGCTTCTGCAATCCGTGTCCTCCCAGTCCTAGCAGGAGCAACACCAATTTGCCTGTGTCCCTTGAGGGACCAGGGGATAACTGGGGCAGTCAACATCAGTCAGAGAGCCCTGTGCTTCATCAGCAGTGCCATGATGTCAGTACATCAAGATAGAAATCTCTTAAAGTCTCAAACTTTGACAAGACATAAAAATAGTTTCCCTCTTTCTCTCTTTTTTTTAAACCCAAAGCCCACATTATTAAACATGCACAAATGTTAGTGCCTCTCCAGGTAGATCAGGGAATTTAAATTCCTGCATTGTCTTTCATGTAACATTAGAATTGCTTTGAGTTTGAAGGAACCATGCACTGATGAAGAACAGAACTGGTACCTTGCCATCTATTAGATAATTGCAAAACAAGTAGAGAAGCCTATTTAATAAATGAAATCTTCAGGAGCTATCTTTACTTACAGGGCTTCCTTCCAACTGAACGATGACACCTTAGATTAGTCACAGGCAACTTAACTGTGTGCCCTTACTGTAGGTGTTTAAATTGGCATCACCTGCTGCAGATGTGTGCTGTGTACTCGGATGCATACATGCAAATTTCATGGTCCCAGTATCATTAGGTATTCAGCTAAAGGCCCAGGAGTATAATCTGAAACCTCCAATTCAATGTTATCTCACCTATATTTCAAAAACGTATGTATTGCATAAATATCAAGTCCTGCTGCAAAGCAGATGGAAAGATTTATGTAAAAATGGCTTTACAAAGCTATTGTGAGTAAAATTTTTATTGTAGCTCTGTTCTAGTAAATGAAACAAAGTGTAATTGTGGTTGGTCAATACTTTGATCTCAGATTAGCTTATAATGATGTAAATATGAAGAATATTAGTATTGCCTGGATTTTGTTCTCTGCATTTTGGCAGCTTATTTATGAACTAATTGAAATGTCTCTTAGCCGTACCTCTTTTCCAAGTGACTTTTGACATTTTTTTCTTGACAAAAGGCAGTGTTGGAAATACTTAACAGAAAAATTCATCCTCGTATTACTCAGGATGTTTTCCAGATTGGACCAAATGGAAATTGCTGGTGATAGGAACAGCACATGAGTATTGCTGGTGATTGCACACATGCAAACTCAGATGCTGAAGGCTGAGGTCTCTCCTGTAACCTGTGGAGAGATGTTCAGTGTGCTGTGGGTTAGGTTTTGATGGCTCTGCAAAGAGATAAATTAATCCAAACAGAGGAGGAAGAATTTCAGGTTTGTCCTTGCACTGCTTCAGCTGCAGATGGGAATCTGAGCGAGCAGCCACCAGGGCGTCAGACTCCTTGCCTGGGGATATCTCTAAACACCAGTCCACAGGTTCCAAAAGCCCCTGGGGTGGAGATGACCTTCTGCAGGGCACTCTGCAGGCCAGAATTTGCTCTGGAGCTGCCCTTCCCTAGGAGTGAGTCTAGAGCAGGAGATCCTCTGCAGGGTTTCTATACATATTTCCTTTAGGTAGCAGTTTTTTTGTGCAGTAACTGGTGTTGGGGGCAGGAAGTGCTGGTCAGCTCAGGATGAGGCATATGATTGATTCAGCAGATTCAGTACTCAAGAGGAAAACATGAATCTTTATTGTCCATGCTTTAGCAACTGGCAGTCCTCATCATTTATCACACAGATTCTCATTACTGCTTTTGGATTATATCTTCCTCTAAGCCTAAGAAGGCTTCTTAGGTCTGGAATGAAACCAGAGCAGTTCCTATCAGCTAAGGACAGGTGGTGCTTTTTTTTTTTATGAAAAAATTAGACTCTTGAAAGTAAGCTTTTCTTTCAGTTCCAGCACAATATCAGTTTATAATCAATGTTTTTTAAAAAAGAGAAAATAATGGTCAGATTTAGTAGATTTTTATATATGATGCGAAGACCCAGACAATGCAAAGATAATTTCAACCTTCAGCCTGCTTTATTTAATGGTTCCTTAATGGTTGTCTGGTCTGTTAGTTTTGTACAATCCATCTAAAGGTAGTTGTAAGTTGTCTTATTGAACATTTTTAATAGTAGTAATTGTATTGCTTCCTCTATCTATATCTGTGACATTGCAGAAGTTTACTGCTACATTCCAACCAGGAAGATAATTGGGTGGTGCAGGAGCATAACATTTTGGCTATGTTGTTAATATGGAGTAGAACAAGACATTATTTGCCAGTACTGCCAGGATATTAGGTGATCATGTAATTTCACATGTGTGGTAATGTGTTTTCAGTAGTATTACTGCTTTTCTTTTTTGTTTTTGAATTGATCCTTTTCAAACCACAATGTGTATGGTAAGATATTTGAGATTAATTTTAATCTCTTATCCTTGATTTACCTTCTGGTTGGGTTTTTTTATTGTTTTGGATGCAATTTCCAAAGTTTTGTAGACCATTTAGAACAGATGATGGACTTTTGGCCACGGTGTCTGGAGTAGTTTGGGATGAGCTAAGATTGGCTCCAATGTGAAGAAAGGGCAGTTGAAGTCCCAGAGTTTGGGGAGGGGTTGTTTGCTCAAGAAAACCCTCTCTTTGCTTCAGATTACTTTTTGTCCCCTCTCTTCCCTCCCCTCTATTATTTCCATCCTGATTTTAAAGTCTCTTCCACAGATTTGTTTTTGTATTGCCCAGATCCTTTAAAAATAATTACTGAAAGCATAGCAGCCCACGTGACAGCTTTCCGAGACACGGTATGAACTGCAGAGCAGGCCAAACCTCAGAGGCAGAGCTCTTTTCCAAGCAAGGAAGAATGGATACTGGGAGTTTCTTTGGATATTTGTGCAAATGGGTACTTTGTTGTCCAGCTTCTGTGTGTGCAGATTCCCAGCATATGCTGTCCAGCTTCACATCTATCTGCATTTTGGGGGGTTGAAAGTGATAGTCGTTTATTACTGTAAGCCATCATGTAAAATTTGTAAGACAGTTTCATTTTGTAGCTATTCTCAGAGGAGGATCCAAGATAAAATACCTACCTCAGTAAATACTAAAAGTATGCAAAGTAGTGGTATATTTTGTGTGTATTCATTTTTTAGTCAGTGAACTGACTTTTTTCATTTGCTTTGTTGCAATCTTGTACTAATTCCTCAGGCAGTGTGAATTGTAAAAAAGTAACTGTTTTGTCGCAGCCCAGCGGTGTCTACAAAGAAGTTAATTTTTCCTGGCCAACTTCCTGAAATAAGCCTTCAAATGGCAGATCAAGTGCTGTTTCACAGCTTTTTGAAGTGGAGGTCAGAGAAGGTTTGAGAACACAGGGGGTACAGGGGATATGCAGAATGAGTTCTCCTGTGGTACCTAGTCAGTAAGATGTGGTGTGAGCTGGGTAAGTTATGGGGAGTTTGTTGATAGGCTGTGGTGCTTGGAGACAGATGACAGCATTTCCTGCTGGTTGCTCTCCCCAGGTTCATGGAGCAAGGTACCGGCAGTGCTGAGCACAAGGCATGCCATCTCTGTGCAAACTGTGGCTGTGGTCCTTGCTCCACCAACCCTCCTGATCCAAAGGATGGTGTTGTAGGAGTCAGTGCCAGCCTTGCTTGCTGACTGTGACACTTTTCAAATGCATTACTTAATTACAGATATGATTTGGTGCCTCATAAATGACCTGGTTTAATGACTAACCTCGAGCTACAGCAAATCCCTCCACAGGAGAAAACACCAAGGGACTTCATGGGATGCACTCCTCTTAATCTCTAAATCTGAGCTCAAAAAGTTCAAATGCTTCAGCAAAGTCAGAAGGTACAATGAGTCTCATCCACTTGCTTCTGAAAACTGGCCTGAGCCTTTCCATGAACTCTAATGAGAATAAATTCAGGCTCTCCATCTCTACCCAGTCCAGTGGGGGTTTCTCACCACTTTGCAGCCTCAAATAATTCAAAATTAATGTCAATAATAGAAAATTAGATTATTTTTTTAAATTAAAATCTCTTCCAGGCCTGGTTGCCAGTTTCTCACAAAACTGATTTATGGTCTTGCTGCATTGAACCGAGGCTTTTATTGACAGTAGCCTGGCTCTGAGGTGGTGGTTTTCTGCACTCTGTAGTGGAGCAGGGTCCTTACATTATGCAGATCTGGGGCTGGCATTTGTTTTGTTTTTCCCACACTCCAGGCAGATCAGTCTTTGATTGCTCCTCTAATGGCAAGTATTCAAGTTACTCTAATTTATGTCAACACCTGGGCTGTAAAAACTCTAATACACTCTTGCTTGTGCAGTTGGTCTTTCCCTGATGACTGCCCAGGCCACTTGGCTTTTTGTTTGGGCTTTTGATGTGAAATCTGAGCTGATCTCTGTGCACTGTAGTTTTTCAACATTCTCATAGGAATATTGTAATATTTATAAGAGGGATTGGAAAGCAATGCTTTAAACTCATTCCACATGTCTTGCCCTTATATGCCTCAGATTTCTCCTTTAGAGGCACTTACTATTTTAATATCATTTTATAGGTGCTGCCTTTAGTAGAACAGCCACAATTCACTGCATGTTTAGTAAGACTTAGTTGATTGTGATGAAGAAAATGCTTTATGTTAAAAAAAAGCCTATTTGAGTGCTGAATTGAATTCTAAACCTACATCTACTGAGAAATAAAATAATCTGATCATGTGGGAGATCCTTGATCCTTTTCTGTAAGTATCAATTATTGTTAAATGTTTTCAAGTGCTGCTTTGTGTCCAACTGTGGATAAGAGAAAGATGAATGAAGGCACCATCAGCAAGGGGGTTGTGCAGGTGACCATTATTAATTCAGTGCCCTGGGCATGGAGAGGATGTGGTGTGGGGTATCCCATAGCTCCCACGATGTAATCTGCAGCTCCAGACTGGTTCTTTTCATCCCAGCCTCGGGACTTGCAGAGCTTTGCCCCTCTCATTATAACTACTGCTCTGAAGGGGACTGCAGCACACCTGTGGGCACTTGTGGACAGCAGAAGTCCACCAGTAAAATCCCAGAGCTTGCTCTCTATATTTGATTACTTTCTTGATTTTTTTTTTTCTGTGTGTACTAAAAGTTGCAACAGCTCAAATGTCCAAACAAACCCTCCATTTTGACTAATTTATGGTACTTTTGGCCTGTTACGCTAAAAAAAAAAGTGGATAGGAGGGAAAAAATGCTCCAGGTTTGTCAATTTGGTTCAAAGAGCAGGATTGCTGTCGTGTTACACAAAGTAAACAAGTCAGAGCTGTAACAACCTAGAAATAGAAGTGGAGCAATAGGTGGAAAAGCAAAAGATGGATATGCTCATGTAAACAAAAGCTTTTTTCCCATGGTGACAAGCTGGGGATTCCAAAGGCCAGGCTGTGCCTTTCTGCTTCTGGGTCATCAGGTGTGGCTTGTGGGAAACATCCTACCCTGCTCCTCGCTGTTTGCTGCCTGCCACTGCCAGGCCATCAGTGACCCTGCCTGGTCAGAGATGAGTGGTGCCATGTTGTCAGGATAAGATGGTGGAAAAAGTCCTGGTCTTAAGTGAAGTTTTTTTCTGATTTAGGACTGAATAATCTGGAGGCAATACTCAGAAATTCCTAATTTCTGAACTAGCCTGTTCACCTTACCAACAGCTCCTCAAGTTTAAGACAATTTTGGGGGAGAAAGCTGTGCAGTGCTGAGCAGCCACATGACATTGAGTGATCACTACTACAGTAATGAGACACTGGAAAAAGCAGTCCCATTGCAGAGAAGCTCTTGGACTACATATTTGGAACACCATTTTGTGAACACAAAATGTTCACAAGGAGCAACAGATGAGGGAATAAGCTGGAGAGAGACATCAGGTCCTTTCTTGCCCCATGTATGTTGTCCCTGTGGTCTCTCTAGAGCTCTGGCAGTCAAGTGTCCCTTTCAAGGTCACCTGCAGCCTGTGTGAATCCTCCTTGGCTGGGCTGGGGCAGTGCCTGGATAACAGCCTCCTGTGCTGGTTCCAGCACTGGCCTTGAGGAGAGGCTGTGGTGGGTGCTAGATGGTGAAGTGTTGCAGGCAGCTCTGCTCTGGACAGCTGGAGGAGAGTTCACAAACAGCTCATCCTTAACCATCACTTCTGTCTGGGAGAGAGGGTGAAGCCTTTTGCCCTAGGGCTTTCTGCAGAGTGGTTGGAGGAAGGGCTCTTCATTTTTTGGTGTGGGAGCACTGATGGTATGGAGCTGTCAGAGGTTGCAGTGTCTGAGCATGTGTCTCCTGTCCTGAGGACTGGGATACAGCCCAGTAATTAGATTTTTCTGCTGGATTTGGTCCTGGCCTCCTACTGAGGAATGACACACATGTGCCTGTTTTCAGAAGAGTAAACTCCCTCCTGAGGTGCCTGGTGCAGCAGGGGCTTTGCTCCCGGTGTCCTTTGCAGTGCTGATGTCCTGTTCCCCAGGACCAGGTTGCTGTGCTGGGGAATGTGACCTGACCCTGTTGCCTGAACAGACAGGAGTGTTTTTGTATAACTCCTCTGGCCACACTGGCTGAAAGAAATGATAGGAGTATGGATTAGATGTAAGCAATTCCTGTTTTCAGTGAGGCAGATGCTTTCTGCTATAGTGTGTTTGCTCTTATATTATCAGCTTTTCTAAGGTCAACATCCAAACACAGCTTTTATCCAAATAGGGACTATATTGGTTACTAGAGGCAGTCCTCCAAAGTTAGCCATTGCCTGTGGTCCTCTGCATATCTTGAAAAGTATTTCATTGGAAAAATAATCTTTTTAAAATACTTTAATTAAAACAAGGTTCTGTCACCATAGCAGCCTATTTCTTAGCTGTAATTTCCTGTGGATGCAGCACCTCTGGATTTTCTCCATAAAAGTCTCAATTGTGTTTGACAGATGAGGTTTGCTGGATGCAACTTGCTGTGGACCATAGGTGCATCTGGCTGTTACTGCTTTTGGCACCTGGGGCCGTGTGCTGGCTCACTTGTCACTGACACACACAGTAACCTGCTCTGTTACTGTATTCCTGCAGTGCTAGGAAGTAGATGCAAGGTGTTTAGGGGGTTTTAGGTCTCTGGGAAATCACCCAGTGTGAGCTGCAGGTCATGCTGACTGGAGGATCACTGCAATTGGCTGGGTGCTCTGGGATGGGGGAGTGAGCATGAGGAGTGTGGAGGAAGATGGAGATGCTGTAGGGTTGACAGAGCACAGGGGCCTGGGGTAACATGCATAGAGACCTGACAGCATCCTCACTTTTTTTTTTCCTAACTAGTAATGTCTTTTGTCTGTTCTTGTTATTGTTTATCTTTATTGGTCCCCACTAGCTCCCCAACACCTTCACCTTTCACAGACCTCTTGCAGTGGCATAACTGAGCTAAACTAATTATGCAACTTATTGAAAAGGATATGTCCAAAACAAAGCAAAAAATATATCCTCTCTGCAACTGAAGTAGGGCAGGAAAAATGCTCACTGTGATACTGGCTTGACATGTTTCTTTCCCAAGAACCTACCCCATACACTTCTGCTAGAGACCCTTCAGGCTCTTGCCTTCCACTTCTCCCCATTTTGGTCCCTGCCTGCATCAGGATGGTGTTGCATCCCCCACGTCAATCACTGCTGAATTGGGAAAGGTGCTCTTCCCTATGGGAGATCCTCCTGTGTCTTGTTCAGCTTAGGCCAAATCCTATTTCAGGGCCACATAGGCCTCATCCACTTCCACATGTGCCTGTGAATAAAGCTTGTCATCTCTCACCCCTCCAGTGGGTCTATGCAAGAGCTCTCCATCACTGCCTGGTACACCTCCTCTGCCCTGGCATTTTGTGTAAGGGCTGGCATTTTTCAGTGTGCTGGAAAGTCATACTCAAAGTCATACTCATTTCGGGTGCTGCAGAGAGTTTCCTTGAAATGCCAAAAGTCCCTGGTAAAGTAGGCTTCCTCTCTCTGGCATCAGCAGCTGCCCAGAATTTCCCTGGGTCTCCAACACCCAGAGTAACTTCTCCTCTGCTGGTCTCTCTTTTGGCTGTCCAGATCTCTGCAAGTGGTTTTAAGGGTGAAAAGTTAGTGCCTCCTTTTGGTACCACAGCTTCCTTCAGACAGGACTGGACAGTTTACATTCTCACACCCTTGTAATGTCCTGTCTCAGGCCACAGAATCTTGTAATCCCTGCACCAAAATTGTCTTCTCAGCCAAAAATTATTCTTAAAAGACCATCACTGGTGTTAAAGGACTTGAAAATACTGACTGTAACATTTTAGATGTCACTTTGTTCCCCTGGAGCTCCTGAGCTTCAGAAGCTTTATTTCAGTCAGGAGAATGAAAATCCAGGCTCTCCTGCTGAATAGGTTTTTATACAGCAGTCCTCAGTGTCTTAATTAAAACTTCTATCAAGTTACAGATACCTATCTGAGTGCCAGATAGGTTTTTCACTCCTCCACATGAAAGTGACTGAGGCCAGAGAGTCTCCTAAATATTTTTTCTTTACCCTATAAGGGAATTCTTCTTCAGTATCTTCCAGTAGCTTCATGCCCAACTGAATTTGGTTTGGTAACCTTGTTGAACTCTTTAGGGACTTAAACTCATCTATCTGTATATTTATTTATAGATTTCTACGTTTAGAAACTTCAATAAAAAGTAGAAAAACACCCGTTTTTTTCAGGGGGGATTTACTGGCATGGTGTTGCATGGGAGGAGCACCTTCAGCATCCTCTGAAGTTCTCATTCCCACTGTGCCACACTCCTGGACTGACACTTGGTGCAGGCAGCCCCTCTGGCCTTGGGAGATTGTGGTGGTGGAATGTGGGACATTGAGGCTTGCTAATGACTCAGGTCTGCCAAGGAAAGTGGGAGCAGGGGGGTTCAAATTTCATGACATCACAGTAACTGTTTTTGGCAAAAAGGTTTAATAGCTCAGTACTCTGTTAAAAAATGATTAATGAAAAAATATTGTGGTCTATATGAAACTGATTGCAAGTGATTTTACAACTATTTTGTAATGTGTTTATAGTTAGCTGTCTTTTTTATTTTGAGAGCTACCTTACTAAAGTACTTGGTAATATAGCCCAATTTCTTCAAATTCAAATTTTGAAACAAAAATTCCCTTCTTTCATTAGGAGAAAGTAATGAATTTTGAAAGAACCAAATCAACACTGATTTGGAAGTTGGGCCTTTTTGCATAGGGAGCAATCAGCATTTAATTGGCAACTTGAAGGGTTTTTCCCCTTAAATTTATACATTGTTTTATTTCTACAGTTGTTTGTTCCTTCCTCTTTTTTTGCTTGGAAATTAATCATGCAGGAAATGATTAACCACAGGGAGCTTGTCTGTCTGCGTCTGACTCAATGTTTAAGAGGGAGGCCCTTCAAGCAGCTCAAAATGTCTGACCAGATACAAACCAAGCACTTGCAGTGTGGTTGTTCACACTGTCTGTCCCACAATAAAGGTCATGTTTCTTTTTAGCATTTGTAATGATCCTGAAATGATTTCTGAAATACCAGATTAGATCTGAAGTGCCCAAAGTTTGTGTTTCACTGCCGTTTTTGCCCATTGCTCTTTACAGATCACTCCGCAGAGCAAGGAGCTCTTTGCAGAATGTGATGTGTACTTCCTCTCTCCTCTATTTTGTGTTTTAAATGAAAGGAGCTTTTATCGTGATGCATGGCATAACATAGCATTTCAATATCTTTCCTGATGGCGGCTGCTGCCACGTGCTGGTAGTTTGCAGAAATCAGAGCTTTCCTATGAGGTGTTCTTTCCTTGGGCGCTGTTGGAGCATCTCTCACTTGCTGGCGGCGCTGGGCTTCCCCCAGCGGCAGCAGAGGCGGGCTGTGTGCGCTCCGCTCCCGGGAGGCTGCAGGGAGGCTGCCCCAGCCCCGGGCTGTGCCAAGGCAGGGCGGGCGCTGTGAGGGTGGCAGTGGTGGGTGCCTGCTGGGGCACGGCTCTGCTGGGGCACGGCTCTGCTGGGGCACGGCTCTGCTCGGGCACGGCTCTGCGGGGCACGGCGCCGCTGCAGAGCGGCCAGCGCTGGGAGCGCTTCTCCCCTGCTGCCAGTGCTGACCTCTGCGCTCGGGGCTCTCCGGCTGATGCTGCGAGCACTGCAATCCTTTCTGCCGCCCCACCAACACTCACCTAGACATAACCTTCCTATAGCTTCTTAAAGGATGTGATAATTTACACTGGTGTTCAGAAAATATGTTAGGACACGTATCCTGGGTTTTCAGCCTTGGTCTTTTGGAACCAGTTCCTTTTCAACAGCCCTCCAGCTCCAAGCATTATAAGAAACTTGGTTGTTAACAGATTTGGTGGGTAAAATTTGTTACTAGGTGGATTGGTTACTATTTCAGGTATTTTATAGTGTCAGTTGTTAGCAATGTAACATAATAGCCTTTTTTAAAATTCAGTTCTTTCCCACTGGCCAAAAGCAAATAATGATGCGAGTCCATTGCAGATGTGTAGGACAGTAACCAAATCTTTCCTCTAATGGCAGAGTTGCACTTAACATCTCAGGACATCTCTGTGCTCTGTGAGAAAGTCATCCTGTGAATTGGTGATGAACAAAGCAGCTGCAGAGTTTGAGTTCAGCATTGTGTTGACTCAGCTGTTTTGGTTCTGCAGCCCGAGAGGTACTCTCCTTCCAGGGGCTGCTCACTGCCCTGCAGTGTGGGAGCAAGTCACCCGGTCACTGCATCTCTTCAGACCATTGTTATCCTTCATATAGGCTTATAGTGAGTCAGACAAATAGAGTGTACAAAATCTAACAACCAAACAGCAAGGATGAGTTAGAGCTTCAAAGACAGAAGTGCTGTTTCTTCCTGCAAAGTTTCAGCTTGAGTTTCTAAAAATCTTTTTCATCAGCAGAAGCAGAGACAGAGTGACAAAAGTAGGAGTGAAGCAGTATTGCAACTTTGGCTTTAAACTAAAATTTGACAGTCTGGGGTGTTTTATGGGCTCTGTAAGTGTACGCATGATACGTTTTTGTGTGGGCACACAGGTTTCTCAGTCACACCATACGATCTCTTTTCTGATGGCTTCTAAAGGAAGTGTGTGCTCTAGAGACCCATGAGTAAACAACTCTGCAGGATGCTCATGTTAAACTTCAGGCCAGTTTTGCCAGAGTTTGGTTTATTACAGAAGCTTGTCCTGTGTTTCCAAAATGCTATTTCCAGCCTGTCTCTGAGGGCTGTAGGGCTTGTTCAACAGCAGCAAAATGCACAAGCTCAGCAGTGTATACCCAATTTCAATGGCAGTTCAGTTGAGAGAGCCCCTCAGTACCAGAAATACCACCTAGTGTGCAGTGGTTGAGTACAGGAACACACAAGATGGGATAGAGAAGGAGGGAACGCCTAGTGCATTTCTCCTCCCTGCTCCTTGCAAATCATGTGTGCAGAGAGGGTTTTGGAGAAGCTGGATGGGTCTGTGGGTAGTGACTTCCCCTTAAAGAACTCAGGCTTCAAGCATCACCTTACTTCCTCTTTATGCCACCAATTCCTTAAGAAGCTGATCTAAAGCAATCCAATTAAAAGGGAAAAAAAGTAGAACAGAGCAGCCCAAGAGGGAAACAATCTCTAACTGACAGGGAGGTGGACAAGTTAGGGTAGTTTACAGGAAGTACTTCACAGACCACCTGGCTCACTTGCTGCATTCAGGTCTGAGCTGCATAAAAGGATTGTTTTAAAAGTCTGATATCAAACCAAACTGTATTCTACCTGCTCCAGAAACTTACCTGTGACGCATGGAGTGCCAAAGAGATGGTACATTATCTAGACTGCTTTGACTTCTTAGCAAAGCAGTGCAGAGAGAAGAATCTCTTTTTAATCTGATGAAGCAGTTAAATGCTTGGTGAAATACCCTCATGGCACAGTTAAGCTAGAGACAACTGCAGCTGTGAAAAGACTGTGTTAAGAAACAGGATGGTTGTGGTCTACTGTAAGAAATAATTTTCCTGTTGACTATTTTTTTAAACAGGAAGCTGAAGAACAAAGCTGCATTAGTCTTGGTGCTTTTAATAGGTTTCAGATTTCAAATATTGCATTTAGAATGTGCTGATTGGGAAAGGATAGGGCTTTGTGCACTGTTTTATGTAACAGCTGAAAGCTACAAATTTGGGAATATAACTAAATTCAAGTGGATCCTCTGAATATGAAGCTGTTGTTTCTCTGGGGGGGCTTAAGGTGCTCAGTACTGCAGCAGAGGACTGCTGGGAGCAGGCTGGTCTGTTTGCAGGACTCTGAACGCGTGTGTTTGCACAGCGCTGCGTAGGCTCGGCTTCACAGTTTCCTCTTTGGCAGTCACTGTGTCTATCCGCCAGCTTCCCCTCTGCTTTGCTCTCTCTTTTGCAGTAACTGGAAATGGTTTCTGCAGTATGGGAGAAGAAAACCTGCAGGCACTAGTGCCTCACACCACTTTGAACTCCATTACTTTTCTAAATAGTCAACCAGAGGTTTGGGTGATGCATCTGACTCCTTCCTCCCCAAAGATTTTACACAAAATTCATTAAAGTCTTATTTCAGAAAATATTTCTTCTGAGGAAGGTAACTCAGCAGTTTGGGGGGAGGGAAGGGGTGTTACAGCTGTATTCTAATTCTTTTGAAGCATGAGCATCTGATGAGATAAATCTGTACTCCTAAGCAGTTTTTTCTGACACACGTGTCATGGATCATGTCAGATGCTGTTACAGACTTTGTAGGTGGTGACTCACTGCAAATGCCATTTTGTTTCATTCAGCACATTTTCCTAGTGTTCATTTTAAGTGTAAAGCGTACTGTACCTGGCGTGATGGTGACTTGACAGATACTGTGCTATTACATTTCCCCTTGGTCTCATCTAAAACATTTAAGTTACTTTAAAAAATAAGAGCTGTGTATACATGTAAATAACTGCCCTGGGAACCTCAGCCATCAGCCTGGGGTTGTCTGGAGAATTACCCTTGTTCCTGTTCCCACTGTGTTTACCTGTCTCATGCAAACATTATATAAGTGGTGGCAAATCATTGTTACTAAAGGTGGCTCAGGTGAATGGCCAGCATGGGTGAAAGCTCAGATAAAAGAGTAAGGCACATGCTGAAATGCCATAGCACTATTAGAAATGCCCCAATGTCCCTGATAGGCACAGTTCCAGCAAGCTGTGTGCCAAAATGCCACAAAAAGCCCTTGTGACTTGAAAATATAGTCCTTGACACTTTGAGCACTTTTTGTTGTTGGTGTTCCATAATTTGGTTGCAATAAATCTCTTTATCTCAGGTGTGACCCTCCTAGGATTGTGGAGGCTGAAAGTTCAGCTTGGGGTGGGGAAAAGTGGCAGTGAAGCTTGTGAAAGGCAGAGCTTTAGCAGGCAGGCTTTTCTGTCTGCAGCAGCCTGCAGCTGAGGCCAGGCTGCCCGCTTGCCCTTCCTCCTTAGGGGGAATATCCAGAACATGTCTGTGTGTGCTGCTTCTGAGGAGGAGGAAGGTGCATTCAGACATGATTATGGAGCTTGGGATCTTCAGAGCAAGCAGGGAGAGAGAGAGAAGCATGAGTCCATCCCAGAGCTCTGCTGTTCCACTCTACCCATAACAGTGGAGGTGGAGAAATCTTTTAATAACTAAAGGGATTTAACAAGTCAGCATCTCTTTCTGAGTATGATGCTAAAGTATGATGCCTTCTTGAAGTAAGGCCTGATGGTGTAGCTATGGGGCTATCCTGAAGCACTTCCATGGGAACAAGATTGTTGGATTTAACAGAGTTCAGTTTGGTTACTGCATTTTGTGCACTGCCATAGCAATGCATGGATTGTGTAAGTGTTCAAAACTGGATGTATATCTATGAGTTTGTCTGGCAGTGGGGATCATGTAGGGAGCCCATGTTTAAAGGTGCAGCTGGTTTCCATACAATTAAATATAAAGTGCTTTTTACCCATTATTTATACTTCAAAAATGTAGAAGATAAACCTGTTAGCTGCAAGGATGTTTTCTAACTGAGTATAAATTTATTTATTTATTAAGATGTATTAATCTCTGGGCATTGTGTGTTTGTGTTTTGCTGTGCAGGTTTCTTAGCAAGAGCAGACAGAGCTCAGCCTTCCACCATGCCTGTGCCTCCCCCTCCAGCTCCCCCTCCACCCCCAACACTGGCCTTGGTAAGTTTTATAGGAGGTAAACATATGCACTGTACTCTGCTGTTGCTTGTCACAGAACAGGATGTACTGAGATGTGGATGAGGGTATCCATGATATTTGGGGAAGGCTGTCCCACATATTGTTTATGGCTGATCATTGATCCTGCGAGAGCCACCATCGCTTCTGCTGCCTCCCAGTCCTCATGTGGATGTCACGATATGCTCTAACTCTCCATCCTTTTATTTCTCCCTCACTGGTGGCTGATCTGGTGGAGAGACAACAGCTTTTCTAAGAGGACTTAAAATCTTGCCTTTCTCCAAAACTGTACTCCACCTTCTCCCTTGTTCTACTCCAGTATTTCCATGACTTGAGCCAAAAAAATAAATTCTATTGTTTAAATTTGGTACAGACAGCTCTTAGCTAGCATAGCACCCTCAGCCAGCCTGTGCTATCAGACCACAGGATCCACTGCTGGCACAGCGTGGTGGGTGAAGCTACATCAGACCTGACTTAAACTGGGATAGAGCTTGTGCTGTGCTTGCCCTCCCAGCAGTGAGTCACCTCACTGACAGGAAGGAAGCCTTCTTGAAATGCCATTTTGAAGTACCTAGTTATTTTCAGAGCAAAACCCTAGCTGATTACACAGAATAGGCTGTCTCTCAAGAGTCTTTCCTTCATTTTCTGCCTCAAGCAAGATACAGATTCTGCTTGGTCCCTCCATGGCAACTCTCCTCACCTTTCAGGAAATCTTCATAACACTGATCTGATAAGCTACAAAATGTTTCAGGAACTGTTAATTAGAAGAAATGTGCATGTGTATGTGCATATAAGTGTGTTGTTTGGAATTTTTTTGTTCTTTCTTGAAAATCTGTGTCACCAGAACATAAAGTGAAAAGAGAGGACCGTTGAGACAAACCCCATATGTCCAAAGGTTTTATTTGGTCTATATGAAGGTCAATATTATTGAAGTGGCAATTGACATTTTTAAGTATTTCTATCTAAGCTAAAATAGTAGACAAAGGTAACTACCATATTTAAGCAGAAATTTGTATCTAGAGGTTGTAGTTTACTTTGCCTCCTCATTTTTGATTTTTGTTTTGCAGGCAAATACTGAAAAGCCATCCCTAAGCAGGTCAGAACAGGCAGGACGAAATGCTCTATTATCTGATATTACCAAAGGAAAAAAGCTCAAGAAGACTGTTACTAATGACAGAAGTGCTCCAATTCTAGACAGTAAGTATGACTCTACATGTTAGAATTTCTGTAGGCATGAATGGTTCTACAGATCAGAAAGCAGAAAATTATTTTATATATCATCAGATGAATTGCCATGAGAGTAGATAAAAGTGCCAGAAATTGGCATGCATAAAAATAAATTCTATTCATCATGAATGAACAGTCAGCTGAGAAATCAAGTACTGCTTATGAAATGTGAATGCTAATTTGTTTGCTAATTCTCAAAAAGTGGTTTATTTTCCTGTTTGCTTATCTCAGAAAAATACGCAAGTCCTACCAGGAGCTCTGTTGAGGACCTACAGCAGATCAGGCAAACAAAACCCCATAAGGACTGAGAAGAGGACAGAGAATAAAGTGGAATTTCAGACTCTTCTTTTGCATAAACAATATAAGAATAAATGCATGCCTGACATGACACCATTGGCTCCAATACCACTTAGAGCAAAACCAGAGCCAGAAGCTACAGCTCTACCTGTGTGTCACTGCTGCATGCAGTTTTGCCACTCCTGGAGTGACTCAGGGGTGTTATCTTTTTAGATAGCCCAGCAGTAATGCACCAGGCAATGACTCTACTTACCTGAATGAAAATAAGGTCTCTATCCAGCTGTGCTGCTGCCGTGTCTCACAGCATATCTTGGCAGGTGCCAAGAGGAGGCTGGAGAAGTAGCAAAAGTATTGGGAAGGCAGAACAGAAGCAAGAGAAGAGTGAGGAACACAGGCCTGTGCTGACATGGGAACAGCATTCATTTCCTAAGGAGAAAAGACTTCTACAGACTGATAAGCAAATGTGGTACACCTCAGTCTAGGTTTGGCCATGCAGTTAAAGGCTGGACCGTGATAGGAGCATGACGACAAAAAAAGGAAATGCCCAGAGGAGTGTGACCAAATAAAAACAATTTTTAAAAAATTAGATACAGTCCTGCAATCAACCAGCTACAGTTTTTAAAGATTATCTCTGAATGTGAAGTTATGTGTTTTAGCTATAGTAATGAGCTGAAGGGGATTAAAGGAGGGGGTAAACAGTAAGATAAAAATGATGCAGCCTATTATCTTATTTACATGAATTAACAAATCATGATGAAAGACTAAACCATGGTAGCAGCATTTCTCCGGAGGTTCACACCCTACCTGAGTCAGCCGAACTGAGCTGACATGCTTAAGAAAGAGAAGGATAATGTGAAACATTCCCCCATGGATACACTCTTCCTTTCTTCTTGGGGAAATTTTTAGAAGTGCTTTTCATCCACAGGTTTTAATTACTTTGAAGTTGGTGAAATTCTTACGCACCCAAACTTGTGAAAATCAGGATTCTAAGAAATTAAGCAAGTGATCTTAGCCTATGTGGCCCAGCATTTGACAGCTGAACTCCACAGATATTCCAGCCTGTGCACCTGCTGATTTTGCAGTGATGCTCTGAATAAGGCTCTTCTGTATAACGTAGTTGTGGAAACACTTTCATTTTACTTTTGGCAACTCAGTTGTCACAGCGGAAATATTGACATTAGAAAAGGGGGAGGGCTGATTAAATAATTCCTGCCTATTGTAAACATTAACAGCTAATGATCCTGTCACTGCACTTCTGAACCTACAGAAATGACATTTCCTTTGCTACTAGGCTTTGTTTAAATAAGTAGATATGTAGCAATATCATCAATAATGAGAGAATTCTGTGTGTTCACAGCAGTGATTCCCAGAGACACCTTCAAAAGGAGGGACCTTCTGCCTTCTTCTTTCCTTCCCTTTTTTCCCATGAGATTGCCCTGTCTCTGCTTGTGGAGAAGTGTAGGGGAAGGATAAGAGAGAAAAGTACAAAGAAATGGGAAGAAGCAACTAAGATGTTAACATAGACTACTACATTATGTTCTCAGAGATCCCATCCATGCTCAATTCCAAATTCTCTGCAGCAATTTGCTCTGCTCTCCAGTCTAGAGCAGATTAAAGTGATGATGGCATAATAAAACACAGAGGCTATGGTTACTGCACCAGCTCCTCCACAGTGCAGTGCTGGTGGTGATGATGATAGCTGTGATGATCCAAACCTTGTGTGTTTTGAAAGTCCATCCATTTTTCCCCAGCTACAAGCATTACTCTAATGAAAGAGGTGACTTTGCAGGATCAGTCCTGCTTCACTAATATGGGGGATCTTTTTTCCCAACAGAACCCAAAGGATCTGGTGGAGGTGGCGGCGGTGGCTTTGGAGGAGGTGGCGGCGGCGGGGGTTTTGGTGGTGGCAGTGGTGGTGGCTTCGGTGGCGGTGGACCACCTGGCCTTGGAGGCCTTTTTCAAGCAGGAATGCCAAAGCTCAGATGTACTGCAAATCGAGATGCTGGTAAGAAAGACCTTGAATTTCCAGGCTGAAAAAATGGCATTGCTTAAAACCTTCATAGCACTGTAATAAATTACCTGCTGGGATTGAGGAAGCCATCAAATATCTTAGGCTCTTAGGAAATGTAATTTTCAGCTTGAATCTTGCTTTACTCTTACTCTGAGGTTTTATGAGGGAGAAGCCAGACTCCCTTTCCACCAATCCTCCTCATTATTGATGAAAGCTAAAGATCTTGGTAGTGTTGAATGGCTACCAGCAAATTACAGTCAGGCAAATTACATCCTGCCTTAACTGTTGGGTGTGCAGGACAAGAGGGGAACAGAGGAGGATCCAGGCTAATGCTTTCTTGTGCACCAGGAAAAAGGATCTACTTTCCAAATGGAAAGTACTTGTGTCAGCTCCACAACAGCATGATTTGCTGCTTAGGGAGTGCATGAGGCATCCCAGCTGGCTGGTACACACACTGCAGATGGAGGCTTGTGTAGAGTGTGCTTCTGGCTGACAAAACAGCTGCCCCAAGCCTCATGCCCATTTAAACTAAGGACATCTGGGGCCACTAAGTTTTTTAAGTTCAAGGACATAGGATTTCATACTTGTTGAAGAAGGACTATGCTATGGGGATTGTAGAGTGTTAGAAATATTATATATTTTATAGCCTAACATAATTTTCCAGCACATGTGTACAAAACAGTCTCTCAGAGCTTGTATTTTCTATTGTGTCACAGTCTATTTTTGGGAACTTGTATTGATACAAAAGTTCCTGGCATCACAGAATAGTACTTGTGAACTGCAGGCCCAGCTGCTTTCTTCCTGACGTGCACAACTACATCCTTAGATCACAGCTACTAGAAAGGGCTGAAAAGAGCTTTTTGATGACCTTTTGTTGTTAAATGTAATTGAAAAGATAAGATTTCTTTGCTTTCAGGTTGATGGTGTTTGGGTACTTGTTCTTCACCATTTCTTCCCTCCCTGTTTTATTGCTTGCTGTATGATGGCTGCATCACTTGTGTTACTTTGTGGCCACTTAAGTCGCGCCTCATAAGCGATATTAGGATGTCACCTGGTACTCTGGGGTGGTTTCCCAATGGGTCGGGGCTGAGCCTTAGGGCAGGGGTGCCCGGTGCCGGGCTGCGCCCTGGCCGCTCGCAGCCCAGGTGGGACGGTGCTGATGCTCGCTCTCCTGTGTCCGCAGACGCCGGGGCAGGCCGCCCGCCCGTGCTGCCGCCCGGAGGCCGCTCCGCTGCCGCCAAGCCCTTCACGCCGCCGGGCG